>NW_025064885.1:0-445412 GCF_019112545.1 Guyanagaster necrorhizus | reverse complement strand
GAGTATACTGAAGATCTTGAGGCAATGCCAACAGATGAGGAGATTGTTGCTGCTGTCAAGCATGATAT
Organism: Guyanagaster necrorhizus; assembly: GCF_019112545.1. Taxonomy (NCBI): domain Eukaryota; kingdom Fungi; phylum Basidiomycota; class Agaricomycetes; order Agaricales; family Physalacriaceae; genus Guyanagaster; species Guyanagaster necrorhizus. The sequence continues at coordinate 445,344 of NW_025064885.1, read as the reverse complement.
TGCAGTAGAAAATGGGGAAATAACTGTTATTGACGATGAGGAGGAGGAAGAAGAGGAAGAGAAGGGTGAGAAAGAACAGACCTTGATAACTACAAGGGAAGGATTTGAGCTTATTCGAAAGCTGGAGGCATTTTGTGTTTCACAAGGTGACCAGAGTGGATTAGTACCACAGCTGAGGAAGTTGAGAGGGGCATTATTCAAGGAGATGCATGGAAAGCTGACCCAAAAGCCACTGACAGCATTTTGGGGAAATGATGATATTGTCATATAAAGTCACATGTCACATCACATGCTATTTTGGTTCTGCATAAATCTATAAATGCATACAGTTTTGGTGTCTCCCAACCATATGCATTGTGAGATAGTCAACTGTATATCCACTTAGCAATAACAAACAGCAAGAGCTTGATAAGTTTCTAGATGAAAACTTGTCCACTGGACAAATCTGACCATCAAAGTCTCCAATAGCCTCCCTCTTTTTTTTTGTCAAGAAGAATGGTAAACTTTGATCAGTATAAGATTATCAGAAGCTCAATGAGATAATGATCAAGAATCATTATCTACTTCTGCTAATTTCTAAACTAATGGACAAGCTTCATGGCATCCAATACTACACTAAATTAGACATCTGCTGAAGCTACAACAATGTGTGGATCAAGGAAGGTGATGAGTGAAAGGCTGCCTTCTACATTGACCAAGGTCTGTTTGAACTGACAGTCATATTCTTTAGACTAATGAATTCACCTGCCATCTTCCAGTGGATGATGAACAATATCTTTAAGGATCTCATCACTACTGGAAAAGTCACAATTTATTTGGACAACATTCTCATTATGTCTAAAACTCAAGAGAAACACTGAAAACTAGTCTGACAAGTACTAGCCCTCATGAGGAAGCATAGACTGTTTCTCAAAGCTAAGAAATGCAAATTCAAGGTACTCAAGACTGAATATCTTAGAGTCATCATCAGTGAAGGGAGTATCAGGATGGACCCTGTCAAGATTGCAGGAGTAACTGAATAGCTGAAACTGACAAAAAAGAAGGAGTTGTAGTCCTTTTTAGGGTTTACCAACTTTTACCAGCAGTTTATCCAGGATTACAGCAAAGTAGCCTGCCCTATGACCCAATTAACTGGCAATACACTTTGGATCTGGGGTCTCTCCCAACAATCAGTATTTAATGACCTCAAATGATGACTAGCTGAGGATGTAATTCTCACTATCCTAATACAAGATGGAAAGTTTCATGTTGAGGCTGATTCAAGCAAGAGCATGATCAGAGCTGTGCTTTTCCAAGAACAGGATAGCCAGTGGCATTCAGTTGCATTTCTATCAAAAGTGCTAACCATTATGGAATGCAACTACAAGATATATGATAAGAAACTACTCACTATAATGCTCATCCTGGAGGAGTGGTGGCATTACTTGATCAGAGCAATTGAAGTTTTTGAGATCTGAACAGATCATCAAAATCTATGATACTTCTGACAACTGCAAAAACTGAATTGCCAGCAAGCTAGGTGGATAACTGAGCTTAGCCAATATCAGTACACACTGCACTATAAAGCCAGTGCAGCAAACAAGAAGGCTGATCTCCTCAGTCAGCATGCTGACCATGATCAGAGGGGAAGTAATAATGAAGAAGTCATATTATTGAAGCCTGAACATTTTTGAGCAATGATAATGCTGACAGAGGAGAAAATTCATGAGCAAATCAAGAGTGTGACTCATGATAACTACAAGTGGGACCAACATATGGCCTTGTCTCTCAATCATGAATGAGGAATGACAAAGGAAGGAGAGTTGATCCACTATGATAGGTGGATCTATATTTTTTAAGATCACACTCTTCATGGCAAAATCATTGCCACATGTCATAACCATGCAACTGCTGGCCATCCAGGCATTGCCAAGACTAAAGAGCTCATTCTACAGGAATATTAGTGGCCTAAGATAAGCTATGACATCACAACTTATGTCAAAGTATATGAGGTTTGCTAATAAGGCAAATCCTCAATGCAACCACAAGCTGCACTCCTCCACCCAAATGAGGTTCCATCATCACTATGGACTCATATTTCAGTGAATATGATCACTGGATTATCAGATTATAATAGCTATGATATGATTCTTGTCATAGTTGATTGTTTCTCTAAGATAATCATTTCAATTGCATGCTCTATCAGATTAACCTCTGAAGGATGGGTGAAGATCTTATGAGATGAGGTATATGCTAAGTACAGCATGCCTCAAGTAGTCATCTCAGATAGAGAACCATAATTTGTCTTCAAGTTCCTTGATAACTTATACAGGCTCCTCAATATCAAGCAAAACACATTCACTACATATCACCTTCAAACTGATAGACAAATGGAATAGGCAAACCAAGAGGTGGAGAAGTATCTCTATCTCTTCATCAACTACAGACAGGATGACTGAGTGGAATAGCTGAGACTTGCCACATTCTAACACAATAATAGAATTCACTTGGCCACTGGCAAGATCCCATTCTTCATCAATTTTGGGTGACATCTCCATATTGCCCAAACCAAATCTCATTGCACCAGGACACCTGCCTCCACAGACTTCATCACCACCATGGTAAAAATTCACACTAAAACTAAAGCAATGCTCAAAAAGACTGTGTCCACAATGAAGAAGCAGTATGACAAATATTGATGTGTGGCACATGAATATTCAGTCAACAATAAAGTATGGCTGGATATAACAAATCTTTACCTTCCCTGCCCAAAACAGAAGTTAGCCAACAAATGAACTGGACCCTTCCCAGTTCTTACAAAAGTCAGCAACTCAGCATACAAATTGCACCTCCTGACTACCTGAAAGGTTTATAATGTCTTTAATGAGATATTATTGACACTTTATATCACACTGGCCTTTTCCAATTAAGAATGCCCATCTCCACCTCTCCTAAACCTCATTGATGATAAAGAACATTACAAAGTTGACTAAGTTCTAGATCATAAACTCTATAAGATCAAAGCTCACAGTGGAGGAATAACCACTATAGTCAACTACTTAGTCAGCTGGAAGGAGTATGGACCAGAGTCAAATCAATGGGTTAATGAAAAATATATAAACACTGAGGATGCAATCCATGACTATAAACAAGCATTAAACTAATAATTTATCAGTTAATATCTTTATGAATCTTATGAGAAGAAGGGCAGGTTATCTACTCTTGGATCTATGGACTTATCCTTAAATTAGCCATCAGGACAATGGTCTTAAAGAGGGGGGTAATGTTATAATTTTTCCTTATTTCCCTTCTTTTATTTGAGGGATTGACCTCTATTTTGCTTAGTCAAGGCACTTAGACCAGTGCTTAGAACCATGGGACAGACTTAGTCATCACAATGCCTAGTCAGTCATTGTTCTTTGATATGATGGTAACCACTCAATGACAGACAATACCCTTTTATAAGTAGCTTAACAACACTAGACAAAATGTTCTATAATGCTAGGATGCACAATTAGATAGTTATATTTACAGAATGGATGATGACTAGTATATAAGTAGTATAGCTCTTGCTGTAGTATCCCCAGCTTCGAGCTAAAGTTTATTCTTCTACCATCTTATCTCAAGCCAATCTAAAGGCCTTGAGACACAGAGCCATATAGCATAAGAAGTGAATTCTGATGTCATCTGTCTAAAGTGCAAGACAGCATCAGTTTATCATATGTTTAGATTATATGTTATTTGGACTTAACACTGGAAATTGCCAGCAAGAGCAAGCTGTCTTATATATTATACAGGATAAAGATAAATATACTCTTACTTATTGTGTGTCATTGAGCTCTTTGTACCTATTGTCTTTGAGTGTCATTATCATATATAAAGAGTTCTTTGTGTGTTATCAGCAATGCTATTGCATTGAAAGACAATGACCAACTGGGCTTGTTGTGATGACTAAGTTCAGTTCTACAGTCTTAAGTGCTGGTTTAAACACTCTGACTAAGCATAAATAGAGGTTAATCCATTCAAAATAAAGAATAAAGTGAAAAATCATAACATTACCCCCTCCTTAAGACTATCATTCCAATGGCTTAATTTAGAGATAATTCATAGTCTTATATAGCATTTGTGGTATTAATACATTTTTTGTTGACCCACTGGTTTGATTTGGGACCATAACCTTTTCAGCTGACAAGGTAATCAATGGTTGTTGTCATCCTTTCTTCCTTTACTCTGATTTTTTGTAATTTATGGTTTAACACTTGGTTGATTTCATAGTGTTTCTCATTATCAATCAAGTTAGAAGGTGGCAGAGGTGGTTGTTGCTGGTTAGAAAAGGCCAGTGCCATATAAGGTGTCAATAGGCTTTCATTAAAAACATCATAAATTTTCCAGTGTGTCAGAAGTCAAAAGCAATAGGCCACCACTCTGACCTTTGAGATGACTGTGAATAGACCTGTTCATTTGTCATCAAGTTTACATTTTGGATGAGAAAGATGAAGGTTGGTGGTGTCTAACTATATCTTATCATTTGAAGAATATGTGTGGGCTAGGTGGTGATATTTGTCATATTGGGCTTTTATCATGACTGCCACTTTTTCTAGTGCAGTATGAGTTTCTTTGTGAATTTTTGCTATGGTAGTGGCAAAGATGGTGGAAGCCAGTGTTGTTGTATGAGAATGTGTGCTGTGTGTGACATTTGGGTGGTGGCCATAGTTTACAAAGAACAGCATTTTGCTCATAATAGAGTGAATTTGATTGTTGTATTAGAATGCTGTGAGGGCTAACCATTCTATCCAATCATCTTATCAATAATTGATAAAAAGTCATAAGTACTTTTCAATTTCTTAATTTGCTTGCTCTGTCTGTCTATTGGTTTGTGGATGATACACCATGGAGGTGTTACATCAGATATTGAAAAGTTTGTATAAATTGTCTAAGAACTTGGAGATGAATTGTGGTCCTCAGTCAGAGATCACCATCTGAGGCATCCCATATTTTGTGTACACTTCATCCCAAAGAAGTCTGGCCCACTCTTCCAAGGGTAATTCAGTGGAGTATGCAACTGGAATGATCACTTTGGAGAAGTGATTGATAATGACAAGTATTGCATCATACCCATTGCACTCTGAGAGTCCAGTGATCATGTCAATAGATATATGGGTCCATAGGGATTTTGATACTTCATTCAGATATAGTGGAGTGGCATACATGTGAGTTGAAGATTTCTCTTGCTGGCAGGTTTTGCATGTCTTGACATACTGTTCAATGTCTTGGTTCATCTTAGATCACTAATATTCATGCAAGATCAGTTCTTTGGTCTTGGCAATCTCTGAGTGCCCAACAGTTGCATGATCATAGCATGTGATGATAATTTCCCCTTGCAGTCCTTGGTCTCATAGTATGTAAATTCTTCCATCATAGATTATTCCTCTCTCCTTTGTTATTTCTTGCTCATGGTTTAATGATGATGTAATTTATTGGTCTCACTTACTGGGGTCTCTTATCATGCTCTTGATACATTTGTAAATTTCCTCCTCTGTAGGGATGATCATTGCTCAGAAATGCTTCAGCTTGAGCAACACTATCTTCTCATTGTTGTGGTCCCCCTGATTATAGTCAGCTCTTTGGCTTAGTAAGTCTGCCTTTTTGTTCATCTCCCCATCTTGTGGTGCAGAGTATACAGGTACTGGCTTAGCTCAGTAACTCAGCAAGCCTATCATCTGTTCAGCTTCTGTGGCTGTCAGAAGTACCAGAGGTTTTGATGGTCCATCCATATCTCAAATGTTTGGACTGCTTCAATCAGATAGTGCTGCCATTCTTCAAGAGCTAGCATGATAATGAGTAATTCCTTGTCATAGATTTTATAATTCCTCTCAGTAGATGATAAGGCCTTAGAGAGGAATGTGACTGGTCTCCATTTCCCATCTTGTTCTTGTGACAGGACAGCACTAATAGCTTCTTTACTTGCATCTGCTTCTACTTGGAACTTTCCATTTTGTGTTGGTATTGCTAACACTATGTTCTCCATGAGACACCATTTGAGGCCATTGAAGGTATTCTGTTGGGCTGATCTCATGTCCAAGAGGCATTCTTGGTTAATGGTGTTATAGGTTGGATAATCTTGCTGTAGTCTCTGATGAACCAGTGGTAGAAGTTGGTAAACCCTAAAAATGATTGCAACTCCTTCTTTTTCATCAGTTCTGGCCATTCAACTACCTCAGCAATCTTGATTGGGTCCATGTGAATACTTCCTTTGCTGATGATTACTCTGAGGTACTCCATCTCTATTACTTTGAACTCACACTTTTTTGCTTTGAGAAAAAGCTTATATTTTCTCATAAGAGCCAGCACTTGTTATACTAGCTGTCTGTACTCTTCTCCAGTTTTTGATATAATGAGAATGTCATCTAGGTAGATAGTGACCTTCCCAGTGGCAATGAGATCTTTGAATATGTTATTCATCATCCACTGAAATGTGACAGACAAATTGGTGAGTCCAAAGAACATGACCATGGGCTCAAAGAGTCTTCAGTTGGTCCTAAAAGTGGCCTTCCACTCATCACCCTTTTTAATCCAGACATTGTTGTATCCCTGTTGTACATTGAGCTTTGTATAGTACTTGGCTTCTTAAAGCTTGTCTATTAGTTCTGAAATCAATGAAAGCAGATATTGATTCTTGATTGTCATTTTATTTAGTTTGTGGTAATTTTGAACTGGTTGCAATTTGCCATCCTTCTTTTTGATGAAGAAGAAGGGAGAGGCAATTAGAGACTTTGATAGTCAAATCCTTCCACTGAATAGATTCTCATTCAGGAACTTGTTCAGTTCCTATTGCTCATTGTTGCTGAGTGGGTAGGTCTTGCAGTCAAGATTGGCATTAGCATTTGGAATTAGTTTGATAGTATGATCCCATAGTTTTGACTCAGGAAGTTTATCAAAGTTCTCCTTTTTGAACAAGTCTCTGAAATCTCATGCCCACTCTAGCACCATCTCTTCAAATATCTTTTTCTTCATCTGTTCATGAGCCTTAGTGGCCAGGTTGTTAGCATAATGCATGGCTCATATGTAGGCTTCTTGTTATATGTTAACAGCAAGAATGGTCTCATCATTTTTCATCTCCTCATCCTATCTATCTTCGGAATCTTTATTGAATAACTCAAATGGAAGCTTTCAGCATTTACACTGAGTAAATGTGATCTTCCTAGTTTTTCAATTGATCAATGGGTTGTGCCTGATCAACCAGTCATGCCTTAGGAACACTTCTTTGGAGCCAAGATCAGTGACTGCCAAATCTATTCATTCAGCATGATCTCTGATAGTGAGTCATAGCTCTACAAATTCTGTGATCAAGCCAGCTTGATTTTTTGTGCTATCTGCATTATAGATGAGAATAGAAGCTGCTGTGAACCTGGTTAGTAATTGATATCTGTTAATAAGAGCATAGTTAATGAAGCTGTCCATGCAGCTGCTATCAACTAATATAGTGACTGTGTGGTTGGTCCAGTTTATAAGTATTTCAATTTAAGCCTTGACTGTGAGGTCTTGACCCAGAGTTTTAGATCATCAAATATATCTTCACAGGCTGTGTAACTCATTGAGCCACTTGAGGGCTTGGCACCTTTCTGCCTTTCTCATCCCTTTGATTATTTCATCAATAACCTTCTTGGCTCAGGTTTTGTGTATCCAGTTTTTGAGCATGGCCTTCACCACTTCTTCGGTTGGTGCCTCCTGAACAGCTCTCCAAGTCCACTCAATATTGAATGGCTTGAGCCAATGTATGGAAGCTTCTCCTCCAATTTGGCCTATAGGCATTGAAATCTTGTTTTCTGGTGATTTTTTAGTGTGTGAGGTAGATCTAAGATGTGAGTATCTTCTATACCTACCTCTGTTTAACTGTATTTACTTATTATCTATGTACAGTTGACTATCTCACAATGCATGATTAGGACTGTGAGACTAGATTAGTCAGCATAACAATCTAGTCAGTCATTGTCTTTCAACACAACTATATTGCTTAATGATGCACAATGATACTATTGTAGAAAGTAATGATGCTCAAGGACAATGAGCATAATAGTGACAGAGGACACAATTGATAGCAGTATTTATAGTGATACAGGACAATTGTATATAAGTAAAATAGCTCTCACTGGAATAGCCTCAGCTTTGAGCTAAAGTTTATTTATACCATTCTACTCTCAAGCTAATCACTAAGGTCTTGTCACATCATGATCAATATTCACATCAGTGGATTCTGATGCTCTCACTTGAAGTATGAAGTGATGTCGGTCTATTATGTGTTTACAGTCATATGCAACTTAGGTCTAACAAGTTAGATCTAACAGTGGTTCTCCAAATAATTTGTTGAGCTTTATTCCAGTTATAAAGCTCTTTTTGATCAGATAACAATCAACTTTGAATGAAATGTAGCCTACACAATAGTGCAATTGATCTAAAGTAAGCACCTCCTCAGCTGCCTCAGCTAAATCTCCCTCATAATAAACTCAATATAGATCACTATTATCTTTTGAGATAATCTCAACTAGCTTTCTATCTGATGCACAGATAGTGTATTTTCTGCCATTAAAAGTCAACTCAAAACTAAGATCATCAAGTCAGTCAACTGAAATAAGTGTATAGCCAACTTTAGAAGAGTACATGACCTCAGTGAGTTGCAGATTGCTTATATTTGCACTATTTCATATATTAATATTTATCATGCCCTTTCTAGCTGCAGAAAATTTTTGAGTGTTCACAGCATGAAATGCCTTGAGCAGGATAGACTGAAATAAGTTGAAATCCTCACAGTAAGAGAAAATATAGCATGTACAGCTGGAGTCATAGAATTTAGCATAAATTTGAACATCAGGTGAGTTTACAGTATTAGTAACAGCTGCAACTGATTCTTCAGAAGTATATACATTCTCTAAAGTTGGCATGCCAGATGTGACATCTGATTGCCTGTCAACAGAAGAGTTTATATCACTCTAGTCAACATCTGAGAACAATGTGTTGCTTAGCTCATCTCATGACTTATCACCAATCCCCAAAAAAAGGTCAGCATCATCATCTTCATTCTCTAAGTCCTCTGACAAGCTCTTGACTTTAGACTCATCTGACTCAAAAACTGCAGCCAGCAATAGCATGTCACTAACATCATCAACTCTGAATGCATCACTGGCTTCCTAGTCCAAATCTGATGATTTTTCAGCCACATTGGCTATTTCATCCTTTAATCTAGAAGCCTTGCTGTCATTATCTGTTATGATTTTTCATCCTTTCTTACAGTAACCCCTATTTATGCTTAGTCAGAGCATCTACACTAGTGCTTAAGACTGTGAGACTGGATTAGTCATCACAATGAGCCCAGTTGATCATTGTCTTTTGATGTGACAATGCTATCTGACAATATACAGTGATACTATTATAGGCAGTAATGATGCTTAAGGACAACAAGCATAATAACTATAAAAGACACAATTAATAGTAGTATTTATAGTGACTCAGTACAACTGTATATAAGTAGGACAGCTCTCACTGGTATAACCCCAGCTTCAAGCTAAAGTTTATCTTCATACCATTTCACTCTTGAGTCAATCACAAAGTCTTAAAGCATACCAATCAGTACTCACATCAAGTAGACTCTGATATTTCACTTGAAGTGTAAAGTGATGTTAGTTTATCACATGTTTCTGATCACATGTGACTTGGATCTAACAATTAGCTTGAAGCTTCTAGCTTCTCTTTTTTTATATGCAATAGCATAGAAGAAACTGAATATCATCTATCAATCCTAAATCTCCAAACTTTGATCACAAATTCTTTGAACTCCTCATCTCTATCATCAGAACATTGTTAAAATTATTAGTGATCATTCAGCTGTGCTGAGGATGCTAATTAATCACAGCCTAGGCAGTTAAACACTACCAGGAGTTTCAAAATATCTGCCATATACTCAGAAATATAACCTCTGACTTATCTCTTTATGATATCTTCAATTCTGTCTGACTCTCCTACCAGCCCATAGAGCATCCCATACCTAAAGCTGGGCCTAGTAGCTTGTATTCAAGAGATGTTCAAGAAATAGAGAAACACTAATACTCCTCTTGACTCTCTCGATCAGATAGCAGAAACCAAAACCCTCATATCATAAGATTCTAAAACCTGTGGATCCTGCTCCTCATCTCTAACCATAAAGATGAGAACTTCCCCATGAACTTCTTTGACAACTCATCATCCTCTGAGCTTTCCACCACTCCAAGAGAAGCTGAAGTTAGAGATCATGCTCAGGACTCTCTTGATGCTATTAAGTTGGCTCCAAGAGCCTGAAGTATTTCACCACACTTGAGACACAACTCACTCTATATAACTCTAACTAAAAGCTCCACCCCTTTAATCCATTCCAACTACAGTAACCATAGGAAAGATCAGATGCCTGACAGCATCAGTGACATCAAAGGGTGAGAGCTGACAGCTTGAGATAGAATTATACACCAAATCTTTCCAGACTGAGATCTTTGAGTCCTATTTAATTATGATACAGTAGTACAGCAGCAGCAGTAGCAGCAATAAGAAGAGTGAGTCTGAGCAGATTCTGAGTGAGCTCAAGAAGAGCTTACAGAGCACACCAGGGTGCAGGCTCAGCAAGAGTATGAAAAAAAAAGAGAGGACAGACAACAGCAAGAGACTAAAGCCACCTATCTGAAGAGTGGCTCTCCAGGCTGATATGGACTCTACTCTGAACTTTTCAGATCCCCTTTCCAAGAATCTAGTACTGCTGAAATAGATCCATGAGCAAGACTCTACAGTTTTGTCACCTCTAGTAAGGCCACCAGAAGAGACAATGCTTGTCTCTGATGAACTGACAGTCCTGAAACTCTACAGTATTCTCCTTTCTGATACACTCTCAGCTCAGACACCATCCACTCAGTGTTATGATTTTTCACTTTATTCTTTATTTCAAACAGATTAACCTCTATTTATGCTTAGTCAGAGTATTTAGACTAGCACTTAAAACTGAGAGACTGGGCTTAGTCATCACAACAAGCCCAGTCAGTCATTGTCTTTCAACACAACAGCATTGCCAATGATGCACAAAGAACCCTTTATGTATGATAATGATGCTCAAGGATAATGAGCACAAAGAGCTCAATGACACACAATAAGTAGGAGTATATTTATCTTCATTCTGTACAGTATATAAGATGACTCACTCTTGCTGGCAATCCTCAGCTTTGAGCTAAAGTTTATTTTATTTCATTCTACTCTCAAGCCACTTCCAAAAGGCTTTAAAGCATATTGGTCAATAAAGCACAATAAGTGGACTCTAGTGGAAGTCTCAAATGTGAAGGCACATTAGTTTATCATATATTTCTGATCACATGCTGCTTGAGTCTAACAATTAGCTCAAAGCTTCTTCTTCTCTTTCCTTACACACAACTAGTGTGAAGGAAACTGAATGCCCTCTATTAACATTAACCCATCAGACTCTAACTTTACCCATGAGTTCTTTGAACTCCTTGCTTCTATTATCAGAACTCTTTTAGGCTTATTAGTGATCATACAGCTATGCCATAGATGCCAATCAGTTACTGTCTGAGCTATCAGACACTATCAAGAGTTTCAAAATATCTGTTGAATTCTATATAATATAACCCCTGATCTTCCTCTACATGACATCTTCAACTCCCAAAGAATATCCCACCAGCCTCTGATAAGCCTTTTACCTGAAGCTGGGTCTAGCAGCTTATATCAAGGGGATATTCAAAAAGAAAGACAAGAATACTTTTCTGACAAACAAGTAGAGACTGTAACCCTCACCTCACAGAATTCTAAAACCTGTAGATCCTGCCCTCCATCTCTGATTATGAGGATAAAAACCTCCTCATAGACTTCTTTGAGCAGTCTCCATCTCTTGATCCTTCTTCCACTCTGTGAATCAAGGAGATTGCTAACTATGCCTGAGATTCTCTTAATGCTATTAGGATGACTCAGAGATTCCAACATAGCTCTCCAGACCCCTCTTCACTCTATGGCACCTTAGCACAAAGCCCTACCTCAACTCAGCATTCTATTGGAATCAGTGGTGGGATGGGAAGGACATCAGATCAGCAGCTCAACAATGTGTGAAGGAGATAAGAAGTACAGAACAAAATCATCCATCAATATTTTCCTATATAGTATTTCAACATATTCAATTATAGCACAGCAGTATTATAAGAGAGGCAGCAGGTCAGAACACCTCACCTCTCAGACATTGTTGACTTCATCTAGAGAGAAGATCAGTGTGAGGCCAAAGAAGCAGAGTGAAACCAGCAGTAATGACAATAGCAGTAAGAAAATGAGTGTTAGACTCAAGTGTCATGTGAACAGAAATATGTGATAAACAGAAGTCTCCTCACACTTCAGGAGATCAACTGAGTTCACTGATGCATATTCTGATCGATATGTCATAAGATCTTTAGATCAGCTCAAGTATAAAATAGTGTAAGAATAAACTTTAGCTCAAAGCTGAGGACTACCAGCAAGAGTGAGTGGTCTTAAATACTGTACAGGGTCTGCTAATAATACTACTGCCTATTGTATGTTTCTGAGTCCATTGTGCCCATTATTCTAGGGCATTGCTATTATATACATGTTACGATTTTTTTCTTTTTTCTACTCTTTCACCCCTATTTATGCTTAGTCATAGCACAAGACCACGGGAAGGGCTTAGTAAGCACAACTGAGCCGCCTAGATACAACAACGCTCGACAACGCACAATACCCTCTTATGTACAACAACGATGCTCAAGGACAACGGGCACCATAGACACAGAACGACACAATAAGTAGTTATATTCTTAGCGACACCTGTATAGTATTTAAGACCGACAGCTCTCGCTGGTATACCCCAGCTTCGAGCTAAAGTTTATATTCATACCATTCTACTCTCAAGCCACTGCATGGCCTTGTGACACACCGAACAGAGCAACATCACAAGTGAATTCGCATAATCCCTTGAAGTGCGAAGGGACATGTCATCTATCACATGTTGCCAGATCACGTGTCGCTTGGGCTTGACAATTAGCTCGAAGCTTCCTCGTTCCCTTTCTCAAGCCCAATTGTGCTGAGAAACTGAATGCCTCCAGTAACAACCACAGACCTGAATCACGACTTCTTCGAGTTGATAGCTTCCATCATCGGAACATTGCTCGGTCTCCTAGCCATTATCACCCTCTGCCGCGGAAGACAATCAGTAGCAGCTTGGATAGTCAGGCACTATCAAGCATTTCAGCACGTCCAACAAATACTACGAAACGTAACCCCCGATCTTCCCTTCCATGACATCTTCCCCTCCATCAGAACGTCCTTCTTCCCGCAAGGGGGACCCGTACCAGAAGCCGGGCCTGACAACTCGGATTCGGGGAGCCTTCATGAGGAGGAAGGACCCCAACACTCCAGATGAAACAGCCGAAACCGCCACCCTGCTCTCACAGGGTTCCAGAACCCGTGGATGACGAATGTCGCTCAGGAGCCCGCCGAGGTCTCCAACTACATCACTCCCGCAGTCTCCCCCGAGCATTCCGCCTCCCCAGTTCCCTCAGGGATTGAAAACCGTGCTCGGGACTCCCTTGATGCCGCTCGGATGGCTGCGAGATCCCAAGAAGGTCCCGACTCCCCCCAGAACCCCCCTGAGACCCCCACCGAGCCCAACTCCGACCCCAGTCCGTCCGTCAGCAGGCTGGGGGTCGACGACCCTCACGGAAGAACCATTCACTCCGACTATGCAAACGTGGAGATTGCCATCTCTGCAGCAGGAGACCCCTTCCGACATCTCCACATGGGAAGTGAGCCCGAGGTCGGAACCGCCAGCGAAAGGGGAAGAGCAGCGCGGGACCGAATCATACACCGAATATTCCCGGACTGGGATCTTACCATTCCCTTTAATTACGACCAGGCAGTACGGCAGCAGAACCAGGTCCGAGAAAGGGACGCCAGGTGAACCCAGGAGGAGCTCGCCGATTATGTACGAGAGGAAGCCCGAGAGCAGTATGAAGCAGCAGAGTACGACAGACAAGGAAGGGCACAAAGAAGAAGAGAGAAGATCGAGAGGATGGGGTCGGCCTCCCCTAGGGAGTATGAGCTCCGAACCGACTCAGGATCTCCCTTCCGGGAGCCCGACTCTGAGGACGATCCATGGACAGGACCCGCCAGCATCGTCAGCTGGAACGAGGCCATCCGACGAGGAGGGGCAGCAGGGTCCCGAACCGTCGATCTTGAATATCCCGCCCGCACCGATACCATCTCCTCGGACGCCGACTCCGTACTCGGAGCCTACGGACTCCGGGTACCCGACAATGCCCACGTCCCCGACAGGGCTCTCCAGCGATTCCTGGGTAGCAGGGTCGCTCGACAGTTCCTTAACTCTGAGTTCCAACGACACTTCAGCCTCTATAGCCGAGAACTGGAGGAGACGAGAGCGCGTGGAGGGACGCGCTACAGCCGACTCCGGAGTCCCCCCATTGCCCGAACTAGTGAGTGAGGAGATGCCGGGCCCAGCACCCAAGTCAACGGGGGGATCCCCGACAACCCTCCGACCGATCGTTCCGTCCATCTACGACCAGCCCATCAGTTCCCTCCTCGAGGGAGAGGACAGCGGGGATGAGGGCAACGAGGAGGACGATGGCAGTGACGATTTATACCAGCAACAGATGGAACGAGCAGGAGAAGACACAGACAAAGAAGCATTGAGGGAGGAAATAGGAAGAGCCAGAGACAGGGAGTATCAGGAGTTGTACGAGCAGGGCAGGAACTTTTTATGGCAGGACAGGCACTGGCAAGCGACGCCATTAGGACTGGAGTACCGATATATGGAAGATGCTGAAAAAAGACGACTTTTACAGTATGCCGCGACTGAGTACGCATGGAAAGAGTATGGCCGGCGGCATCCAGAAGACCCGCTTGTGCTGATACCCCCATACCGAACCCCCAACAAACCTAGAATGCCGGCACCAATGCCACGCACCCCTCCCATACCACCAAAGCGAGCCGTTTACACGGCACCCTCAATCCGAAAGCAGGCCGACGACAGCCCGTCAATCCGAAGTACGGCCTCACGGCTTGTTCAAACCTGAAACCGACCGGCATGGCAACCAGATAGGATTCAGAATCCCTGGACCGGAAAAGGAAGCTGACTCCTCGGAGGACAACCGCTGCCGGACCAAGCAGGACCAAGCGGAAAAGACCCCATTTGAGACGACCCAGAGGCGGTCCGCCTCGGGTTCACAGTCCGAGACAGGGTGATCGTCCGAGTAACCGAGCCAAAAGGCAGTCCAGTTGCCGACGACAACTCTTTACATTCCTTTCCCGGACCCCCTGCAGAATGGAAACAACCATCATTCAGTGACTGGCCCAATCCGATGGGCACCCTCCCACAGAACGCTAACGTCCTACAATGTCACCCTGACCTCCTTCAGAAGCCCTGCCTCTTTAAGGGAGCTTCCGACGATATTGATCGGTTCCTTGTGGACTGCGAACAGTATTTCGAAGTCTACATCGGGTATATCGGCACCGATATGAATAAAGTCGCGTTCGCCACCTCCTATCTTGAAGATAAGGCCAAGACATGGTGGATCTTAATCTCCCCAAACTTTCGATCCACCACTAGGAAACACTACCGATATCTCTCGTGGCTGGTGTTCAAACGAATGCTAAATGACAAATTCATCGATCCTGCCGTCCAGGAGGTACACAAGCAAAAAATCAAGGAGTATAAGATGGGAGACAAGGCCGTGACCGACTACTTCGACGAGCTCGAAAGGCTCGCCAAACTTGCAGGAATTAGAGATGACACCGCCAACGATGGAAGGATGGTAGAAGCGCTCAAATGAGGAGTCCCCTCTTCGTACCTCACAATGATCTCGGCTATGGGCGTCAAAATGCTGATGCCTGTAGGATATGACAAGTGGAAAGAACGGATCGTCGAGATGTACAAAGAGCGACAAAGGCAGAAAGCGGAGGCAATGACGCTACAGGAGTATTCCAAAAAGCTGACCCCGCCAACCCTGAACAAGCCGGGGCAAACTGCCGGAAAACCTTCGGGCTCCTCGACAACCCCTGCATCATACAGTGCCCAGAAGACCAGAACCAGCACAACCTACACCAGGTCTGGAAAACCGATGGACATCGATCGTCTAAAGAAGGAAGGAAAGTGCTTCAATTGCAGATTAAAGGGCCACATGGCCAAGGACTGCCCAAAGAAGAAGCGAACACGCGAAGACATCCGGGCGCAGATTGCCGAGCTACAGAAAGAGGACGAAGAGCTCGGGAAGGAGACCAAGGTCGAGGAGGTAAAAGGCGAGGCCAGCCAGTGAGCGATTCCACTGGGCTGGCCAAGAAACTTGATGGTGTGTTAGCAACAGCCGCTAGTCGGACTGATAGTATCCCTGTAGTCACATCCATGTCTACTACGCATTCAAATATACCCCGAGCATTCGTAACACACACCATTGAATCACAAGAAAAAACTCAAATGCCCACGGGCCGAACAGGGACAGAGGGTCCCACCACGTGACTCAAACCATTCAACACCGAATGGACATAGAGGGCCATCAAGGACGCCAAGGACGAAGCAGCAGCAAAAGCTGTGCTTCAAAACTGGATCCATCGAACCAGAGCGGAAGAAGTAGTGGACAAGCTAATCGATGGGATCAGAAAGGCCGAGCGCTGCCGCGCCCTCGAATGGTTAGACGAGCTCCACGGGCCAAAAAAGTATATCCTACGAGCCAAGACCCCCAGACGAGACCTAACCATAAAAGGGCAAATCGAAACGCTAACCTCTCGGGCCATCTATCAAGCAACCACCTTGATCGACAGCGGTTGCACGGGGAGCTCAATTAATCAAGCTTTCGTCGACAAGCACCAGCTCCTGACCAGAGCAACGGCAGCCCCAATCCCCGTATATAATGCCGATGGGACGAAGAATCAGGCTGGTTCCATCACCGAGTTCGTCGAACTCAGACTAACGATCAGAGATCATTCCGAATGCATTGACTTGGCAGTAACCGATCTCGGAACAAAGGAACTCTTCCTCGGCCATGACTGGCTCATTCGTCATAATCCGCTGATCAACTGGAAGACCGGTCGGATCACCTTCGCCAGATGCAAATGCAGGAAAATTCCGTTCGAGCTGCCAGATGAAGATCCTGAGGACCGATGGGATGAGGAGATGGAAGATGGGGAAACCATACTCGCGATAAACCTCCAGGAGGAGATCCAAGTGCGGGCCATTCACCATGCGAATGACTTGGCCGTCAAGGCAAACCAAGGGAAGGTTGAGAAGATGTTCGAAGAGATGGTACCCGAATGGGCATGAGACTATAAAGACCTCTTCGAGAAGGAGAGCTTTGACGAGTTGTCTGCCCCAAAACCATGGGACCACGCCATTGAACTAATCCCAAACGCCAATGCCAATCTAGATTGCAAAACCTACCCGCTCGGTCATCACAAACAGCAGGAGCTTGATAAGTTCCTGGAAGAAAACCTATCCAGCGGAAGGATCCGCCCCTCGAAATCCCCCATGGCATCTCCCTTCTTTTTCATCAAAAAGAAGGACGGAAAACTCCGACCAGTCCAAGACTATCGGAAACTTAACGAGATGACCATCAAAAATCGGTACCCATTGCCTCTGATCTCGGAACTAATGGACAAATTACGGGGCGCCAAGTACTACACGAAACTTGACGTATGGTGGGGGTATAATAACGTCCGAATCAAGGAGGGAGACGAGTGGAAGGCCGCATTCCGTACCAACCGGGGATTATTCGAACCAACGGTGATGTTCTTCGGACTCACAAATTCCCCGGCTACCTTTCAATGGATGATGAACGATATCTTTAAAGATCTTATCTCCACCGGAAAAGTAACGATTTACCTCGACAACATCTTAATCATGTCTAAAACAAAGGAGGAACATCGTAGCCTAGTACGAAAGGTACTAGCCCTCATGAGAAAACACAAATTATTCCTCAAGGCGGAGAAATGCGAGTTCGAGGTACTAGAGACAGAATACCTCGGAGTAATCATCAGCGAAGGGAGCATCCGAATGGACCCAATAAAGGTAGCAGGGGTCACCGAGTGGCCGGAACCCAGCAAAAAAAGGGAGTTACAGTCGTTCCTTGGGTTCACCAACTTTTACCGGCGATTCATCCGTGACTACAGCAAAATCGTCCACCCAATGACACAGTTGACGGGCAATGCACCCTGGAACTGGGGGCCCTCTCAACAGAACGCCTTCATGGACCTCAAGAAACGACTGGCGGAGGATGTTGTATTGGCCATCCCAACCCAGGAAGGGAGGTTTAGGGTGGAAGCCGACGCAAGCGAGGGGGCAATAGGGGCCGTCCTCTCTCAAGAGCAAGACGGGAAATGGCGGCCCGTAGCCTTCCTTTCCAAGGCCCTGACCGTCACAGAATGAAACTATGAAATTTACGACAAGGAATTGCTCGCCATCATGCTCGCCCTGGAGGAGTGGCGGCATTACCTTATTGGAGCCGAAGAAGTGTTTGAAGTCTGGATGGATCACCAAAACCTATGGTATTTCCGACAACCCCAGAAACTCAACCGACGACAAGCCCGCTGGGTGATGGAGCTTAGTCAATACCAATATACCCTCCATCATAAAGCAGGAACGGCGAACAAGAAAGCCGACCTGTTAAGTCGACGATCCGACCATGACCAAGGAAGCGCAGATAACGAAGGAGTAACCCTATTGAGACCGGAACATTTCCGCGCCATGATAATGCCAACGGAGGAGGAAATACATGAGCGAATCAAGAGCGCAACGCGGGACAATCACAAGTGGGATCAACGGGTGGCCCCTTCACTCAACCATGAACAGGGAATGACAAAGGAAGGGGGTCTCATCCACTACGACAGACGAATCTATGTTCCCTGAGACCAGCAGTTGCATGGCAAAATCATCGCCACCTACCATGATCACATAACGGCCGGACACCCGGGTATTGCCAAAACCAAGGAGCTCGTATTACAGGAATATTGGTGGCCAAAGATGGGGAATGACATAACAGCCTACGTAAAAGCCTGCGAAGCTTGTCAACGAGAAAAATCCTCGACATGAGTGCGAGCAGCACCGCTACATCCCAACGAGATACCCTCTACCCCATGGACACACATTTCAGTTGATATGATCACTGGTCTACCCGAATGTAACAGGTATGATGCAATCCTCATCATCGTTGACCGATTCTCTAAGGCGATCATTCCAATTTCATGCTCTACGGAATTGAACTCTGAAGGATGGGCCAAGATCCTACGAGATGAGATGTACGCCAAATACGGGATGCCCCAAGTCATCATTTCAGACAGAGGGCCCCAATTCGTCTCAAAATTCATCACAGACTTATATCGCATCTTAAACATCAAGCAAAACGCATCCACAGCCTACCACCCGCAGACAGATGGGCAAACGGAACGTGTTAATCAAGAAATCGAAAAGTACTTACGCCTTTTCATCAACTACTGACAGGATGACTGGACTGAATGGCTCGCCCTCACAGCCTTTCAACATAACAACCACGTACACTCTGCGATGGGGAAAACCCCATTCTTCGTAAACCACGGCCGTCATCCACACATCACCCAAACGAATCGCCTCCGAACAACCACACCCACATCATCAAACTTCGCAGCAGATATGGAAAAGATTCACAACGAGACAAAGACAGCCCTGGAGAAAGTGGCAACAATGATGAAGAAGAGCTATGATAAACATCGACGACCTAGTCATGTATACCAACCAAACGACAAAGTATGGCTGGACACAACGAACCTTCATTTACCACGACCAAAAAAGAAACTCGACGACAAATGCACGGGTCCTTTCACGGTCATAAAAGCCATCGGATCAAGCGCTTATAAACTACGCTTACCACAAACTTGGAAAATCCACGATGTCTTCAATGAAACATTGTTAAATCCATACATAGCGCCAGCCTTTCCCAACCAGCAGCGACCACCTCCGCCACCACCGGACTTAATCGATGAAGAGGAACACTTCGAGATCGATCAGATCCTACACCACAAACTGCACCGAACCAAAGCAAAAGGCGGAGGAATGACAACGACGGTTGACTACCTCATTAGCTGGAAGGGATACGGACCCGAATCTAACCAATGGATCAACGAAAAATATATGAACGCAGAAACCGCCATACACGATTATGAATTATCCCTTAATTAAGCCATCGGGACGATGGTCTTAACAAGGGGGTAATGTTACGATTTTTTCCTTTTTTCTACTCTTTCACCCCTATTTATGCTTAGTCATAGCACAAGACCACGGGAAGGGCTTAGTAAGCACAACTGAGCCGCCTAGATACAACAACGCTCGACAACGCACAATACCCTCTTATGTACAACAACGATGCTCAAGGACAACGGGCACCATAGACACAGAATGACACAATAAGTAGTTATATTCTTAGCGACACCTGTATAGTATTTAAGACCGACAGCTCTCACTGGTATACCCCAGCTTCGAGCTAAAGTTTATATTCATACCATTCTACTCTCGAGCCACTGCGTGGCCTTGTGACACACCGAACAGAGCAACATCACAAGTGAATTCACGTGATCCCTCGAAGTGCGAAGAGACACATCGTCTATCATGTGTTGCCAGATCATGTGTCGCTTGGGCTTAACAATACAAAAGGATGATTGTGCATTGTCAGACAGCATTATTGCATCAAAAGACAATGATGAACTTGGCCAGTTGTGATGACTAAGCCTCATCTCATAGTCTTAAGCACCTGTTCTTAGCACTTTGACTAAGCATAAATAGGAGTTAATCATAAAGAAAGAATAAAAAAGAGTAAAAAATTATAACATTACCCTCTCCTTAAGACCATTGTTCTGATGGCTTAATTTAGAGAGATTTTATAGTTCTGTATAGTGGCATCTGCATTTATGTGGCATTAATTGACCCATTGGTTAGATTCTGGACTGTAGCCCTTCCAGCTAACCAAATAATCGACTGTTGTTGTCATCTTACTATTCCATGCCTTGACTTTGCATAATTTATAGTTTAAGACTTAGTTGACTTCATAGTATTTTTTGTCATCAATAAGGTCAGGGGGAGGCAGAGGAGGGTGTTCCTAATTATGGAATACCAGTATAATATAAGAAGTTAACAGTGATTCATTGAAGACATTATGTTTCTTCTAAGTATTTGGGAGATGGAGTTTGTAAGCTAATGCTCTAATTTTTGTTAGCACCTGGAATGGGCCAGTACATTTGTCTGCCAGTTTGCACTTTGGATATGGTAGATGAAGGTTTGTGGTATCCAGCCAAACTTTATCATTGACTGTGTACTCATATAGAGCATGATGGTGCTTGTTGTACTGTTTTTTCATTGTTGCCATAGTCTTTTCAAGGGCCATTCTTGTTTCATTATAGACTTTTGCCATTATAGTGGTGAAGTCTGTTGATGCAGATGTAGTGACCTGATGCTGTCCAGTTTGTATTATGTTTAAATGTTGGCTATAATTGACAAAAAATAGAGTCTTGCCAGTGGCTGAATGCATCTGATTGTTATGTTGAAAAGCTGTGAGAGCCAGTCATTCAACTCAATCATCCTGTTAATAATTGATGAAGAGATGGAGGTATTTCTCCATCTCTTGATTGGCTTATTTTATTTGGCCATTGGTTTGAGGGTGGTATGCTGTGGACATATTGCATTTAATATTTAGGAGTTGATACAGGTCATCTAAGAATTTGGATATGAATTGGGGCCCTCTGTCTGAAATGATGACTTGGGGCATTCCATACTTAACATACATTTCATCATGCAAAATCTTTGCCCATCCCTTGGAGGTTAGTTCTGTTGAACAGGCAATCAGAATGATTGCCTTCAAGAATCAGTCAACTATGATGATGATGTCATAGTCACTGCAGTTTAATAATCTGATGATCATATCCACCAAAATGTGGGTCTATAGTGATGATGGGACCTCATTTGAATGGAGTGGTGCAGCTCATAGCTGGGTCAAAGTCTTTCCCCTTTGACAGACTTCACAGGCTTTGATATATTGCATAATATTGTTGCCTATTTTGGGCCACTAGTATTTCTTCAGTATCAGTTCTTTTGTTTCAGCAATGTCTGAGTGGCTAGCAGTTGTGTGGTCATAGCAAGTGGTGATAATTTTGCCATATAGAGTTTAGTCTCTGAAAATATAGATCTGTCCATCATAGCAGATCAATCCTTCATCCTTCATCATTTCTCATTCATGATTGAGTGATGAGGCCACCTTTTGGTCCCACTTATGAGTGTCTCAAGTTGCACTTTTAATGTGCTCATAAATTTCCTCCTCCATCAACATTATCATAGCTCAGAAGTGTTCAGGCCTTAATAATGTTACTTCCTTATTGTCATTGCTTCTCTGATCATGGTCTGCATGCTGGCTAAGAAGATCAGCCTTCTTGTTTGCTGTCCTCATCTTGTAGTGAAGTGTGTATTAGTATTGGCTAAGCTTGGTGACCCATCTAGCCTGTTAGCAGTTCAGTTTTTGTGGTTGTCAGAAGTACTATAGGTTCTGATGATCCATCCAGATCTCAAAAACCTCAGTTGCTTTGATCAGCTAGTGTCACTATTCTTTCAGGGCAAGCATGATAGCAAGCAGCTCTTTGTCATAAATCTTGTAATTGCATTTGGTGACAGTGAGTGCTTTTGATAGAAATACAACAGAATGCTATTTTCCATCTTATTCTTGAGACAAGATGGTGCCAATGGCACCTTCACTAGAGTCGACCTCAACCTGGAACCTTTCTTCTTATGTTGGAATAGTGAGAACCATGTCCTCAGCAAGTTATTGTTTCAGGTCATTGAATACTGCTTGTTGAGAGGGCTCTCAGGTCCAGAGGGTGTTGCCAGTCAACTGGGTCATTGGTTGGATGACCTTGCTGTAGTCTTAGATGAATTGTTGATAGAAGTTTGTGAATCTGAGAAAAGATTGTAATTCCTTCTTCTTAGCTGGTTTTAGCCACTCTGTTACCCCTGCTACTTTGACAGGGTCTATTCTGATACTCCCCTCACTAATGATGATTCTAAGGTACTTGGTTTTGAGTATCTCGAACTCACACTTCTCTGCTTTGAGGAACAGCTTGTGCTTCCTCATGAGAGCTAGTACTTGTCATACTAGCTGCTGGTGTTCCTTCTTGGTCTTGGACATGATGAGGATGTCATCCAAGTAAATTGTTACCTTCCTAGTGGCAATGAGATCTTTGAATATATTGTTTATCATCTATTAGAAGATAGCCAGCAAGTTTGTTAATCTGAAAAACATCACTATCAGCTCAAACAGCTCTTAATTAGTATGGAAGATGGCTTTCCACTCATTGCTTTCTTTGATTCATACATTGTTATATCCCCACTGGATGTCCAATTTGGTATAAAACCAAGCTCTATGGAGTTTATCTATTAACTCAGAGATGAGCAGAAGTGGATAACAGTTTTTGATTGTCATCTCATTGAGCTTTCAGTAATCTTGTATAGGTCAGAGCTTCCCATTCTTTTTTTTTATAAAGAAGAAGAGAGAGGCCATTGGAGATTTTGATGGCCTAATCCATCTACTGGATAAGTTCTTGTCTAGAAATTTGTTGAGTTTCTGCTGTTCGTTATTGCCAAGTGGATAAGTTTTGCAATTCAAGTTAGTATTTGCATTTGGAATCAGCTCTATAGTATGATCCCATGGTTTTGGGATGAGTAACTCATTGAAACTTTCCTTTTCAAAGAGATCATGGTAATTCTATGCCCACTCAGGTATCATCTCCTCAAACGTCCTCTCCTCTTTTCCTGTGTTGGCCTTGGCTGCCAAGTTGTTGGTATGATGTATAGCTTGGATGTGAATGGCTTTTTGTAAATCCATAGTAAGAATTGTCTCACTATTCTCCATCTCCTCATTCCACTTGTCTTCAGGATTCTTGTCTGGTAGTTCAAATGGAATTTTTCAGCATTGGCATTTTGCAAATGTAATCCTTCTGGTCTTTCAGTTGATTAGCAGGTTGTGGCATATTAGCCAATCATGACTAAAGAAAATTTCCTTGGTCTCTAGGTTGGTTACTGCTAAGTCAATTCTTTTGGAGTGATCACTAATAGTGAGCCTAAGCTCAATGAACTTGGTAATTGAACCAGCTTGATTTTTTGTTCCATCCATATTATAGACTGAGATTGGAGCTGCAGTGGCCTGGGTTGGAAGGTTGTGCTTGTTGATGAAGGCATAGTTGATAGAACTCTCTGTGCAACTGCTATCAATTAAAGTGGTGACTGCATAAGTGCTTTAAGATGTGAGTGTCTCAATTTGGGTTTTGGCTAAGAGATCTTGGCCTAGGGTTTTAGTCTGTTGTATGAATTTTCATGGTCCTTGGAGTTCATCAAGCCACTCCAGAGCTCAGTAATGCTCTGCCTTCTTCATTCCTTTAATCATTTCATTGATTACTTCTTCGGCCTGAGTCTTGTGTACTCAGTTCCTGAGTATGGCTCTAGCAGCTTCTTCATTTGGCACATCCTTGATGGCTCATCAAGTCCATTTGGTATTGAATGGCTTTAGTCAGCTAGCAGAGCTCACTACCTCTGTGAAGCCCATAGGCATTTGAGTTCTTTTTGATGATTCTTTGGTGTGCAGAGTGGTCAACTGAGGTATATTCAAATGCTCAGATAATTTAGGCATATCAGTAACTATAGAGATATTATTAGTCCAACTAATAGCTACTGTTTGCACACTGTGAAGTTCTTTAGCTGGTTTAGTGGAATTGCTTATTGGCCAGCCTCATCTTTTACTTCCTCCATCTTTGTTCCTATGCCAAGTTCTTCTTCTTCTTTTTGCAATTTAGTGATCTGTGCCTGGATATCTTCTTGTGTCTGCTTTTTTTTTGGGCAATCTTTAGCCATATGGCCCTTCTGTCCACAGTTGAAGCACTTTTCTTCTTTCTTCATCTGATCTATGTCTATAGGCTTTCCTGCTCCTGTATAAGTTGTTTCAGTTTCAGTCTTCTGTGTGCTATAAGCTGAGGCCATCAAGGTTTCTGATGATTTCCTGACAGTTGTCCCTGATATTTTAGGGTTGTTTGGAGTTGGCAGTGTCAACTTCTTCAAATAATCTTGCAGTATCAATTGCTCCACTTTCTGCCTTTGTTGCTCCTTGTATATCTTGATGATCCTCTCTTTCTATTTGTCATATCCTACTGGTATCAATGCTTTGATTTCAATAGCAGAGATTATTATGACATATGAGGAGGAGACATCTCTCTTAAGGGCCTCAACCATCTGTCTATCATTAGCAGTATTATCTCAGATACTGGTGAGTTTCATGAGCCATTCCAGCTTGTTGAAGTAGTCTGTAGCTGCCTTATTGCCTATCTTGTAGTCTTTGATCTTCTGTTTATGAACTTCTTATACAGCTGAATCAATGAACTTGTCATACAGCATTTGTTTGAATACCAGCCATGAGGGGTACCAGTAGTGCTCCCGAGTCATTGATCAGAAGCTTGGAGAGATGAGGATCCATCAAGTCTTCACCTTCTCTTCCAGGTATGAAGCAGCAAAGACGATCTTGTTCATATCAGTGCTGAGGTATCTGATATAAACTTCAAAGTATTGCTTGCAGTTGACCAGGAATCAGTTGATATCATTGGATGCTCTCTTAAAGAGATGGGGTTTGTGAAGCAAGTCTGGTTTGCATTGTAAGATGGCTGCATTGTTGGATAGCATGCCTATCAGGTTGAGCCATTCAGAAAACAGAGGATGGTTCCATTCCTGTGAGGGTCTAGGGAATGAATGAAGGGAGTTATTGTCTGTAATGGGGCTTTTCTGCAGTGCCATCTTCTTTCAGACAATGATGCCATTTCATACCATGAATCTCAGTTGGATGGCTTCAGGGTTGTCTTTGACCAGTTCTTTCTCTGTTCCACTCCTGGTAGCTTCACCAGGTGAAGGCTGGGCTCCCAGGATCCGACTTCCTTTGCCAGTCCAGGGGTTTCAATAGAAACTCAGTAGTCTGATCAGCTGAGGTTGGGTTTAAGATAGCCAAGTTGCTGTAGATTGAAAGGAAGGGGTGGAGTATGAAAATGTGCTTTAGATTGACAGAGCCATATATATGGCTCATTTTTGGGTGACCAGAGGTGACCACAGCATTGGTCATATTGAGGGTGGTGGCTGATATTCTGGGGGCCTGCCAACCAGATCCTCAGGATGATTTTTGTTGTATTGCTGGGTGGCATAATCTGTCACTATGTATCTCAATACTTCTGTGCATTCATTAGGTTCAGAATGAAGATACAATTGTCTCATGTGTGATGCCAATCAGTTGGTGTCACACTATAAAAAGTTTACTCCTCTCATGTATAACTCTTGATACTCCTGGATCCTTGCTCTCTGGATTTTCTCCTCCAGTGCTTCTCTGTCTGTATCTTCCATGAGTTCATAGGCAAGCTCTCTACCAGTGCATGGTGGTTTGCTACTTTCAGTTTCCTCATCATTCTCAGACTCATCCACCTCTTCCTCTTCCTCTAGGGGGAAAGCAGTGAGCAGGTCATAGGAACTCCTCTCATCCCCTAGCAGTCATACCATCTTCATTGACCCACTGCTCCAGCTGGGTGCTGAGTCCAGCAGTGAGGCCTGAAAAGTCCGAGGCATTGAGATAGATGGCAGCAGGTCAACTCCTGATGTCAGAGTCATACCAGTTTCCCTCTTATGCTTGTGCCACTGCCACTCACTTGTGATAGAGGTGGATATTCTGTTGGTATCTGTCATCAAGGAGCTGCCTGACCACTCAGCTCCTGAGGAATCCTCAGAGAGCATGAGCAGAGATGTGGGCATTACCAGATGCTTATAGCCTGTAGTGTCCAAGGATGGACTTGTCATCTCTGAACATTGTGTCAGCACTAGAGATTCATCAGGGAGGGGGATATTAGAGAGTTGGGAGGCATTGAGAGGGTCCTGGGATATTGTCCAGAGCAGAAGGAGGAATTCCATCATCTCTGACTCAGGCTTCATCAGCTATGAGGATCTCTGCATCCCACCAATGCACTGGGGTCCAGGGGTCAGAATCTGTGATACTGGGCTCTCTAAAGACTGGTGTTGAGAGAGATCAGTCAGTATGAACTAGTGCAAGTATGGATATGACCTCAGGCTGGAGCCCATACTAGTTGAAGATATCAGCCCTCTCCATTTGGGCCCTTTTGACATCCTGCTGCTGCTCTTAATGCTGCTGATCATACTTGGCAGCTTTGACTGCTTCTCTTCTTCTATTGATAATGTGCTCCTCAAGCTCACTGTAGAATAGCTGCAGAATCATTCACTGTCTTTGCTCTTTCTGTCAGAGAGCTTCTTCATAGCTGAATAGGACATTGAGATTCCAAGCAGGAAATAGCTAATGGATGATTTCATTTCTGTTTTCTCTGAATTGCCACTTATCATTGAGACAATCCAAAGGAGCCTGCTCCATCCTACTGCTTGTTCTGATGGAGTTGTGAGCTGAGCTGGTGCTGTGAGACTGGTTCTCAGAAGTTGTGCTATGGGATCTTGGAGTCATTCAAGTAGCATCGAGAAAATCTCTAGCATGGTCAGCAATCCCATGAGTTCAAGAGGTGCTGAAAGGATTGGGGGAGGGCTGCTAGAGGGCTTCCCTCTGAGTATCTTCATTGTGGTCAGAGACAGAAGATGAGACCCAGAGATTCTACAATCCTGTGATATGAGGGTCATGGTCTCAGCTAGCTTGTCAGAGAGAGTATTGGTGCCTTTCTTCTTCTTGAACATCCCCTCAATATGAGTGACTAGACTCTGCTTTGGATAGGAGGCTTGTTGCAGGCTGGTGGGAGGTTTATTGGGATTCTGGAATGTCATGTAAGAGGAGATCGGGGGTTACATTTTGTAGGATATGTTAAATGTGTTGGAACTCATTGTAATGTCTAATAGCTCAGGCAGTGATTGAATAGTGACCTTGGCACAGCTGAATGATCACTAATAATCCTAACAGAGTTCCAATGATGAAAGCAAAGAGTTCAAAGAACTCTTAGTTGAAATTCAGATCTGATGTGTTGATAGAGGGTATTCAGTTTTCTCCACACTATAGTATATGAGAAAAGAGAAGAAGAAGCTTTGAGCTAATTGTTAGATCTAAGTGTCATGTAAACAGAAACATGTGATAAACAGAAGTCTTCTTGTACTTTAAGAGATCAACTGAGTTCACTGATGCATATTCTGATTGATATGTCATAAGACCTTTGGATCAGCTTGAGTATAAGATAGTATAAGAATAAACTTTAGCTTGAAGCTGAAGACTACCAGCAAGAGCAAGCAGTCTTAAATACTGTACAGAGTCTGCTAATAATACTACTGCCTATTGTATGTTTCTGAGTCCATTATGTCTATTGTCTTAGGGTATCACTATCATACACAAAAGAATAATTATGTGTTATCAGGCAGTATTATTGTGTTGAAAGATAATGACAAACTTGGCCAGTTGTGATAACTAAGCCTCATCTCATAGTCTTAAGTGCCTGTTCTTAGTGCTCTGACTAAGCATAAATAGGGGTTAATCATGAAGAAAGAATAAAAAAGGGCAAAAAATCATAACAATAAGACAGTTCACCTTAGAAGTAGTTTCCTAAGCTGGTACAGGCTTTGTTCAGAGCTTTCACTCTCTTCCCCCATATTCTGGGAGCCCAGCACTAGTGACAAGCATAACCTATGGACAGACGAACCCTATGAGATTCTTACCACTGATGAAGTAAGAGACAGAGAAGACAATAGAGTCCCTTCTTCTGGGCAAGCTGACTTCTCTCCTACCAGTCTTGAAACTCTCAAATCTCTCTCTCTCTGATACACCCCCAATGCTGACACCACCTTCAAGAATGATGAGTCTATCCTCAGACACTATAGACTTTGAGTATCTCTTAATGCCTATATCTCTGTCTGCACCCTCTGAGGTTTTTTTGGAAGTAGAGTCACTCAACAATTTCTTGATGAGCAGTTCTATGGAAACTTCCATCTCTATAATGAGAGAGTGGAGGTTACATAAACAGCAGATGAGAATCAGTATGACAGCAAGATTGGAAGCTGTCTCTGAGCAGAATACACTGCTATGCCAGCCTCAGCCCCTTCAAGCCTTATCGCTGGACCTAGTATCCAGCCAGAGCAGTGGGTCACCAGTGACAATCTGACCACCTGAGGCTGAGGCAAATATCTTTGACCAGCCCATCACCTCTCTCATCAAGGATGAGGCAGATGAGAAACAACCAGTCAGAAATGATGAGGACAGCAGGAGTAGTGGAGTGCCCTATAATAGTGAAGACATTGTCTATTTTTATCCAGAAGACACAGATGAAGAAGCACTGAAAGAAGAAATATGAAAAAACAGGGATGAGGAGTTTGAGGAGCTATATTGAGGCAGAGTAATGTTTTTATAGCATGATAATAACTGGTTATCATCCTCTATAGAGAAATTATATATTGCTGAACCATCCAAACAACAGAAAATATTAAGACATGCTGTCACTGAATATGCAGCTGAAGTATACAATCAACAGCACTCAAAAGATCAGCTCAGCAAGCTGCTGGCCTACCAGTCACCACTCAAAGTCCAACTAATGTCTTGGTCATCATCTGTCACTCCAAAATGAGCCATATATATGACCCTATTGATCCAAAGTCAATATTCATACTCCACTCTATCAATATGATCATTGGCAACTCAGCTGTCCTGAATCAGACCCCAGCTGCTTGCATAGCCAGTCAGTCACTGAAACCTGTGGACTGAAACTGGAAGCCAATTACTGGCTGCCCAACTGCCTCCTGATAAAGCCACAGAAAGTGGTAAGGAACTAATATGGAATGACTCAGAAGTGATAAGATTAGGCTTTACCATATGAGATGGAGTCATCATCTAAAAAGATGCTATACCAAAGGAGAGTCCTGTTGCAGATGACAATTCTCTTTACTCATTCCTCAGACTGCCCACTGATTGGCACCAACTGCCTTTTGAAGAATGGCCCAATCTGATAGGATCATTACTAGAGAATACAGCCAGATTACAATGCAAACTAGACCTACTTCAAAAACTCTGACCCTTCAAAGAGGCTTCAAACAACATCAACTGATTTCTTGTTAATTGTGAACAATATTGAGGTATACATCAGGTATCTCAGAACCAACATGAACCAAGTCATCTTTGCTGCCTCTTACCTCAAAGATAAGGCTAAGACCTGGTGGATCCTGATCTCTCTGAACTTCCAATCCTCCACAAGAGGCTACTACTGATACTCCTCTTGGCCAGTGTTCAAATAAATATTGTATGACAAATTTATTGATCCAGTAGTGCAAGAAGTGTATAAACAGAAGATCAAGGACTACAAGATAAGCAATAAGGCAGCAACCAATTACTTTGATGAGCTAGAATGGCTTGCCAAATTAGCCAGTATCTGGAAGGATATCACCAATGATGGAAGGATGATAGAGGCCCTCAAGAGAGGAGTCCTGGCTTCACTATAATGATTTCAGCAATAGAACTCAACATTCCAGTTGACTATAATGACTGGAAAAGCCAAATCATTGAAATATACAAAGAACAGCAATGACAGAAGGTGGAATCAACCATGCTGTAAGAATACAAGAAACCAAACCAGCCTGCAGCATCAGCTTCCAAATTGAATGATCCATCTGCTAAGAAAACAGAATCCTCAACAGCTAGCCTATTATATGGTACTCAAAAGATGGGTACCAGAACAACTTACACTAGAACAGGAAAACCTATGGATATAGATCAAATAAAGAAGGAAGAGAAATGTTTCAACTGCAGACAGAAGAGCCACATGGCCAAGAACTGCTTAAAGAAGAAGCAAACCCATGAAGACATCTGAGCACAAATCACTGAGCTGCAAAAGGAAGAAGAAGAACTCAGCACAGAAATCAAAGTAGAGAAAGTAAAAGATGGGGCCAACCAGTGAGCAATTCCACTGAGTTGGCTAAAGGACTTTATGGTGTGTGACTAGCAGCTGCTGAGCAGACTGATAATGCTTCTATAGTTATCAATATGTCTAAATTATACATGCATTTGAATATACCCACCATTGTGTTTGAAAGCTGAGATGTGCAGAACAGTGTATTATACTGAAAAAGAAAAGAAAATCAAATAAGTAAGTGAATATGTTTGTATTATACTAATTCTACATTTGTTAGAGCCAAGTGACATATGTCCACTATCACATGGTAAACAGAAGCTGTATCACATTCATACAATCACTTTTAAGTCTGATGTGTGATATTTGTGAATGCTATATCTCAAGGTCTATATAGATAGACTTGAGTAAGTGAGTATGATAAAGGATAGTTTGAGATTAGGGATACATGGTGCTATCTATGCTACTTATATACCTCTAGGTCTGTTGCTAAATATACTACTACTAATTGTGAGTGTCTGTGCTATAGTACTTGTTGTTCTAATGAGATGGTGTTGCCTACAAAAGGCTTGTTGTGCTATTATCAGAGCATCACTATGAGTCAAGAGACAATAGCTGATTGTGCTGACCAAGATTGTCCTATAGTTCTAAATACTAGTATAAGCACTCTGACTAAGTATAAATAGGGGTTAATACTGCAAAAATGAGAATAAAAGTGGAAAAATCATAATATTACACTCTCCTTAAGACCATCATCCTGATAGCTTAATTTAGGGATAATTCATAGTCATATATAGTATCATTGGTATTTATGTGTCATTCATTTACCTATTGGTTAGATTCTATTTTATACTCCTTTTAGCTGATGAGGTAGTCAACAGTTATTTTCATACCTCTGCCATATGCCTTTATGCATTGTGTTTTGTAATTTAATACCTGATTGACTTCATAATATTCTTTATCATTAATCAGATTGAGAGGTGAAAGTGAGAGTCATTCTTAGTTGAAGAAAGTCAGAACAATGAATGGGGTTAAGAGGGTTTCATTGAATGTATTATGGATTCACTAGTGGGATGAAAGTTGGAGTTTATAGACAGAGATGCTGACTTTGGCAGTGATTATAAAAGATTCAGTTTATTTGTTGGCAAGTTTCTGTTTCAGATGGAAGAGGTGAAGATTTATTGTATCTAGCCAAATGTTATTATTAGTCTAGTAGGAATGAGCTGGATGTCAGTGTTTGTCATATTGGGTTTTTATGGTGTCAGCCACTTTTCTGAGTGCAGTCTCTGTTTCAACATGGATCTTTGCCATGTCAACAGTGAAGTCTGTAGAAGCAGGTGTAATGATGTAGGCATATAAGGTTTTGGATATGTTTGGGTGTTGATCATGATTGATGAAGAAGGAGGTTTTACTAGTAGCTGAGTGAACTCAATTGTTATGTTAGAAAGCAGTGAGTGCCAGCTATTCAGTTCAATCATCTTGTCAACAGTTAATGAACATGCATAAATACTTTTTGATCTTTTGATCAACCTGCTCCATCTGACTATCTGTCTGAGGATGATAGGCTGTAAATGCATTACTGTAAATATTGAGTAGATGGTATAGGTCATCTATAAACTTTGAGACAAATTATAGTCTACAATCTGAGATAATGACTTGTAGCATGCTGTGCTTTGTGTAAACTTCATCATGAAGTATCTTTGCCCATCCTTCTAAGGATAGCTCTATTGAGCATGTGATCAAAATAACTATCTTAGAGAATTGATTGATGATCACAATAATTGCATTATAACTGTTGCAGTCTAGGAGTCCTGTAACCATGTCCACTGAGATATAGATTCATAGTTGTATTGGTATCTTATTTGAGTGCAACAGCATAGCATGTGCTCAGGTCAAAGACTTGACCTGTTGACATGTTTTGCATTCTTTAATGTACTCTTTGATGTCCTTTATCATCTTTGGCCACCAGTACTGCCTCAACACTAACTCCTTTGTCTTGGTGATCTCTGGATATCTGGTGGTTATATAGTTGTGGCTCATCACTATGATTTCCTCTCATAATCATTGATCTCAAGGAATGTAAAGTCATCTATCATAGAAGAGAAGATCTTGTTCCTGGAAGATGCTGTGTTTGTAGTTCAGAGATGTTGCAATCTTTTGATCCCACAGGTTGGGTTGTCATATAGCACTTTGAATCTTGTTATGTATCTTCTCCTTTGTCAGCATTGCCATTGCTCAGAAATGCTCTAGTTTGAGGAGTACTACCCCTTCATTGTCTTCTTCTCTCTGGTCATAGTCAGCTCTTTGATTGAGTAAGTCAGCCTTCTTGTTTGCTGCATCAGCTTTGTGATGAAGTGTGTATTAGTACTCAGATAGTTCTATTACCTATCAGGCTTGTCAACAGTTGAGTTTTTGGGGAAGTCAGAAGTATTGGAGATTCTAATAGTCTGTCCACACTTCAAAGACTTATATGGCTCTGATCAGATAGTGCCTTCATTCAATGAGTGTCAGCATAATAGCTAGCAACTTTTTGTTGTAGATCTCATAGTTCTTTTTTGTAACTATCAGCACCTTCAATAGAAATGCCACTGGTCTCCATTTTCCATCTTGTTTCTATGACAGGACTGCTCTGATGGCTCTCTCACTTGAGTCTGTCTCCACCTTAAATTTCTCATCCTGTGTAGGGATTGCAAGGACTATATCCTCAGCTAATCATTATTTGAGGTCATTGAAAGTGGCTTGTTGTGACAATCCTCAAGTCCAAGGGATATTGCCAATAAGTTGTGTTATTGGTTGAACAACTTACTGTAGTTCTGAATGAACTAGTGATAGAAGTTGGTAAAGCTGAAAAAAAATTATAGCTCTTTTTTCTTGGTCAGTGCAGGCCACTCCATCATCTCAGCTATTTTGATCAGATTCATCTGAATACTCTCTTCACTGATAATGACATCCAAATACTCTGTTTCCAACACTTTAAACTCACACTTCTCAGTTTTGAAGAATAACTTGTTCTTTCTCATTAATTCAAGTACTTGTCATATGAGTCATCAGTGCTCCTTTCTATCTTTAGATATTATAAGTATGTCATCTAGATAGATTGTTACCTTCTTAGTGGTAATGAGGTCTTTGAAAATATTGTTCATTATCTATTGGAATATCACTAGAGAGTTAATCAGGCCAAAGAATATGACTGTCAGTTTGAACAGCCTTCTGTTGGTCTTGGAGGCTGCTTTCCATTCATCTCTCTCTTTGATCCACACATTATTGTACTCTCATCAGATATTGAGTTTGGTATAAAACCAGACCCCATGAAATTTGTCCATCAATTCTGAAATAAAGGGTAGCAGATACTAGTTTTTGATTGTCATTTCATTAAATTATGTTAAGCTTAAATTCCATGTGACCAATAACACATGATAAACTGACATAATCTCACACTTTGGGTTAAATGTCAGAGTCCACTGATGTGTTTGATGGCACTGTGTTATCAAGACACTACAAGTTGCTCAAGATAAGATAGTAAAAGAATAAACTTTAGCTCGAAGCTGGAGTTACTACAGTGAGAGCTATACTACTTATATACTATTTATCATCTATTCTAAAGATATAACTACCTAATTGTTTATCCTGAAGTTGTGGAGTGCTTTGTCCAGTGTTGCTAAGCTATCTACAAAAGAGTATTGTCTGCTGTTGAGCTGTTACTGCCATTACTGCTGTTACTGCTGTGTAATGACAAAAGAGGTATTCTGTCATTGTGCTGCTGTGAGGCTTCACAGCAGCACAGTAGAACCAGGGCTATGCTGCTGACTTCCCATGATTCTAAGTGCCAGTTAAGCACTCTGACAACCATCATCCTGATGGCTTTGTTAGAGATAAGTCTGTCAGTCTATAAGCAGTCACAATATCTTGTTCCAGTCATGATGATCTGCCCATCATTTTATAAGTCTCATGAAAATATTGACTGCTTGTTGTTAATATGTCCTCTGCTGTTGTCCAATCATGATTGTGACCTGTCCTTCTTCTCTGTGGGTTTTGTTAATCAATTTAGTCACTATTTGTAGTCATATATTGTCTTATCAGCATCTATTTATTTCTTGTTGACCTATTGGTTTGATTCTGATCCATATCCTTTCCAGCTGACTAAGTAGTTGACTATTGTTGTCATTCCTCTATCATGAGCTTTAACTTTGCATAATTTATGATGTAGTATTTAATCAATTTCATAGTGTTCTTTATCATTGATCAGTTTCAGTGGAGGTGGAGGTGGATGTTTTTGGTTAGAAAAGGTGGATGCAATATATGGTGTTAATAATGCTTCATTGAAGACATTATAGACTTTTCAAGTGGTGGGTAAACATAATTTATATGCTGATATGCT
Source organism: Guyanagaster necrorhizus (assembly GCF_019112545.1). Taxonomy (NCBI): domain Eukaryota; kingdom Fungi; phylum Basidiomycota; class Agaricomycetes; order Agaricales; family Physalacriaceae; genus Guyanagaster; species Guyanagaster necrorhizus. The sequence goes on along the minus strand of NW_025064885.1, from coordinate 410,036 downwards.
GATTTTGGCAAGAATAGTGAAGGATCCTGTTCATTTGTCTGCCAGTTTTTGTTTTGACCATGGAAGATAGAGGTTTGTTGTATCCAACCAAACTTTGTTGTTGATTGAATACTCATAGGCTGGCCTTTGATGTTTGTTGTACTGTTTTTTCATTGTTGAGGCAGTCTTTTCAAGAGCTGTCTTAGTTTCATTGTGAATTTTTGCTATTGTGGTGGCAAAATCCATTGATGCTGGTGTCATTGTGTGTATTCACTGGCTTTAGGTAACAAGAGGATGCTGTCCATAGTTAATGAAAAAGAGAGTTTTGCCAGTGGCTGAATGAATCCTGTTGTTGTGTTGAAAGGTAGCTAATGCCAGCCATTCTGTTCAGTCATCTTGGTGATAATTGATGAAAAGTCAGAGATACTTTTCAACTTCTTGATTCACCCACTCCATCTGGCCATCTGTTTGAGGATGGTATGCTGTCAATGCATTTCGCTTGATGTTGAGGAGTTGGTATAAGTCATCTAAGAATTTAGAGATGAATTGTGATCCTCTGTCTGAAATAATGACTTAGGGCATGCCATATTTAGCATAGACTTCATCCCATAGGATCTTTGCTCATCCTTCTGATGTTAACTCTGTTGAGCAAGTGATCAGGATAATTGCTTTGAAGAAGCAATTGACTATAATAATGATGGCATCATAGCCATCATTTTCTGAGAGCTCTGTCACTATGTCCACTGAAATGTGGGTCCATAGTGATGATGGAACCTCATTCAGGTGGAGTGGTGCAGCCCAGGGTTGCATTGAGGATTTGTCTTGCTGGCAAACCTCACAAGCTTTGACATATTAGATGATATCTTGATCTATTTTGGGCCACCAATACTCCTATAATACAAGCTTCTTTATCTTGGCAATGCCTGAGTGATCAGCCATTGCATGGTTATGACTTGTTGTGATGATGTCACCATAAAGTCCTTGATCTCTAGAGATATAGATCCACCCATTGTAATGGATTAATCCCTCTTCTTTCTTCAGTCCCTGTTTATGGTTCAGAGATGGAGCAATTTGTTGATCCCATTTGTGGGGATTCTGGATTGTGCTTTTGATGTGCTCATGTATTTCCTCCTCCATTGGCATGAGCATTGCTCAGAAGTGTTTGAGTCATAATAATACAACTTCTTCATTGTTGTCTCCTTGATTATGGTCAGCCCTTCAGCTAAGGAAATCTGCCTTCTTGTTTGCTGTGCCAGCTTTATAGTGTAGTGTATATTCATATTCAGATAATTTCATCACCTATTGGGCTTATCAGCGATTAAGCTTTTGTGAAAGATGAAAATATCATAGATTCTAGTGATCTGTCCAGATCTCAAAGATCTGGATTGCTCCAATGAGATAATACTGCTATTCAGCTAGAGCAAGCATTATAGTGAAGAGTTCCTTGTTGTAAATCTCATAATTGCATTCTGTGACAGTGAGCACCTTTGATAAAAATGTGATCAGTCATTATTTGCTGTTCTGTTCTTAAAAAAGAATGGCACCATGACACTCTCACTCAAGTCAGCCTCTACTCAGAACTTTCTATCCTGGGTTAGTATTGCTAGGATGATATCCTCAGCTAATTAGCATTTAAGATCATTAAATGCTGATTGTTGTGAGGGTCCTCAGTTCTATGGTATGTTCCTGGTTAATTGCATCATGGGTTGGACTATCTTGCTGTAGTTTCAAATGAATCACTGGTAGAAGTTGGTAAAGCCAAGGAAGGATTGTAGTTCCTTTTTTTTAGTTGGCTCCAGCCATTCAGTTACTCTCACTACTTTGACAGGATCCATCCTGATGCTTTCTTCACTGATAATAACTCTAAGGTACTCAGTTTCCAATACCTCAAATTCACACTTTTCAGCCTTAAGGAAGAGATGGTATTTCCTCATCAAGGCTAGTACTTATCATACCAACTGTCAATGCTCCTTCTTAGTTTTGGACATAATTAAAATATCATTCAAATAGATTATGACCTTTCCTATGGTGATGAGATCCTTGAAGATGTCATTCATCATCCACTGGAAGGTAGCAGGTGAATTGATGAGCCCAAAGAACATAACCATTGATTTGAATAGCCTATAGTTAGTCTAGAAGGCAGTCTTCTATTCATCATCTTTCTTGATGCACATGTTATTGTATCCCTATCAGACATCCAGTTTGATGTAGTATTTGGCACTGCAAAGTTTGTTCATCAATTTTGAGATCAACAGAAGTGGGTAACAATTCTTGATTGTTATCTCATTAAGCTTCTAGTAATTCTATACTGGTTGGAGTTTTCCATCCTTCTTTTTGATAAAAAAAAAAAGAGAGGCCATTGGAGATTTTGATGGCTAGATCCTTCCACTGGATAAGTTCTCATTGAAAAATTTGTCCAACTCTTATTGTTCATTGTTGCCAAGTGGATAAGTCTTGCAATCTAAATTGGCATTTGCATTGGGAATCAGTTCTATGGCATGGTCCCAAGATTTTAAGTCAGATAATTCATCAAAACTTTCTTTCTCAAATAAGTCTTGATAGTCTCATGCCCACTCAGATATCATTTTCTCAAATATCTTCTCCTTCTTTTCAGCATTAGTCTTTGCTGCTAGGTTATTCACATGATGTATGGTATGAATACAAATGGCCTTCTGTAAGTCAATGGTGAGAATGGTCTCACCATCTTCCATTTCTTTATCCCACCAATCCTTGGAATCTTTATTGGGTAGTTCAAATGAGATTTTCTAGCACTAGCATCTGGCAAAAATGATGCATCTGATTTTCCAATTAATGAGCAGGTTGTGATATATAAGCCAGTCATGACCAAGAAAGATTTTCTTGGTTCCTAGATTGGTTACAGCCAAGTCAATTTGTTCCAAATGATCACCAATGGTGAGTCTAAGCCCAACATATTCAGTGATCAAACTGGCTTGATTCTTTGTTCTGTTCACATTATAGACTGGAATGAGTGCCACCATAGTCTGCATGGAAAGATTGTGCTTGGTGATGAAAGCATGGTTGATTGAACTTTCAGTGCACTCACTGTCAATTAGTGCAGTGACCATATGAGTGTTTCAAGATGTAAGTGTTTTAATTTGGGCTTTGGCCAAAAGGTCTTGGCCTGAAGTCTTGGATCATCAGATGAACTTCCATGGTCTTCAAAGTTCATTAAGCCACTCTAGAGCTCAACATCATTTGGTCTTCTTCATTCCTTTGATCATGTCATCTACTACTTCTTTGGTCCAGATCTTGTAGACCCAATTCCTGAGCATGGCTTTTTCCATGGCTTCATCCTTTGCATCTTTGATGGCTTGTCAAGTCTATTCAGTATCAAATGGCTTTAGCTAACCAATAGAGTCCTCTACCCCTGTTTAGCCTATAGGCAGTTGAGTCTGTTCCTTAGGTCATTTCAATGTTTGAGTGATAATGTTGAGTATATTCAAATGCATGCATAATTTAGACATAGGTAGTTCTACAGAAATAATGTCAGTCTGTCTAGCATCTATTTGTGACACACCACTCTTTGGTATTTTGGCCAAATCAGCAGAATTGCTCACTGCTTGGCCTCATCTTTTACCTCTTCAGCCTTCATCTCTGGTCCAAGATCCTCTTCTTCCTTTCTCAATTCAATGATCTGTGCCCATATGTCTTCTTGAGTGCACTTGTTCTTCTTTTGGGAACAGTTTTATGCTATGTAGCCCTTCTAGCCACAATTGAAACACTTTCTCTTCTTCTTGAGACAATCCATGTCTATTAGCTTATTTGTTCTGGTATATATCATGCCTATACTGGTTTTCTTCTCACTATATGAGAAAGTTGAGGCTGAGCTGCTGGGCTTGGCTGATGTGATTATATTAGAGGTGGAGGGCTTTGTGCCTTATCTCTGATTCTTCTGTCCTCCTTATGATAGAATGGATGATTCTGCCTTCTGCTGCTGTCTCTCTCTGTACATGGTGATAATGTGTTCCTTTCATTCATCATATCCTCTTGAGATGCTGTGTCTGATATCCAAGATAATCTTCAGATAGGAGAGTAGAGCTCTCATCTTCATATATTTGACCATTTGTTTGATATCAGCAACATCATCTCAGACTCCAGTGAGCTTGCTAAGCTATTTCAATTCATCAAAGTAGTCCATGGTCAGTTTGTTGGCCATCTTGAAGTCCTTTATCTTCTGCTTATAGACTTCTTGAATAGTAGGATCTATGAATTTATTGATGATCATCTGCTTAAAGACTGGCCATGAGGGATACTAATAATATTATCATATGATAGACTAAAATGTGGGAGATAGAAGGACTCACCACATCTTAGTCTTATCCTCTATATGAGTCAAGATGAAGATTATCTTGTATATGTTGAGGAGAAAGTACAAGGCAAATACTTGGAAGTATTGATCACAATCAGTCAGAATACAATCAATATCATCAGATGCTCCTCTAAAAGAGCAGAGCTCATGTACAAGATTTGGTTTCACATTGAGAATTTGAGCACCAGCATCAAGAGTGATCATAGAGTTCAGGATCCTGCCAGAAGGCAGGACTGCCCATCCTGCTGAGGGCCTTGAGAATGAATAGAGAGAGCCATCATCAGTGATAGGACTTCTTAGTAGAGGTACTTCCTTTTGCATGATCTGCCCATCCTTAATAGTCCAGCCTTGGGTAGTGGCTTTGAGATTGTCTATTTCAGAAGCTTTTGAAGCTACTCCGCTGCTTTCAGCTTTGTCTGATGGGAGTTGTCCAGCAAATAGTTGCTAAATCAGCAGCCTCTATAGATTTGGGTAATGACTACTTGATTGAGATTGGCTTCTGAAAAGCCAAGATGCTATGCTGCAGACAGCCAAGGTGGTGAATGAGTATCAGAAAGATGCTGTTCAGACTGAGAGAGCTATATTGGACAGCTTGCTTAGCACTATGCTCAGCATCCATGGCCTTGGTGTTGCATCATACTTAGGCTGATAAGCTGGTAACAGTGCTATCTGATGTCCTAAATATCTTTTATTGTAAATAAAAATGGCCTGTTCAGTAGCCATATATTATAAAATCTCCACTCACTCAATCCTGTCAGTGGTGGTATACCTTTGTCCCATGGATGACACCAACCAGATGTTGTCCATCCATAGTGTAGCTGCACCATCCTGGTACAGCTCCATAAAATCCTTCTGGTATGCCTCCCATGCCTTCTTTGCTAACTCTTGCTTATATATATATATTAAATATGCTTCTCTATTCAAGAAGGGAATCCTTGACTTTCTTGTTGAGATCTTCCTCATTGTTCTCATTGATGGTTTCACTCATGTCTCTCTCAAGGAGAAAACTGTCATGTGTGTCATAAACCTCCAGGATGACTGTGCTGGGGCTGACTACTGAGTCTGGCATTATCAGGTCCAAGTCAAGAAGTAGGCTCCTGCTGGGACTGCCTCTGCTACTCCTTAACTGCCTTTCTTTCTGCTCTCACCACCATTGCTTTGCGATACTGATAGAAGTTTTGATAGAACCAAGGTCAGAGAAAGAGAGCAGCAAAGTTTCTATCAAGAAACTGTCTGATGTCACTAGTGAGATTGATGTTCTCATCATCCCCTCTGATTGTTTCTCAGTCTGCTGATATGCCATCTCTCCTGATGGAAATATCATTAGTCTTGGTGATGGTATTAGTCTCATAGAATAATGGGTGATCATTATCAAGATCAAGCAATGCTCATCAGTGAACATCATCTGTGTAGGTGACTCCCTCAGCTGGCTCTGCCCAGAGATCAGGCTCAGTGGTAGGAGTGCTAGATTCTCAGAATAAAGTGTCAGATATGCTGTTGGTAGTAGTTCTAACAAGCATACTGGTTCTGAGGCTCTCAGAGCCTCTCCTCTAGTCTGCCACATCTTGTACTCAGAGATACTACCCAAAGAGGGTATTTTCCCTTGCAGTCTCATACTTGATGCATGTCTGCTTCTGGATGTACTCAGTAATGGTGTCAGCACATTGAACTTTGTCCTCTGAGGAAAGGACTGGGTCAATGATGTTAGTTCATTGTGCTGCATGTAGTGGAGTTCATATGCAGCCTATCCTGCTTGCAGCATGGCTAGCTGCATGCTGCTCCAATCTGTTTGCTTCTCAGGCAGTAGCATGCCAGTACTGGCACTCATCACTATTATCATCAAAGTAGAGGTCACTGCTGACCTCTGTTCTATTGTCAGTGCTTCTGCTTTATACTGATGTAATATATCAGGATCTGAGTCTTCTGGTATTTCTGGTCCTTTGAGCCACCTATATGGCATCAAGAGAGTCTCTAGCATGGCATCCAATGCTAGACCTAGAGATGAAAGTTGTGGTCCTCATTGCAGAGATGTCATCTACAACATTATGCTCAGAGGATGGAATGAGGGTGTCAGATCTGAGTCATTGAAACCCTGTAGCCTAAGGGTTTCCAGGGTCTTGGACGACTGTCATCAGGGGTCACAGGAGGTATTAGTGCTGCTGCTGCTGCTCTTTCTCTTTCCTAGAATGCCCTTTAGTTGAGCTTCCAAGGTCAGTTTCAGATATGGGTCCTTCTGTGGGCTGGAAGGACTGTCAGGCAGTGGCAAGAATGTCATGAAAAGAGAGGTTGAGCATGACATTATAGAGAATAATTCAGATACATTGAAACTCTTGATAGTGACAGATAATCCAGGTGGTAACTGATTGGCATCTACAGCACAGCTGTATGATCATTAATAAGCCTATTAATGTTCTGATGATAGAAGTGAAGAGTTCAAAAAACTTGTGAGTAAAGTTCAGATCTGAAGGATTAAGCATAAGGAGCATTCAGTTTCTCAGCACAATTGAGCTTGAAAAAGAGAAGCTAGAAGCTTTGAGCTAATTGTTAAGTTCAAATTTCATATGACCAATAACATGTGATAAACTGATACAACCTCACACTTCAGATTAAATGTCAGAGTCCACTGATGTGTTTGATGGCACTGTGTTATTAAGATGCTGCAAGTTGCTCAAGATAAAATGATAAAAGAATAAACTTTAGCTTGAAGCTGAGATTACTATAGTGAGAGCTATACTACTTATATACTATTTGTCATCCATTCTAAAGATATAACTACCTAATTGTTCATCCTGAAGTTGTGGAGTGCTTTGTCCAGTATTGCTAAGCTATCTACAAAAGAGTATTGTCTGCTGTTGAGCTGTTACTGCTGTTACTGCTGCATAATAACAAAAGAGGTATTCTGTCATTGTGCTGCTGACTTCCCATGATTCTAAGTGCCAGTTAAGCACTCTGACTAAGCATAAATAGGGGTCAATTCCCAAATAAGTCAAGTAAAAAGAAAAGAAATAGGAAAAATCATAACAAATTGCTGGTAGTTCTATACTGGTCAGAGTTTTCCATCCTTCTTTTTGATGAAGAAGAATGGTGATGCCATTGAGGACTTTGATAGTTGGATTCACTCACTTAAGAGATTTTCTTCTAAGAACTTATCAAGTTCTTGCTGCTTATGATGCCCTAAGGAGTATGTCTTGCAATCTAAGTTGGCATTGGTATTTGGCACCAACTTAATCACATAATCTCAAGGTTTGGATGTGAGTAGCTCATCAAAGCTCTCTTTAGTGAAAAGATCATAATAATCTTTGGCCTATTCAGAAACCATCTCTTTAAATGTCTTCTCCTCCTTCTCTTCATTCACCTTGGTGGCTAGGTTATTAGTATAATGAGTCACCTATATCTGTAGAGCCTCTTCAAAGTCTATTGCTAGAATAATCTTTCCATCCTCTATTTCTTTGTCCCATTGATCCTCAGGGTCTGCATCAGAGAGTATGAACAGCATTTTCCAGCAATGATATCAGACAAAGGTGATCCACCCTGTCTTTTAATTCATGAGTGGATTGTGCTGAATAAGCCAATTGTATTCAAGAAATAATGCTCTTGTGCCTAGCTCTGTGACTGCAAGGTTGATTTGCTCTGAATGATCTCTAATTGTTAGTTGAAGTTCTACAAACTCCATAATTGATCTGGCCTAATTCTTTGTGCTATTGGCATTATAGACTGAGATTAGAGCTGCAGTGACTTTAGTTGGGAGATGATGCTTGTTGATGAAAGCTCAATTGATAAAACTCCCAGTGCAGCTGCTGTTGATCAGAGTGGTGACTGTGAAGTTCTCCTGATTTGTGAGTGTCTGGATTCATATCTTGGTCATGAGATCTTATCTATAAGTCTTCTGCTATCAGATGAACTTCTTTGGGCCTTGAAGTTCATCTAACCATTCCAGAGCCTTCTCTCTCTCTGCATTCTATAGTCCATCTATTAATTCTTGGTCTGCTTCACTGGTTCAGGTCTGATGGATCCATTCTCTAAGTGTGGCCATTGCTTCTTCCCCCTTTTCTTCTCATATAGCTTGCTAAGTCCATTTGGTGTCAAAGAGCTTGAGCCACTCAGTAGGGGCCTCTCCTCTTGTTCAGCTCTGAGGCAGTTGAGTTGGTTTCAGTGATTCCTTAAGTAGTTTTATAGCAGAGATAACTGTTATGTGCATGCCACCAGCCTCTGTGTCACCTCAACTAACCATGAATTCAATCACAGGAATCCACCAGACTCTGACCACCTCCATTACCTATTAATTTCATTTTCACTATTATCATTTCATATTTATATTTCATATTGTAATATCTAGACCCCAAACTCAGTAGCAAATATTGACATCAGAACCCAATGGAACCTGACTCAGAATTAGCTACTATTAGTATATAAAGCTATATATAACTATTGTAACTACTCAGTTTGAATATCAACTTGGATAGTCATCTACACTTCATACTCACTTCAACTCCTTTCTCATCTATCAGATTCTGCTCCAAAGAATACTCCTTTTCACTTCTCTGATGGAACTCCATTCTGCCCATCCAAATCCTTGAGTCCCAACTCAAGGATGACATTGCCAATAGCTTTGTTGATATCCACACATGCCACTGGTCTCCACATGTGCATTCAAACCCACTCAATTGGCATATTCCTAACAGTATATTTAAACTCAAACCTTTGAGTTGAAAATTTTTATCATGTCCATCACATTTACCCAACCCACAGAAACTAATCCTAAACAAACTCAGTCTACCCATCACAACATGTTTTCCATAAAAGATATCCTGACCTCTGCCTCAAAGGAACAACCAGGCCTTTTTGGATCAGCCTCTAGTGGAGGACAACCTTCCTGTAGAGAAACCTACAATCACTCTAGCTTTATCACCCACCAATCTAATTATGATAATTTCTCTAACTCTTTTGACACTATCAGCATCCCAACTAACAGAGCCTAATGGGCCAGCCTGATGTATAGTGCCTGAACTAACCCTCTAATAGACCCCTTATTTCTGGACAACATGCATGACAGCCCAGACTCAGAAAGCAGAGGTGAAGACACCTCTACTCATACTTCTATCTGATGGAAACCAGATGGTAATCCACCAAACTCTTTTTCAGAAGGGTCAAATGGTCCAGATGGTCCAGGTGGTCCTAATGGTCTAGACAGCTCCAACAGCTCTGCAGAAAGCAATATTCCAAACCAGCAGGACATGTTTCTAGAATTCATAAACCTGTTATAAGGAGTCTCCACTTCCCTCAATAACTCTAAACTAGCTACTATTCATACCAAAGTCAAGGAACTAGAACTATTTGATGGCTCTGACTCTCACAAACTGAAAGCCTTCATCATCTCCCTTTAGTTAAACTTCAATGACAGACCTACTGCATTCACAACAGATGCTAACAAGGTCAACTATGCTATTTTTTGTTATGATTTTTCCATTCTTTTTCTCAATTAACCCCTATTTATGCTTAGTCAGAGCACTAATACAGGTGCTTAAGACCATGAGACAAGGCTTAGTCACTACAACTAGCCAAGTCTATTATTGTCTTTTGATGTAACAGAGTTGCCTGACAATATATAATCATCCTTTTATATATAGTAGTAATGCTCAAGGACAATGAGCACAAAGAACTTGACAACACACAATTAGCAATAGTATATTTAGAACAGGACTTATACAGTACTTAAGAGACTTGCTCTCACTAGTAATCCCCAGCTTTGAGCTAAAGTTTATTTCATCTCATTCTACTCTTGAGCCTGTCATTAAGATCTTGTGATATATCAATCAGACTATGCATCAGTGAACTCAACTGATCTCCCAAAGTGTGAGAAGACTAGATTGTTTATTACATATATCTATTCACATGACACTTGAGTCTAACAATTAGCTCAAAGCTGATCCTTCCCTTTCCTCATGCCAGTTAGTGTAAAGGAAACTAAATGCCCTCTATTAATTTCTCAGACCTGAACTTTGACTGAGAGTTCTTTGAACTCCTCTCTTCCATCATCAGAACATTATTGGGATTGTTGGTGATCATCTAGCTGTACTGGAGATGCCATTCAATCACTGCCTGAGCAATCAGACACTACAATAAGTTTCAATATATTCAACATATTCTACAAAATATAACTCTAGACCTTCTGCTCTATGATATCTCTGAGTCCCAATGAACATCCCACCAGCCCCCAACAAGCCTCTTACTAGAAGCTGGGCCTAGCAGCCTACATCAAGAGGACATTTAAGAAGAAGAAAGACACTGATACTCCTCTCGACAATTCAGCAGAAACTGTGACTCTCATCTTGCAGGATTCTGAAACCTATGGATCTCAGGACCTCCACCTAACTATGAGGACAAGGAGGTTTTAGGAGACTTCTTTAAGCAGTCTCTCTTCTCTGATCCTACCACCACCTCTCAAACCAAAGGGATTGCTAACCATGCCAGAGATTTCCTCAATGCTACTCAGTTGGCTATAAGATTCCACCAAACATCTTCTCAAAGCCAGCCTTGCAGCTATACCCCCTCTATTTTCTACTCAGTCAGGACTAGCAGTGGGCTGGGGAGGGCATCTTCAGACCAGCTCAATGATGAGCATCGAAACCAGAAAGCCCAAGATGAAATTATACATTGATACTTCTCTATCTAAAACACTAATGTTCCCTTCAACTATGATAAAGCCCTCTGACAAGAAGAGCAGAGACAGTGAACTGCACTGCAGCCAGTTTGCAGTGAGCTTGAGAAGTGCATCATCAAGAGCAGCAGGTGGAGACAGGAAGCCACAGAGCATGACAGGCAGCATCGAAGAGAGCAGTGAGATGTTGAAAGGGCTTGAATGGAGAGGGCCAATATCACCAACTAGTACAGACTCTGGCCCAAGAGTGCATCCATACTTGCACCAGTACATGCCAACTGGTCTCTCTCAACCCCAGTATTCTGAGAGCCCAGCTCTGACCCTGACTCTTAGAGTGAAAACTGCTGGTGAAATGAGACCATTGCAGCAGAAGGAACCTCTCCACACCTCCTGACCCCACAATATCTCTCTCTCTCTGATGAACTTCTAGTGCTGACACTATGTTTGGAGACAACAAGTCTATCCTCAGACACTATGAACTATGAGTCTCTGAGACTGCCCACATTCTTGCCTGCATGCTTTGAGAGTTTCTCGAAAGCAGGGTGATCAGGCAGCTACTTGATGACAGATACTGGTAAAACATTCAGCTCTATCGCAAGCAAGTGGAGGCAGCAAGAGCAACAGGGGGAAACCAGTATGACTCTAATATTAGAAGCCAGCTAGCCTCTATCTATATCAATACCTTAGAGATCTCAGGCCCCATGGCTGGACCCAGTATCCAGCCAGGACAGTGGAACAATAGCATGACTGCAAGAGGGTGTAGAGAGTTTCTATGACCCCCCCACTGGTTCTCTCTTTGAGGAAAAAGAGGACAATGAGAATGATGAGGAAACTGAGAGTAGTGACCTGCCTCATGCCAGTGAGAAATTGGCTTATAGATTATAAGAAGACATAGATGAAGAAGAATTGAAAAAGGTGATACAGGAGGCAAGAACACAAGAGTATCAGGAGTTCTACTTGTGAGGGATAAACTTTTTATAATGTGATGCTACATGAGTGGTATTGCAAATAGGACAATTATATCTTCATTCTACACCTAACAAAAAGACTGAGATACTGAGACATGCAGCTACCAACTACACTGCAATTTAGTATAACAAGCAACACCCCAAAGACCAAGTTTGGAGGCCACTGGCATATCAGACACTGATACCAATACAACTAATGCTGAGATCACCACCTATCACTCTGAAACAAGCCATATACATGGTCTCATCTATCTGAAGCATATTTTCATACTCCACTCTCTTGTCCTGATCAATGGCAACATGGCTAATGAGGTTTCAACCCTAGCTGCAAACCCCTCCAGTCTTGTACTGAAACCTCTGGACCAGCAAAGGAAGCTGAGTGCTAGAGGCTCAGCCTCTACCCGATGAGGCAACTGGAAACAGTGTCAGAAAGGAGCCAATTTGATATGACTCTGAAGCAGTATGACTCGAATTCACAATCCAAAATGAGGTTATAGTCTGAAAGAAAGGACCTTCATGCAGGAGCCTAATTGCAGATGATAACTTGCTCCATTTGTTTCCCAGACTGCTAGCCAAATGGCAGCACCCTCTGTTCTCTGACTGGCCTAACTCAATGAGTGTGTTACCCCATGATGCCATCATTCTGCAGTGCCATCCAGATCTTCTATGGAAACCCTACCTCTTTAAGAGAGCATCTGATGACATCGACTGGTTTCTTATGGACTGCAAACAATATTTCAAAGTCTATATAGAGTACCTGAGGATAGACATGAATAAGATGGTCTTTGCCACCTCCTACCTTAAGGAGAAAGCAAAGATGTGGTAGATTCTTATCTCTCTGAACTTCTAATCAATGACTTGAGAGCACTACTGATACTCTTCATGGCCTGTTTTTAAATAAATGCTCTATGACAAGTTCATTGATCCTGCTGTACAAGAAGTACACAAACAGAAGATCAAGAAGTATAAAATAGCCAACAAGGCAGCCACAGACTATTTCGATGAGCTGGAATGATTGGCCAAGCTCACCAAAATAAGAGACAATACTGCAAACAATGAGAGAATGGTCAAGGCCCTCAAGTGAGGGATCCCCTCCTCTTACATCACAATAATCTCTGCTATTGGCATCTGTACCCTCATGCCAAGTAGTTATGATGAATGGAAGGAACAGATCATTGAGATATATAAGAAGTGACAAGGGCAGAAAGCAGAATCAATGATACTGCAAGATTATATGAAGAAGTCGACACCACCAATCCTGAACAAATTATCGGAGACGACTGCCAGGAAATCATTGGGACTCTCTATGGCCTCTGCCTACAGCACACAGAAGACCAGGACAGGAATGACTTACATAGGAACAGAGAAGCCAATAGATATAAATTGAATGAAGAAGGAAGGCAAGTGCTTCAACTGTGGCCAGAAGGGCCATATGGTGAAGGACTGCCTGAAGAAGAAGAGGATCTGAGAAGATATCAGAGCACAGATTGCTGACTTGCAAAAGAAAGAAGAAGAACTTAGCAAGGAAATGAAGGTTGAAGAAGTAAAAGATGAGGCCAGTCAGTGAGCAATTCCACTGAACTGGCCAAGAAACTTTATAGTGTGCAATCTCCAGCTGCTAGCTGGACTGATAGTATTTCTGTAATTACTCCTATGCCTATCTATACTATGCATTCAAATATACCCCAGACTAACTATCCCATACACCAATAAATCACCAAAAAGAACTCAAACACCTGTGGGCTGAACAGAGGCAGTGAGTCCCACTACTTGGCTCAAATCATTTGACACCAAATGGACTTGGAAGGCCATCAAGGATGCTAAAGACAAGGCTATGATAAAAGCCATACTTAAGAATTGAGTTCACCAGACACAGGTCAAAGAAGTCATAGATGAAATGATCAAAGGAATGAAGGGAGCCAAATAGTATCAAGCCCTAGAGTGGCTGGATGAACTCCATAAACCATGAAAATTCATCTGACAGTCTAAAACACCTGGGTGGGACTTACTAACCAAGGCCCAGATTGAGACCTTTATATTCTGAATGACCCATGCTGTAACTGTCCTGATTGACAGTGGCTACACTAGAAGTTTGATTAATCGAGCCTTTGTCAATAGGCACAAACTTTCAATCCAAGCCACAGCAGCATCAATTCCAGTTTATAATGTGGATGAGACCAAGAACCAGGCCAGTTTTATTACTGAATTCATCAAGCTCAGACTCATGATCAGTGATCACTCTGAATGAATCAACTTGGCTGTAACTGATCTTGAGACTAAAGAAATCTTTCTTGGTTATGATTAGCTAATACATCATAATCTGCTGATCAATTGGAAGACTGGAAGAATCACATTCGCTAAATGCAGATGCTAAAAAATCCTCTTCAAACTACTCAATGAGGATCCTGATGATTGGTGGGATGAAGAAATAGAGGATAGAAAAATTATCCTCACAATGGATCTACAGAAAGAAATTCACACTCAAGCGATCCACTATGCTAATAACTTGGCAGCAAAGGCCAATAAACAGAAGCAGGAAAAGATGTTTGAAGAAATGGTGCCAGAGTGGGTCTGAAACTTCAGAGACTTGTTCAAAAAGGAGAGTTTTGATGAACTCCCTGAATGGAAGCTCTGGGACTATGCCATTAAGTTAGTTCCAAATGCCAACACCAACCTTGACTGTAAGACTTACCCCTTTAGGAACAATAAACAACAAGAACTCAATAAGTTCCTTGATGAGAACTTGTTGAGTGAAAGGATTTGTCCCTCAAAGTCACCTATGGCATCACTATTCTTCTTCATCAAAAAGAAGGATGGCAAGCTCCAGCCAGTTCAAAATTACCAAAAACTTAACAAGATGACAATTAAGAATCAATACCCTCTGCTGCTGATCTCAGAGCTAATGGACAAGCTTTATAGCACCACATACTATACCAAGCTCAATGTTCAGTGGAGCTATAATAACATCCATATCAAGGAAGGAAATGAATAAAAGACAGCATTCAGGACAAATCAGAGATTATTCGAACCAACTGTGATGTTTTTTGGACTCACCAACTCCCCAGCAACATTCCAATGGATGATGAACAACATTTTCAAGGATCTCATCTCCACCAGAAAGATCACCATTTATCTTGATGATATTCTGATTATGTCAAAAATAAAGAAAGAACATAAGAAGCTAGTACAACAAGTACTAGCTCTTATGAGGAAACACAAATTATTCCTCAAAGTGGAGAAATGTGAATTCAAAGTACTTGAAACTGAGTACCTTAGAGTTATTATCAGTGAAGAAAGTATTCGAATAGACTCTATTCAGATAGCAGGGGTAACAGAGTGGCCAGAACTGATCAAGAAGAAGGAGTTGTAGTCATTCCTTGGATTTACAAACTTCTATCAACATTTCATCCAAGACTATAGCAAAATCATCCAACCAATGATGCAGTTGACTGGCAATGCCCTCTGAACCTGGGGCCTCTCTCAGCAGACCACTTTCAAGGATCTCAAATGACAGCTAGCTGAAGATGTCATACTAGCCATCCTCACACAAGAAGGAAAATTCCAAGTTGAAGCTGACTCCAGTGAGGGAGCAATCGGGGCCATACTCTCACAGGAACAGGAAGGAAAATGGCAACCAGTCGCATTCCTCTCCAAAGCACTTACTGTCACAGAATAAAACTATGAAATCTATGACAAAGAGTTGCTTGTCATCATGCTTGCTCTAGAGAAATGGTGACACTATCTGATTGAGGCCATGGAAGTCTTTGAGATCTGGACAGATCATCAGAACCTTCAGTACTTCTGGCAACCTCAGAAGCTAAATCATCATCAGACCAGATAGGTCATGAAACTCAATCAATACTAGTACATGCTCCATCATAAAGCCAGCATAATAAACAAAAAGGCCAACCTTTTTAGCCAAAGGGTGGACCATGACCAAGAAGGAACTGACAATGAGAGAGTGATATTACTGCATCTCAAACACTTCTGAGCTATAATAATGCTGACAGAGGAGAAAATCTATAAGCGCATTAAGAGCACAATCCAGGATAACCACAAATGGGACCAATGGGTGGCACCATCTCTCAATCATGAGTGAGAAATGGTAAAGGAAGGGAGACTAATTTACTATGATGGGTGAATCTACATTCCCCAAGATCAAAAGTTACATGGCAAAATCATTACTTCCTGTCATGACCATACCACTGCTGGCCATCTCAGCATTACTAAAACCAAGGAACTAGTACTACAAGAATACTGGTGACTCAAAATAAACAATGATATTATTGCATATGTCAAGGCATGCAAAAAATGCCAAAGGGACAAGTCATTAACATAAGCCTGAGCCACACCACTCCATCTGAATGAGATCCCATCATCACCATGGACTCACATTTTGGTCGATATGATCACTGGCCTCTCAGACTGCAATGGCTATAATGCAATTATTGTCATAATTGATCAATTCTCTAAGGCAATCATTCTGATAATCTGTTCCACTGAGCTGACTTTTGAAGGCTGGACCAAAATCTTGTGTGATGAGGTCTATACCAAACATAGCATGCCTCAAGTCATCATCTCAGACAGGGGACTCTAATTTGTCTTGAAGTTTCTTGATGACCTCTATCACCTATTGAGTATTAAACAAAATGCATCCACCACATATCATCCACAAACTGATAGCCAGATGGAACATGCAAATCAAGAGATGAAGAAATACCTTTGCCTATTCATCAACTACCAACAAGATGACTGGATAAAATGGCTGGCTCTTGCAGCCTTCTAGCATAACAACTGAATCCATTCAGCAACTGGAAAGACACTATTCTTTGTCAACTATGGCTGACACCCAAATGTTCTGCAAACTGAATGACACTGCACCACAACCCCATCATCCACTGACTTCACCACCACCATAACCAAGATTTATGTCAAGACAAAAACAGCTCTTGAAAAGACAGCATTAGTGATGAAAGCCTAATACAACAAACACTATTGATCAGCACACATATATCTTACTAGTGACAAAGTGTGGCTTGACACCTCTAATCTTCACCTCTCATGCCCAAAACACAAGTTGGCTGATAAGCATACCAGCCCATTCCCAATAATATCCAAAATTGGGGCTAGCACTTACAAACTCAAACTCTCAGCCACTTGGAAGGTCCACAATGTCTTTAATGAGACATTACTAACCCTTTACATTGCACTGGCCTTCTCAAATCAGGAACACCCTCCATCTCTGCCTTCTGACCTTATCAATGATGAAGAATATTATGAAGTCGACCAGGTGCTAAATCACAGACTTCAAAAAATCAGAGCAAAAAGAAATGGTATGACATCTACCATTGACTATCTGGTTAGCTAGAAGGAATACAGGCCAGAATCAAACCAGTGAGTAAACAAAAGACAGATAAATGCCAATGACACTATACATGAATATGAATTATCTCTAAATTAAGCCATTGGGATGATGGCCTTAAGAAGAGGGTAATGTTATGATTTTTCCATTCTTTCCCTTAATTAACCCCTATTTATGCTTAGTCAGGGCACTAACACAGGCACTTAAGATCATGAGACAAGGCTTAGTCACTACAACTAGCCAAGTCTGTCATTGTCTTTCAATGCAACAGAGTTGCCTGACAATGCACAATTATTCTTTTATATATAGTAGTAATGCTCAAGGACAATGAGCACAAAGGACTCGACAACATGCAATTAGCAGTAGTATATTTAGAACAGGACTTGTATAGTACTTAAGAGGCTTGCTCTTGCTGGTAATTCCCAGCTTCAAGCTAAAGTTTATTCCATCTCATTCTACTCTCAAGCCTGTCATCAAGGCCTTGTGATACATTGATCAGACTATGCATCAGTGAACTCAACTGATCTCCCAAAGTGTGAGGAGACTAGGTTGTTTATCACATGTATCTGTTCATATGATGCTTGAGTCTAACATTTTCTTCCTGGCTGGCACAGCACTTAACTGGTTCAAACCAGACATCCTTAACTCTAATCTATAGAATCCACCAGCCTGACAATTCTTCTATGTGGCTTTCTTAGATGAGCTTCATAACAACTTTGACCCTTTTGATGCTATTAGAGATGCTGAAGATGTATTAAAACACCTTCAGATATGCAATAGAGATCAGATCATAAAGTATATAGTCCAATTCAACCAGTATGCCTCACAAATTGAGTATGGAGATAACTCTCTCTACTATGTCTTTTACTGTGGCCTCTGCACCTGTATCAAGGATGACATGGCACACTATGGAAAGCCAAACAATCTTCATGATATGCACTTTCTTGCCCAAGAACTTGATGTTTTCTACTGGATCTGGAAGACTGAAATTGCTCATAAAAACCAGGACAATAAGACCTCCAACTAATCCTCTAACCCCAAATCCAAGGAGTCCAACTTTTCTTCCTTGGACTCTAGCTCCACACTGAAACCTACCACCCCTAAGCCTTATGCCAAGAAGTTAGGCAAAGATGGTTATCTTACTCAGGAAGAAAAAGACCACTAGCACCAGAACAATCTTTGCATGTTCTGTGGAGCCAAACACAAGACCAAGGATTACAACAAGCAGAAGACAGCAACCTCTGCCAAGAGTCAAGCAGCTGAAGTCAACACTACTCCTGTGGAGCCAGCTTCAACAGAATCAGAAAACTAGGAAGCAACTCTGTTTCCTCTATGTGAATTCAGAGTTGCATTGACTCTATGCACACACTGGAGGTCATCACCCTCAATGCAATATTCCTTTCCAATCACTCCTTTCATATCCCTCTCTCAGCAGAATTACTGACTATCACAGAACCCAATGGCTCCTTAACTTGTATCATTCTGCATTTTCTTGCCTTTATTGATTCTGGTTCTAGCCACTACTTTGTTGACACTAAGTATGTAGCTGCCAATAAAATCCCTATTCAAACCATCCCTAATACGCAACTTTGATTATTTGATGGCTCCATTGAAAGCTGTATATCTCAAATCACAATCATCCCTATCTATTTTTCATCTGAAGACACCTTCCTCATCAACTTCTATGTCACTCCTCTGGATTCATCTTGCAATCTTATTTTAGAATACAACTGGCTCTCTCACTACAATCCACTAATTGACTGGACTGAAAACAGTATCATCTTCCACTCAAGCTACCAGAATCTCACTCCAACTAATTCCATGGCCTCCACCACATCCCAAAGACTTTCATGCTCACAGAATAACAGTCCATCCCTCTCTGAGCCCTCCAGCTCCATTCTGGAACTTCTATGCTCACAGGACAACAGTCTACCCCTCTTTGAGCTCTTCAGCTCAACTCTGGGACTTCCATGCTCACCAGACTCCATCAGTCCAACTTCTGGGGCTTCACTCCATTTCAAGTCTATTTTGAGTAGCCAGTGGACTTCATTCTTATATGAACCCATCTATTCCTATCCTCTCTCAGAGTCTTTTACTATAAAAGCACACTCAAAGATCTCTATCATATCTGCTGCCATATTTGTCTGAGCCAGTGCAGAAGAAGGTGCTCAGCAGTTTATACTGCAGCCTTCCTTGCTTAAAATTGGAGCCAAAGCTGCATCCACAGAACCAGCAGACCTTTTATCAGTGCCAGTAGAGCACCATGATTTTGCAGATGTCTTCAGTGATATCCTCTCCAAAAAGCTACCTGAACACAGGCCATATGACCTCAAAATCAACCTTGAGGAAGAAACATCTTTATCACTTAGATCTATTTATTCCCTTTCAGAATCCAAACTCAAGGCCCTATGAGAGTTTATCAATGATAATCTACACAATAGGTTCATTACTCTATCCTGCTCTTCACACAGGGCTCCAGTTCTATTTGTCAAGAAGAAGACTGATGAACTCCAACTTTGCATCGACTACCATGATCTAAACAAAATCTCCAAAAAGGATTGCTACCCTCTTTCCCTTATTTCTGACCTCCTCAACTCTGTCTGCTCTGTGCACATCTACACTAAGCTTGATCTATGACACACCTACCATCTTGTTTGCATAGCCAAAGGGGATAAATAGAAAACAGTCTTCCAAACCCATTATAGTTTCTTCAAATAGTATGTCATGTCTTTTAGCCTCACAAATGCTCTGATGGCATTCTAACAATTTGTGAATGATATATTCTCTGATATGCTTGACATATCAGTAGTGGTCTATCTTAACACCTTAACAACATTCTCATATATTCTGACAACTCAAAAGATCACCAGAAACATGTTCAAGAGATCTTACACAGACTTAGAGCTAATAGACTCTACTGCAAAGGTTCCAAATGCAAATTCAATCAGAATTCTGTGGAATACTTAGGCTATATTCTATCACCTGAAGGACTTCACATATCTGAAGAAAAAGTCAAGGCCATTATTGACTGGCTGGTGCCACAAAAGGTCAAAGACATCCAATCTTTTCTTGGCTTTGCTAACTTCTACCATTGCTTCATACATAAATATAGTGATATTGTTCTTCCTCTTACATAATTTATCTGCAAGAAAACTCCATGGAAATTTGATGACAAATGCTTAGCAGCCTTCAACAAGTTGAAACAGACTTTTACATATGCTCTCATTCCTATCCACTGGATCTCCAATTGAAAGATAGTGGTGGAAACTGATGCCTCCAATTATGCAATTGCAGCTATTCTCTCCATCTATCTTGAAGATGGTGAAATTCACCCCATTGTCTTTCCCTCCCAGAGCCTCCACAATGCTGAACTCAACTATGACACCTATAATAAAGAGCTTCTAGCTATTTTTGAAGCCTTTAAACATTGGTGACACTATCTTGAAGGCTCTGCAGACTCCATCAATGTTGTAACAGATCACAAAAACCTTGAATACTTTGCCACCACTAAGATTCTAACCCACTGACAGGTCTGCTGGTCTGAATACCTATCCCAGTTCAATCTAGTAATTTAGTTCCATCCTGGAAAACTTGGTGGAAAACCAGATGCACTCACCAGACAATGAGATGTCTATCTTAAAGAGAGAGATAGCCAATATGCCTAAGTCAACCCCCACAATTTTCAATTTATGTTCATCCAAAAACAACTTTCTACATCACTCCACACAACCTATCTTGAGGGCTCTACTCTATAGGCTAGTGCCATCATAGATATTGACAAACTTCATACCAATATCAAACAAGTATAATTCTTTGACTCTACATCCTCTGATAGCCTCTGCCAGGCTAAAGCCACTTCTAAATCTTCTCTCTCTCAGTGGTCCATTAATAAATCCAACATCCTTCAGTTTGAAGGCTGCATCTATATCCTAGACTCTGATGATATCCATCTCCATATACTTCAGAACAATCATGACTATATCTTGGCAGGCCACTTTGGTCAAAACCAGACATTAGAGCTAGTCTGACAGGACTACATCTGGCCAAAGATGCATGAATATGTTTAACACTATGTTAAATCCTGCACAGTTTGTGGACACAATAAGACACCTAGACACCACTCCTATGGGTTACTCAAACCTCTACTGGTTCTCAAATAGCTATGGGATTCTATTTCTATAGATTTCATTGAACAGCTATCAAACTCTAACAGATTTACCACTATCTTGATAGTTATAGACTGAGCTAGCAAGCAAGCCATTTTCATCTCCACTCACAACACCATTAACTCTATGGAGCTTGCCCAACTTTTCCTTATCCATGTGTTCTCTAAACATGGGGTATCCAGTCATATCATCTCAGATCATAGCTCTGAATTCATTTCCCAATTTACTCATGCCTTAGCTATAGCTCTTGATATGGAACTCTATCTTACTTCTGGTTACCATCTGGAGGCCAACAGACAAACCAAATAGGCAAACCAAACTCTGGAACAGTACATCCATATCTACTACTTCTATCAACAGGACAATTAGAACACCCTCCTATCTATTGCTAAGTTTGCCTACAATAATGCCTCTAATGCATCTATCAGAATCTCTATTTTTTGCTAACAAGGATTACCACTCTAACATCACTATTCACTCTGAAAGAGATATTGCCTCCACTTGGGTCTGAGACTTTACAGTCAACCTTGATGAGCTCCATCAAATACTGAAAGATGAAATTTTCAAAGCTCAGTCTTATTACAAGGCCCAAGTGGACAAGCATCAGATTCTGGTGCTCTCATTCACAGTGGGCAACAAGGTTTACCTCAGTGCCAAACATATCAAAACCACCTGTTTGACCAGAAAATTCTCAGAGAAATACTTTAGTCTCTTCAAAATCATAGCCCAACCTGGTTCTCATTCCTTCACCCTGAGGCTTCTGTCAGATCTCTGGTCCATTCACCCAGTCTTTCATATGTCACAATTGGAACTCATAGAAGAAAACACCATTCCTAACTGAATCCAACCACTGCCACCTCCAGTCAAAGTCAACAGAGAAGAACATTTTGAAATAGCTCAAATCCTTGACTCTAAACTGGACTGCCAGTTCTGCTATCCACTGCTGTACAAGATCCAGTGGCTAGACTATGAAGGTACCAATGAAGAGTTTGCTTGGTTACCAGCCTCCAAGTTCTCTGCCAATGAATTTATTGAAGAATTCCACTGTCAATACTCAGGTAAACCAGGACCCTTATCCAAAGTCACTCAATCATTCCATCCTTGATACAATGCAACTCCAGATACTACTGGCACTCCATCTTACTAGTTCAATTTTAATCACCAATTACTATTATTCCAATCACCTCTTTCACACTTTCAAAGTCAAAATCTTGTATTTATATTTTTTTTACTACTAACATCTGACATCTTTTTCTATATATATTTTGTACAAAATTTTACAGGGAAGCAGAACCTGATGAACCTGTATCAGAACCTGAACTCTCTCTCTACTTCTTCAACTCCTCTATATCTTCATCCAGCCTCTTTAACATCACCTTCTGAATATCTTCCACCTCCTGATCCCTCTCATCCTTGAAAATCAGCTGGGCCTTCTTTCAGGCCTCCACTTCAGATTCCAAAAACAGCTCTGAGAGAGATAATATGTCATCAGAACTATAGTCATCCTAGAGACCCACTACCATACTGCAGACATCTATCAGCTCTTCTGCCAACTTGTCTATATGATGTATCAACTTGCAAATTAATCTTGAGAATTGGTGAAGGCCAGCAGAGACCTCCACACTACTGATCACCTCACTTGCAGTGACACCCTTGTTAAACAAACAAGCAGTTTTCTTAACCTTGCAGTGAGTGCAAGTCTGTCCTCAACTGGTGTCTTTAGTTACTGGTCATATGTAATATCATGTGCCATCTTGACAACAGCACACACAACTTTCTGAAAGCAAAAGCTAAGTCAAATTATGCAAGAAAACTAAGACACTTACTTTCATCATCCAACAGCTCTTCACCCTCTGCTGGCCCTGCCACTTCCAACTTCACCCACTTTTTGAGACTAGCAACCACTTTTGTCCCACTGCTATCCACTATGCTCCTTGATCTAAACTTGTGTTTACAGCTCTTCTCTGCTAGACCAAACACCCTTCTCTTTCTCTCTTGCACTCTCTTTCTCTTCTCCAGGGTCTTCTCAGATTCTTCTGACTCATCATCTCTCTTGGTCCCCTTGTCTGGCTCATCATCAGACTCTGGAGGTGTATAGCCAGTCACCTTCTTAAAGCAAAGACCAGGGCTAGAACCAAACTATTCCACTAACACTTGATGCAGATGAAAATCAACAGCCTCTGCAAGGGTCATTTGCAATCCATCCTCCATAACCATCCTCTCCTGCTCTACCTCTGAGGCCTCAGCCCTCATCACAGCCTCCACAGCCTCCCTCTCCTCAGCCTCCCTCTGAGTTGCCTCTCTCAATACCTCCTCCACCTCCTTTGCCTGCTTTTCTGCTGCCCACCAGACCTTCTTCCTCTTCTTCTCCAACTCTTCTTGCTGCTTCTTTCTCTATGCCTCCTAGGCCACATGATCCACCTGGATCTTCTCCTCTCTCTCTCACTCTCTGTTCCACTCCAAGTGGACTTCTATGGTCTCTGTATACTCTTCCTCTATGGTCTGCCATTCCAGACAAAATAATTCCTTAGCCTCTTCAGAGCTATTGGAGGTGGATTCCCTCACCAAAGGCTCAGGAGTATATGAGCAATGATACATGATAGGAGGTGACATAGTTAGAGTGATGATAATAGTATCTGACCAAGTTGCAAAAAATTCTCACAGCCACCAATAATCTTTTATGTGACCTCACCAGCCATCAGGATCTGTGCTCTTGAGGGTAAGAATGCTAACAGGAGAATACTGTTACACATATGCTGCCAGCCTCCATGTCATCTCAATCAACCATAAATTCAATCACAGAAACCCACCAGACTCTGGCCATCCTCTATTACCTATTAATTTTATTTTCACCATTATTATTTCACATCCATATTTCACATTGTAATATCTAGACTCTGAACTTGGTAGCAAATATTGACATCAGAATCCAATAGAATCTGACTCAGAATTAGCTACTATTAGTATATAAAACTATATATAATCATTGTAACTACTCAGTTCAAATATCAACTTGGATAGCCATCTACACTTCATACTCACTTCAACTCCTTCTTCCTTATCTATCAGATTCTGCTCCAAAGGATACTCCTCTTCACTTCTCTGATGAAACTTTATTTTATCTATCTAAATCCTTAGACCCCAACTCAAGGATGATGTTGCCAATAGCTTTATTAATGCCCACACATGCTGCCAGTCTCCATATGTGCACTCAAACCCACTTGATTGGCACATTCCTAACAATAACTTGAGGTATATTCAAATGCACATAAATATTACTACCTACAGAGAGCATATGAGTCTGACCCATAGCTGCTGACAACATACCATAAAGTCCTTCAGCTGACCAATGTTAGACTCAAGCATCATATGAACAGATACACATGATAAACAATCTAGTCTCCTCACACTTTAGGAGATCAGTTGAGTTCACTGATGTGTAGTCTGATCGATATGTCACAAGGCCTTGATGACAGGCTTGAGAGTAGAATAAGATGAAATAAACTTTAGCTTGAAGCTGGGGATTACCAGTGAGAGCAAGCCTCTTAAGTACTGTACAAGTCCTGTTCTAAATATACTACCACTAATTGCATGTTGTCAAGTCCCTTGTGCTCATTGTCCTTAAGCATTACTACCATATATAAAAGGATGATTATGCATTATTGGGCAACTCTGTTGCATTGAAAGACAATGACAGACTTGGCTAGTTGTGGTGACTAAGCCTTGTCTCATGGTCTTAAGCACCTGTGTTAGTGCCCTGACTAAGCATAAATAGGGGTTAATTGAGAGAAAGAATGGAAAAATCATAACAACCAAGTAGAATCACTCATTTGTCAATCTCATCTTTTATCTCTTCAACTCTAGAGTCTGCCCTAAAATTCTCAAGTCTATCCACCTCCTTCTGTAACTCAGCTATTTATGCTCTGATGTCTTCTCATATACACTTCTTCTTCAGACAGTCTCTAGACATGTGACCCTTTTAACTGCAGTTAAAGTACTTGCCTTTCTTCTTGAGATGGTCAATATCTATTGGTTTACTAGTGCTGGTGTATATTATTTCAGTGCCTGTCTTCTGTGTAGTATATGAAGGAACTAGTGGAATTCCTGCCTTTGATGTCTCTGATCCTCCACTAAGCTTCCCATTTGATGTGGCTGGCTTCTTCATCTCTATTGTCTGCCCTGCATTTACTGCCTTTTGTCACAGTCATTTCTTGTTCATCTCAGTGATGCAGTCCTTTTATGCTTCATATTCCTTCAGGATGTTCATACCAATGTTAGAGATCATCAAGATATAGGATTGTGGTACTCCCATCTTTAGATACTCAACTATCTGCCTGTCATTGTTAATGCTCTCTCTGACCTCTGCTAATATCCTGAGTTGCTTCAGCTTGTTAAAGTACTCACTCATGATCTTGTCACCTATATGAAGCTCTTTCATCTTGTTCTTGTGAATCTCTTAGACTGCTGAATCAATGAACTTGTCTTTGACTATCTGTTTGAAGATAGCCCAGAATGAGTATCAATAATACTCATGAGTAGTCAAATAGAGAGTCAGAGCTATTAGTATCCACCACCATTTCACCTTACTTTCAAAGTAAGAGGCAGCAAATACCACTTTGTTCATATCCAAGCTGAGATATATGGTGTAGACCTTAAAATATTGTTTGCAGTCTATAAGGAATCAGTCAATATTGTTGGAGGCACCTTTGAAGAGGCAAGGGGTCTATAAGAGGTCTAGTTTGCACTGAAGCATTGTGGCATTGTTTAGCAAAGTCTCCATAGGGTTGAAGTACTTATCACATAGTGATCAGTGCCAGTCAGTAAGGAGTCTGAGTAGAGAGTGTAGAGAGTTATCATTGGCAACAGGGCTCCCTTGGAGCCTGGCCTCTTTTCATATGATCACTCTGTTCCTGATTATAAACCCCAGCTGAATGACCTCAGAGTCATTCTTGACTAGCTCTTTACTGCTTCCTCCAGCTTTATCAGGTGATGATTGCCCACTGAGGAGTTGGCTTCTCTGCTATGTCCAAGGATTTCAAAATCTGATTAGTCATAACAGTTCTTAGGGCTTAGACTGAGGTATGGCTCTTTGGTCTGAGAGTGTGGAATGCATATATCTCAAGCTGATCATTCATATAGATGATATCATGTATATAGCTCATTGTGGTAGTTATGCCAGGATGTTCAGCATCAGTTGTATTTCATACTTAAAGGATAAGAGTATCTTTAGTGAGTTCTTGAAGTGGTCCCTGTTATAAAAATAAATAGTCCTGTCAATAGCCACATATTACAATATATATCTCCTCTCTTCATTGTCTACTTCTGAATACCTTTTCCTGAGTGAGGTTATTCACCAGCTTTCTTTCTGCAATAGTGCAACTACCCTCTCATGGTATAGTCTCTTGAATTCCTCTATCTGTGTTCTTTGTATCTCCTCCTCCAGTGCTTCTTTGTCTGTATCATCATACTCAACCTATAGGTTAGAGAGAAGGTTCTCCCCTTTCTTGTCATCCTCTTCAGCCTCACTATCCCCATTGCTCTCCTTACTCTTCTTGAGGTAGTTGATGGGCAGGTCATAGCTGGATGACTCAGGAGCTTTCAGCATTGCTGAGAAGCTCCCCATCAGTTTCAGTTCCTGTTCTACTGGAGAAGGTAGGAGAAGCAGGCTGTCACCAAGGTCAGCAAGTTTCATGGCCTCCTATTCATGCTCTGTGTTCCTCCACTGCTTGGCTATATCAGTGGAAGTCTAAATAGAAGTTGTCATTGAGAAAGAGAGTGGTGATACATCCATATAAAAATTGTCAAAGAGTCTGCTCAGTAACTCTAGCTTCTGGTGGTACTCAGATTCCATACCCAGCAAGTATGGAACTGACTTCTGAGTTGAAAGTACTGCTGCTGGTACTAGTACTCTCTTTATAGATCAGCAAAGGAGGTTTTCAGTTATTATTGTCAAGGTTTTAGGCCTCATCAGCAGTGAGGACCTTGGCATTAGTCTAATAGTCAGTAGACTATAGATCATCTTCATTGTTAGTCTCTGTATAGAGGCCATAGTGGTTGGGCTGTTACTGCTCCCACTATCTATATTGAGCAGTATATTGGAGATGCTTATACTCTTTCTGCTGCTCAGCCAATCTTTGCTTGTAGAGCTCTTCAGCCTGTTATTCCTGCTCAAGCTGATCCAATCAGTCATAGATAGCATCACTGTTAGAGTCATACTCTGTCTTCTCATACTCTCTTCTAAGATTATCAGGAATGTGTGAAAGCCCATATCTAGGAAGTATAGAGTTAATATTTGAGGAGAATGGGACTGGACTGAAGGCTGAAGAGGAGAAACTTTCTTGAGGGGTGATGTATCTGAAGTGTCCCTCTATTGCAATTCTTCAAGTATCTTCAATAGAGTCTCTAGCATAATCTCCAATGCTGGGCTCATGAAGAGTAGTGAAAGAGTCAGAGAATGGTGACTTCTCAAAGAAGCCATTGGAGAGATCTTCATCTTCATGGTTAGAGAT
This sequence comes from Guyanagaster necrorhizus, assembly GCF_019112545.1. Taxonomy (NCBI): domain Eukaryota; kingdom Fungi; phylum Basidiomycota; class Agaricomycetes; order Agaricales; family Physalacriaceae; genus Guyanagaster; species Guyanagaster necrorhizus. Next base: position 382,064 of record NW_025064885.1, on the reverse strand, counting down.
AGAGAGTGGGACTCATAGGATGTGCACTAGAACATTGAATGAGTTTCAGAATCCTGTAATGCCATGATGCTCATCATCTTGGCTAACTATTCTAAAGGTTCTGACTGATCAGGATTCTTCTTCTTCTTAAACACTCTCTTTATTCATACCACTAGGCCTGGCTTCAGATACAGCTCCAGATGCAGGCTGGAAAGAGGCTCAAGTAGAGAGAGAGATGTCATGAAGGAGGTGATTGGAGGTGACATTACATAAGATTTGCTATATCTGTACAAAAGATTGGTAGTGCCTGACTACCCAAGCTGTAATCCATTGATGTCTGCAGTAGAGAGTGATAACAGCTAATAAGTCTAAAGGTGTTTCTATGATCAAAGCTAGAAGCTTAAAGAATTTATTAGTGAGATCAGTAGTAGTAATGTTAATAGCAGGCATTTGATTTTCTTTACTTATGATGGATATGAGGAAAGGAAAATAAAAGTCTCAAACTAATTGTTAAAGCCAAGTGATACATATCCACTATCATATGGTAAATAAAAGCTGTATCACATTTATACAATCACTTCTGAGTCTAATATGTGATATTTGTGAATATTATATCTCAAGGTCTATATAGGTAGACTCAGATAAGTGGATATGATAAAGGATAGTTTGAGACTAGGGATATATGATGCTGTCTATGCTACTTATATACTTTTAGGTCTGTCACTAAATATATTACTACTAATTGTGAGTGTCTGTGCTATAGTATTTATTGTCCTGGTGAGGTGGTGTTGCCTATAAAAGGCTTGTTGTGCTATTGTCAGAGCATTGCTATGAGTCAAGAGACAATGGCCAATTATGCTGACTAAAATTGTTTCATGGTTCTAAGCACTAGTATAGATGCTCTGACTAAGCATAAATAGAGGTTAATACTGTGAAAATGAGAATAAAAGTGGAAAAATTGTAATAACATCTAATACTTTTTATGATTTCTTCATCTTTTTTGTGACTTATTGTCCCTAAGCACTATCATCACAGCAGCCATCAATCAAATGCCTTTTGTCCATAGCAATAGAGTGCTGATGGAGAATGTGACAGATTTTGCTCAAGTACTAGATTAGATGCACTGCTCAGTGATGCATGTGGAAACTCTACTTAACCTCAAGCTAATGCACAAGCAGCCAAGAACAATTGGATCCAGTGTAGAGGATTTCATGTCACTGTATGCATCCATTGTTTTTCACAAGAAGTCTCAGCTGAGTCTATTACATTATCTCTATTAATTACTTCCTTTAGATTGTCTTTATCATTATTACCTTTATCATTTGACTTACTCACATATGCCACCTATTAGAATACTAGTATATAAGTATCTACTGTACATAGACTAGAACCTATCTTTTCATCTCTTTCTTTCTGTTACGAATTTTCCCTCTTTTTCTCCTTTTACTCCTATTTATGCTTAGTCAGAAGTGGTGAGAAAGGCTTAGTCATCACAATCAGCCTGTTCATCATTGACAATAACTAATGCCTGAAAACACACAATCGACCTTTTATGTATGGTAATGATAATGAAGGACAATGGACACCATAGCACTGAAAAACACAATTAGCAGTAGCATATTATTAGTATGACAGAAACTGTATTTAAGGACCACAGCTCTTGCTGGTAAAACCCCAGCTTCAAGCTAAAGTTTATAACTATCATTCTACCTCGAGTCTACCACAGACCTTGAGTCATACAGAAGGAAGACCAACTCCATGAACTCAGCTGATCCCTTGAAGTGCAAAGGGACGGCCATTTATCACATGGTTTTGCTCATGTGACACTTGAGTCTAATAATTAGCTCAAAGCTGTACCTTCCCTTTCTCAAGCCCAATTGTGCTGAAAAACCAAATGCCCTCCACTATCTCTACTGATCTGAACTTTGATCACAAGTTTTTCAAACTCCTCTCTTCCATTGTCAGAACATTGATAGGATTGTTGGTGATCATTCAGCTGTGCCAGGAACACCATTCAATCACCGCTTGGGCCCTCAGACATTACAACGAATTTTTACGTATCCACAAAATCCTACAAAATGTAACCCCAGACCTCCCTCTACATGACATCCCTGAATCTAGATGAACGATCTACTAGCCCCCAGAAGCCAGACCTAGCGGCTCACATCTGAGGAATAGTGAAGAAGAAGCAGGAGGACAGCGCTCCTCCCAACTCAGAAACCAGCACCCTGGCATCCCAAGGGGATGTGGCATCTTCATACCGAATGCGGTCCTCCATGGTGAAGACCAGGACCTCCCAATGGACTTTTTTGAGCAGTCTCCCTCTCCTGATCTATCTACAGCCCCCCAAACCTATGGGATTGCCGATCATGCCAGGGACTCTCTCGATGCTGCTCAGCTGGCTCGATGATCCTGACCCTCGACTCTTCAAAGCCAGCCTCACAGCCCTGCCCCCACAACTGGAGTCAGCCCTCGGATAGAGGGGAACCCCCAGAACAATGAAGAGCAATGATGATGAGTATAGGAAGAAACCATTCACCAGTACTTCCCCATCTGGGACCTTACTATTCCCTTCAATTATAGTGATGCCATCTGACAAGAAGAACATAGGCAGCATAACCCGCAGCCAGTACATAGAGAACATGAGGATCACAGTGAGGAGGAGCTCCAGAGAAGAACAGCTGCCCAGCTCAACAAGCAAAACTGAGATCGCCAGCACAAAGTCGAAAGAGACTGACTCACCAGGGCCAATATCACCAATTGGTATGGACTTCGACCCGAAGTCCAGAGTGTCCTTGCCCCCATATATGCAGATGGCTCTCTCTCGACTCTGGTCTTCTGAGAACCTAGCTCCTCTAGGAGTGGAACTCCAGAGTATCGAGCAGACTGTACTCGAAGACTTGACTTCCACAGCCCTCTGACCCCTGAATATCTCTCTTCCCAAAAGACACCCAGCACAGACTCTGCCATTGGGAGCAACAAGTCCATTCTCAGACACTACGGACTTCGAGTCCCCAGTAATGCCCACATCCCTGCCTGTGCCCTCCGAGGATTTCTCAGAAGTCAGGTTGTTAGTCAGCTTATCAACAATGACTATAGACAGAACATCTACCTCTATCATGAGTGAGTGGAGGTGGCATGAGCTACTGGCAGAAACCAATACGACTCTGACATCAGCACACGAACCCTCGCAGCCTATAACTATACACCAGGTTCTGCAACCACTGGGCCAAGCACACAGCTAGGGCAGCATAACGATAATACAACTAAGAGAGGATGTGGAACCCTATGCTCCACTCACCGCTTCTCTCCTCAAAGAGGAAGAGGATGATGAGGCTACAGAGGAGGAGGAAACTGAAAGCAGTGACCCACCCCACCCTAGAGGGATCATAGGACTAGGGATAGTAGAAATGACAGATAAAGAAGAACTGGAACAGAAGATAGCAAAGGCCAGAATGCAGGAGTACCAAGAGTACTACTACTGAGGGGTGAATTTCTTATGGCACAATGCTACCTAGGTAGCATTGCAAATAGGACAATTATATTTACATTCCGAGACTGACCAACAAACAGAAATCCTGAAGCACATAGCAACAGACTATGCTGCAACTCAATACAATCAATAACACTCCAAAGACTAGATTCAATGGCTGCTGGCATACCCCATATCGGCATGAGTATACCCCATGCTGAAAACACCACCAACACCATCAAAGTGAGCCATATACACTGCCCCCTCATTCTGCAGCACCTTTTCGTGCTCTGATATATCAGCTGAAACCATGGCAATGCAGCTAACCAGGAGCCAACCATGGCCATCAGACAAGCCGATTGGTTATCGAAACCCATAGACTGGGAAAGAAGCCTGCCTTCTCAGAGGACAGCCACTCTCTGATGAGGCCAAAGCAAGTGGAACAGGGAAAGAACCAGTCTGAGATGATCCAGAGGCTATCCAACTCGGATTCACTATATAGAATGAGATTATCATCAAAAAAACCAAACCCTCTCCTGGAAGTCCAGTCGCAGATGACAGCTCTTTACATTTGTTCCCTGGGCCACCCAATGAGTGGCACTGCCCCCTTTCAATGAATATCCCAACCCAATAGGTTCCTTGCCCCATGATATGGCTGTCCTTCAGTGCCAACCTGATCTATTATGAAAGCTCCAACCTTTTAAGGGGGCCTCCGATGATATAAATCGCTTTCTTGTCGACTGTGAACAGTACTTCAAGGTATACACTGAGTACCTTGGAACGGATATGAATAAGGTGGTCTTCGCCACCTCTTACTTAGAAGAGAAGATGAAGATATGATGGATCCTCCTTTCCCTGAACTTTCGATCAACCATGAGAGAACATTATTGATACCTGTCATGACTGACCTTCAAACAAATGATCAACAATAAGTTCATTGATCTGGTGGTACAAGAAGTACACAAACAAAAGATCAAGGAGTACAAGATGGGAGATAAGGCAGCTATGGACTACTTCGACAAGCTCGAAAGGCTCACCAAATTGGCAGGAATTCAGGAGGATACAGCCAACAATGGCCGAATGGTTGAAGCCCTCAAAAGAGGAGTCTCTCCTTTATACCTCACGATGATCTCTGCTATGGATGTCAAAATGTTGATACCAGTCGGTTATGATGAGTGAAAGAAATGGATCATCGAGATGTACAAGGAACGACAAAGGCAGAAAGCAGAATCATTGATGTTGCAGGAGTATACCAAGAAACTGACCCTGCCAACCCTGAACAAGTTGGAGCAAACTGCTGGGAAATCATCAGGGCTCTCGAAGGCATCGACCTATGAGAGCCAGAAAACTGGGACCGACACTACATACACCGGGGCAGGAAAACCGATGGACATTGACAGGTAGAAAAAGAAAAGAAAGTGCTTTAACTGTGGATAGAAGAGGCACATGTCAAAAGACTGCCCAAAGAAGAAGAGAACTTGCAAAGACATATGAGCATAGATTGCCGAGTTACAAAAAGAAGAGGAAGACCTGGAAAAGGAAACCAAGGTCGAGGAAGTAAAAGATGGGGCCAGCCAGTGAGCAATTCCACTGATCTGGCTAAACCATCTGAAGGTGTGCAAACTCCAGCTGTTGATCGGACTTATGCTACTCCTGTAGTTACACTCGTGTCATCACTACATATGCATTCGAATATATCCAGACCAACTATTCTGTACACCACTGAATCATGAGAAAAAACTCAAATGCTAGATAGCCAAATAAGAGCAGAGAGCTCCCCAAGCTGGCTCAAGTCATTTGCTACTGAATGGATCTGGAGGGCCATCAAAGAAGCCAAGGATGTCGCCATAGCAAGAGCCACACTCAAGGCCTGGATACACTGAACCCAAACTGATGAAGTCACTAATGAAGTAATAAGTGGAGTAAAAAACACTGAATGAAGTAGGGCACTCGAGTGGCTTGATGAACTACATGGACCCTGAAAGTTCATACGACGTGCCAAGACTCTAGGCAGAGACCTAACCATCAAAGCACAGGTCGAGACCCTAATGTCTTGATCCACATACTCGGTCACTGCCCTTCTTGACAGTGGTTGCACCGAAAGCTTGATAAATCTGCCTTCGTCACCAAAAACAATCTCTCGACAAGGATCACAGCCACGTCCATCCCGATGTATAATGCCAATAGAACAAGAAACTAAGCCAGCACAATTACTGAGTTTATTGAACTCTGACTCACTATCAGAGATCACACTGAATGAATAGACCTAGCCGTAACCAATCTCGGAACTAAGGAGGTGTTCCTTGGTCACAATTGGCTAATATGGCACAACCCGCTTATCAACTGGAAAACCAGATGAATCACCTTTGCCCAGTGTCGATGCTGAAAAATTCCATTTGAACTGTCTGACGAAGACCTGGAGGATAGATGAGACAAAGAAATGGAGGATGGGGAGACCATTCTCACCGTTGATCTCCAAAAAGAGGCCCATATCTATGCAGTCTATCATGCCAACAACTTGGCTGCAAAAGCTAATGAGAGGCAAGAGGAAAAGACATTCAAAGAAATGGTGTCTGATTGGATGTAGGACTACCAAGACCTCTTCGACAAAGAGAGTTTTGACGAGCTCTCTGCCCCAAAACCCTGGGATCATGTGATCGAACTGGTCCTGAATTCAAATGTCAACCTCGACTGTAAAATCTACCCCCTCAGTCATCAGGAGCAACAAGAGCTAGATAAATTCCTCGACAAGAACCTATCGAGCAGCTGAATTAAGCCATCAAAATCCCCTATGGCATCGCTGTTCTTCTTTGTAAAAAAGAAAGATGGCAAGCTCCATCCAGTACAGGACTATCAGAAGCTAAATGAGATGATGATCAAAAATCAATATCTCCTCCCCCTTATCTCAGAATTGATGGATAAACTCTGAGGAGCCAAGTATTACACCAAGCTCGATGTCTGCTGGGAATATAACAACGTCTGAATCAAGGAGAGAGACAAATGAAAGGCCACCTTCAGAATGAATCGGGGACTGTTCAAGCCCACCATCATGTTCTTTGGCCTGACCAATTCTCCTGCCACATTCCAGTGGATGATGAATAACATATTCAAAGATCTCATCACCACCAAGAAGGTTACGATCTATTTGGATGACATTTTAATCATGTTGCACACAAAGGAGGAGCACTGGAGACTGATGAGGCAAGTACTCACCCTCATGAGAAAACATAAACTGTTCCTCAAAGCTGAGAAGTGTGAATTTGAGGTACTCAAGACAGAATACCTTGGGGTAATAATCAGTGAAGGGAGTATTTGGATGGACCCCATCAAAGTAGCAGGGATAGTCAAGTGGCCAGAATCCACAAAGAAAAAGGAGCTACAATCCTTTCTCAGCTTCACAAACTTCTATCAGCAGTTCATCCAGGATTACAGCAAGATAGTTCAACCAATGACCCAGCTTATCAGAAACACCCTCTAGAATTGAGGCCCCTCCCAGCAGACCACATTTGACAATCTGAAGCGACGACTAGCCAAAGATGTCATACTGGCCATACTATCTCAGGAGGAAAGGTTCCAAGTGGAAGCAGACTCCAGTAAGGAGGCAATAGGAGCAGTTCTCTCACAGGAACAAGATGGAAAATGGTGTCTGGTTGCATTCTTTTCAAAGGCACTCACAATCACAGAAAGAAACTATGAGATCTATGACAAAGAGTTGCTCACCATCATGCTTGCCTTAGAAGAATGGCGGCATTATTTGATTGGGGCTTCTAAAGTCTTCAAAGTATGGATGGATCACCAGAACCTCCAATACTTCTGACAACCTCAGAAGTTAAATCGACAGCAAGCCTGATGAGTCATGGAGCTCAGCCAATACCAATACACCTTACACTACAAGGCAGGGATGGTGAACAAAAAGGCCAATCTCCTATCTCGATGGGCAGATCATGATCAGGGAGAAGCTGATAATATAGGAGTAACACTGTTATGACCTGAACACTTCAGGGCCATGATCATGCCAACTGAAGAGGAAATCCATGAGCAAATCAAAAGTGCGATATGGGACCCCAACAAGTGGGATCAAGAGATCACCTCATCTTTCAATCACAAATGAGGGATGATAAAGGAGAAAGGACTAATTTGTTATGATGAAAGGATCTACATCCCCAGGGATCAAAGTCTACATGGTGAAATCATTGCCACTTGTCACAATCACGCAACTGCTAGACACTCCAGCATCACCAAAACCAAAGAGCTCATACTATGAGAATATTGGTGGCCCAAAATGAGGAAGGACATCATCACATATGTCAAAGTGTGTGAGGTCTGTCAACAGGGAAAAGCTGTCATGCAAGCAAGGAAGATCCCATTGCACCTGAATGAGGTATCAACATGCCCATGGACCCACATCTCTGTGGATATGATTACTAGATTATCTGAATGTAGTGGCTATGATGCCATTCTTGTTATTGTCGATTGCTTCTCCAAAGCGATCATTTCCGTATCCTGCTCCACTGAACTGACATCAGAAGAGTGGGCAAAAATCCTATAAGATGAAGTCTATGCAAAATACGGAATGCCTCAAGTCATGATCTCTGACAGAGGCCCTCAATTCGTCTCCAAATTTCTTGACAACTTGTATCGACTGCTAAACATCACGAGAAATGCATCCACAGCATATCACTCGCAAACAGATGGACAAACAGAATGGGCAAACCAGGAAGTCGAAAAGTACTTATGACTTTTCATCAACTACCGACAAGATGACTGGGTAGAGTAGCTAGTGCTTGCCATTTTCCAACACAATAATCAGATTCACTCTGTAACAGAGAAAACCCTCTTGTTTGTAAACTACGGCTGCCATTCCAATGTCACCCAATCAATGTGGCACCAGTCTTTGACCCCAGCAGCTGCAGATTTCACCTCGGAAATGGCAAAAATACACATGGAAACAAAGACAGCACTAGAAAAGGCCATGACAACTATGAAGGCACAATTTGACAAGCATTGCCAGCCTTCCCATACTTACAACCCCTATGACTAAGTCTGGTTAGACACCACAAACTTACACCTGTCACATCCCAAATAGAAACTCTCTGATAAATGTACAGGGCCTTTTAGCATAATTGCCAAGGTCAGGGCAGCAGCATATAAACTGAAACTACTCTCTTCCTGAAAAATTCATGACACGTTCAATGAAGTCCTCCTGATGCTGTACATCACCTCTGCATTTCCAAATCAACAACAGCCATTATCTCCACTGCCAGACCTCATTGATGACAAAGAATATTATGAAATTGACCAGGTCTTTAATCACAAACTATGAAAAGTCAAGGCAAAAGGGAGGGGGATGACAACAACTGTGAACTATCTCGTCAGTTAGAAAGAATATGGACCAGAATCCAACCAATAGATAAATGAGAAATACATGAATGCCGAGGATGCCATACGCGACTATAAACTATTCCTAAATTAAGCCATTGGGACGATGGTCTTAAGGAGGAGGTAATGTTACAAATTTTCCCTCTTTTTCTCCTTTTACCTCTATTTATACTTAGTCAGAAGTAGTGAGAAAGGCTTAGTCATCATAATCAGCCTGTTCATCATCAATGACAACCGACACCTGAGGACACACAATCGACCTTTTATGTATGGTAACAACAACGAAAGACAATAGGCACCATAGCACTGAGAAACACAATTAGCAGTAGCATATTATTAGTATGACAGAAACTGTATTTAAGGACCACAGCTCTTGCTGGTAAAACTCCAGCTTCAAGCTAAAGTTTATAACTACCATTCTACCTCAAGTCTATCACAGACCTTGAGTCATACAGAAGGAAGACCAACTCTGTGAACTCAGCTGATCTCTTGAAGTGCAAAGAGACAGCCATTTATCATGTGGTTTTGCTCATGTGACACTTGGGCCTAACACTTTCTGAATATGACTCTCTATTCTACTGCCAATGGCTACTGAGTACCTACACAAGGCTGGTTTCAAGGTGTTTCAGCTCACACTAGGAAAATCTGTGTATGGAATTCTTTCTGATTCTGATGCTATCAGACTTCACACACATTCAAGTGTGGTTTTCCTCTTTTTGCTAATGACAATAAACTATGAGAGAAATCCAATTCTATAATATTGTAACTCAGAGTGCTTTGTCTCATTAAGTAAATTCAATAGGATAACTTGAAGATTTTTCTGCATCCAGAGGGTACAACAGGTTTAGAGATGAATGTCCAAGTACTCCATATCTTTAGTCTTGCATTGCTCATTAAAGGATATTATTTTCTCATTTCTCTTTCCAGAATTTCAAGTAGTGGCATAAGTCATGATGAGCTCTGTGCATCTTCTGCCAATGTTTCATAAAAAGAATATAAATACAGTGGATGTATGTTCCCAGCCTGGCCATTATTTCTTTACACCAACTCTGAGTTCAGAAAGTATCTACTAAATATGGCATTTGAGCATCAGGCTACAGGGCTCTAAAAAAGTGATGCACATTCATAGCACCTAATAGAGTACACTGTTAGCTATAATGTAGACCTCACACAGCATAGCAATAAGCAGAAACACAGTGTTGTATTCACTATACCTAATAGAGTACACTGTTAGCTATAATATAGACTACAGAATATCAATCAGTAACATAAATAAAGTAATATAAGTAGATACTCACTCTCACACAGCATAGTGATAAGCAGAAATATGATGAGGGTGCTTGACAGACCATATTCAATATATATAGTCTATTCTGATATAAAGGAGTATCAAGCTCAGCCAGCAGGATACAATGGAGCTTCTGCTTGCTAATCCAACACACTCTCTCAAGCAGAGCAAAGTCCAAGCTCAGTAGCAAAGTGCTTCACCTTGGCTGAAGATAAAGGCTTAATGAGAGCATCAGCAACTATATCCTCAGTGGGACAATAAACAAGATGAAGAGAGCCTTCACTAATGATCCAGCAAATGAAGTGAAAGCAAATGTTGATGTGCTTAGTTCAGGCATGATACTGATAATCTTTCAAGAGTGCAATAGCAGACTGATTGTCTGAGAATAAAGTTGTAGCATTAGTAATCGATGAGAAAACTTGAGAGAGCAGACTATGAAGCCAGAGCACCTCCTTCAATGCATATGTTGCAGCCATATATTCAGACTCAGTGATTGAAAGCAAAACAATCTCCTGTTTTTTAGATGACTATGAAACAGCTTCACCATTCAGCATGAAAGCATACCCAGTAATAGCATGTCTATCCTCTGCTATGCTCCCATTAGCATCCACATATCCATGCAAAACCTTTTTGTTTCCTCTAAATGTTAGCCAGTAATCTCTCATGCTCTTTAGATAGCAAAAGATGTGCTTTACAGCCTTCCAATGGGCCTCTGCAGCAGCTGTTGAATATTTTGAGACTGTTGTTATGGCAAATGTGATGTCAGGGCATGTCTCAAGCATAACCCAGATCAAAGAGCCAATAGACTCTCTGTAAGAGACATCTCTCATGGCTGCAATTTCTTGGGTAGAGGCTAGTGCAGGAAAGGAAAACAAGCAGAGATTAATATTCATTGGTGTAGAGACTGGTTTGAGGTCTTCAAAGCTATAGTGACAAACAATGGCATCAATGTATAAGCATTGAGAAAGAGAAACAGAGCATGACTCATAGTCATATGTGATCTTGATGCTGAGAATCCAGTGCAGCTCTCCCAAATCTGTGACTTTTATGTATTTTGCCATACCTTCCTTTACCTCTTGCACTAGATGCAATGGTGATGCTGTGATGGTGCAGTCATCAATATGGACAGCAATAACAGTCAAGTTTCAGCTCTCCTGCTTGTAAACACAGCTTGATCAATGTCACACTGCTTAAATCTCAGCTGCACCATCAAAATCTCAACAAGACATTGATACCAGCAATGACCACTCTACTTTAAACCATACAGAGTCTTTATGAGATGGCAGACTTGACTAGGATAGGAGCCAGGCTCAGAATAGCCAGAAGGTTGATGCATATAAATGATTTCTTCATTGGTGAGCTTTCTATTCAAGTATACACCCTTGATATCAACTTGATGGAGCTTTAGGTCAAGTGCTACAGCCATAGCAAAGATTGAATGGATTAATGCAAGTCTTGCAACAAGAGCATAAGTGTTGAAGTAGTCAACATCAGGTACTTGTGAGAACTCTTGTGCTACTAAGCAAGCTTTGAACTTGACTATGCCTCCCTCAGCATCCTTCTTGATTCAAAAGACCCACTTCAAGCCCATGATATTTGCCCTAATTGGTTTTTTGACAATTTTCCAAATCTCCACAGTCTTTAATATTGTAAGCTCTTTCTGTATTGCATCTTCTCACAAAGGCCAATCAGGCTGATGCTTCACTTCAGCTAGACTGTGTGGCTCTAAGGCTTCTGCATCAGCTGTTGAAATGGCCATGGCATACTCCTCAAGGAAGTCAGCATCCTCAAGTATCATCAATCAATCTGCCTCTCCCTCTCTCTCAAACTCAAGAGGTTCATTATTTTCATTGACAACTGGTAACTGAATATCAACAGGTACTACAGGATCACTTAAGTATGCTGATACACTGCCTTTGCCAGAGATAAGATTCAGCACCCACTGGCTAGACTTTCAAGTGTGTTTAGAATGGGTTTCTTCAACTATGGGTTGGACTGTAGGCTGAGCTTTAGAGATAGATGACACCTGTAATGGCTTTGCAGTAAGTGGGTTGAACTGAGTTTTTAGCATTGACAAAATCTTGTGTAGCTCAATATCTTCCTCTCTTTCAAGATCATCAGTGGCAATACAAGTTGTATCAAAATAGACATTTCACTTGACAGACATAGTCTTGCTCTCTGTCTAGTAGACATGAGATCCATTGCTTGTTTTGTTGAATCCAATCCACCAACCTTCACATATGTGATGACCCAGCTTCATAGCCTTAGTCTCAAAGTGTACCCAGCATTTCTCTCTCCATTCCTGCAATCCTTTTAGATCTGGCTTCTTTTATATGACAGTCTCATAAGGAGTTATCCCATCCAGAGCCTTTGTTAATATTCTGTTGAGAATCCAGACAGCATAGCAAATAGTCTCAGCCCATAGAAAGCAAGGTAAGCTGCTCAAATGCAGCATAGCTTTGACTTTTTCAATAACTGTGATTATATCTTTTAGCCATCTCATTGTGCTGTGGTATATCATGCACAGTCATCTTTCTTGCTGTGCCAGCAGTTTTCAGATGCAAGATAAATGCTTTGTTGAAGTATTCACCTCCACAGTCTGAATGGAGGATTTTTACAGGGCAGTCATGCTGGGTGCAGATGTGAGCTTCATAGGCCTTGTACATCATGAAAGCTTCACTCTTCTAGTATAAGAATTCAAGATAAGCCCAATGAGTGCTATCATCAATGAAGGAGATAAAGTAACAGCATTTACACAGAGATTCCATGAGTGCAGGTCTTCATAAATCAGAGTGAATTTCATCTCCAATATCAGTTGCATGTTCTTCTCCTCAAGCCTTAGACACCAGCTTTCATGTAGCTTTAGTATAGACACATGACTCACAGAACTGTGGTTCTCCAGATGACTTGTCAAGCTTTACTCTGGTCATGAAGTCTTTTTTGACTAGACAACCAGCAACTTCAGATGAAATGTGGCTCATGCAACAGTGCAATTGGTCTAGAGTAAGCACCTCCTTAGCTGTCCCAGCCAAATCTCCCTCATGATAAATCTGATATAGGCCACCATTATCTTTTGAGACAACCCCAACTACCTTTCCATCTAGTGCATAGATGATGTATTTTCTGCCACTAAAAGTCAACTTGAAACTAAGATCATCAAGTCAGCCAACTGAAATGAGTGTATAGCCAACTTTGGGAGAGTACATAACCTTGGTGAGTTGCAGGTTGCTTGCATTTGCATCATTTGGCACATTAATGCTTATTATGCTCTTTCCAGCTGCAGAAAATTTTTGAGTGTTCACAGCATGGAATGCCTTGAGTGGGACAGACTGGAACAAGTTGAAATTGTCACAGTAAGGGGAAATATAGTGTGTACAGCTAGAGTCATAGAGTTTAGTATGAATTTGAACATTGGGTAAGCTTACAGTGTTGGTAACAGCTGTAACTGACTCTTTAAAAGCAGATACATCCTCCAAAGTTGGCATGTCAGATGTGGCATCTGATTGCCTGTCAACAAAGGAGTTCACATCACTCCAATCAATATCTGAGGACAATGTGCTGCTCAGCTCATCCTATGACTCATCACCAACCTCCAAAAAAAGATCAGTATCATCATCTTCATCCTCCAAATCCTCTGACAAGCTCTCAACTTCTGACTCATCTGACTCAGAAACTGCAGCCAGTGATGGCATGTCACTAGCATCATCAACCTCAAATGCACCACCAGCTTTCCAGTCTGAATCTGATGATTCCTCAGCCACATTGGCTATTTCACCCTTCAATCCAGAGGCCTTGCTGTCATTGTCTGACAACTTCTTCTCAGGGCATTTGTTTTTGAAGTGTCCTTCCTTCTCACATCCCCAGCACAATTTCTTGCTGGGTTTCTTGCCCTTCTTATTGCCACCTGAGCTTGATGAAACAGACATGGCTTCATCTTGCTCCAAGTCCTTTCTCTTTTCAGACTGCCAACTATGCTTGGCTCACTTGCACTCCAGTTGGTCATATTCCTCAGAAATGGCATGGATCAGGTTCTTGGGATCGACTTCCTTGTTGGAACTAAAAAGCTTTGCCACCATAAGGAGAGTCAATGCATACTTGGCAAAATAGAGAGGAATAGAGGTGAGAATCATTGAGCAGTAATCTTTCTCCTTGATGATGACACTGATGGAAGCTAATGACTCCTGTTTCATTGACAGACTGTCAAGAAACTCATGAACATTGTCTTTGGCCAGGCAATATGACTCCATAATGCATAGCCATGCTTATCGGCAAACTCTTTTTTGATCTTTGACCAGGCTACAGCAACTGTGGGAAGATGCTGAATCTTCATAGTGACTGAGTCAGGGATCTTCAAGAGCTGGAGGTTCTTGGCTACAGCCTCATCTTTCTCCCATTCATCTAGCTCAGCCATGAGAGCTGTTGTGGGTGCAGTGAGAGAGGGTTTGGGCTTTGATCCATTGAAGTGATCCCATTTCCCTTTGGCTTGAACACCAGTGGAAAAGCAGAGGTAGAAGATGGACAGTTGTCACCAGACATGTTCAGTGTGGGGACATTCAATGGTAGGCCTGTAGTCAAGGCAGCAATGGTGGAAGTCATTTGAGTATGAAGGATGGGATAGAATAATTCTCGGTGCCGTATAACCTCTAAGAAAGTGATGCACGTTCGTAGCACCTAATAGAGTGCACTGTTAGCTATAATGTAGACCTCACACAGCGTAGCGATAAGCAGAAACACGGTGAGGGTGTTCGACGGACCGTATTCAATATATATAGTCCATCCCGACATAAAGGGGTATCGAGCTCGGCCGGCGGGATACGATGGAGCTCCTGCTTGCTAATCCAACAAGGGCAGTACCCCAGCCAATAGTGTGAATGATATAGGTATGAATATCTTCGAAAGATATTAATGCATAGTTTGCTGATGATCCACTATAGGTTCCCCTTACCCCAATGCTACTGGTCACAACGATGGAAACGATGAAGCCATGCCGGTGGAAGGTATTCTCTGTCTTTCCTACTGAAATGTAGTGCTGATTCTTTGGAAAGAAAGCGGAAACATTATCATCATGGCGTGGAGCTACGCCCAGAAGACTGGAGACACTTCCCAGCTCACGAAATATGTAAGATACTGCTTCTCCCAGACTCTCATCCATCGGGTATTCTAACAAGACGCCTTTCCTTCCTTCAGTTCGACCTACTGGACCAATGGGGGCAATATTTGATCTCCGACGCTCTCGTTCCAGCTTATCAACTCAGCACCGATGACTTTGCGGGCAGCCTTGCGAACCAGACCAATCTCGCAATCATCGGAATCATCGGAATCAGTGCGATGACGCAGATTGCTGACATCTTAGGCGATGATACCAAGAGCAGCGATTACAATGTTTATTTCTTTCGATGAACCGTTGCTATCATTCAACCTCAATTATTTCCAGGCCATCGCTCAGATTATGTTTCACAATGGCAGAACCTGGCGTTTTCGGATGACGATAGCCATCTTACTCTCTCTGTAATCTCTGTCTCTTGGGCTGAACCTTTCTTGACTGACCTATGGAAAAATTTAGTATGGGAACTCTCCCAGGTGAGTAACGTCTCCCGCCCGGAGTACAGGTTGCGTTAACTCACCTCGCTTTAGCTGGGGCCTATCCTATAACTTATACGCCGATAAATTATTGAATCTCAATATCTTCCCCCAATCTGCCTATGAAACACGTACGTTCTTGTTGTATTTCAGGAAAGGGTCGAACTCATTTTCAAACAGAGACGAAGTGGTAACCCACAGTTGCGAGTGAGTTTCTGGAAATGAGCGTTGTTCTATGCACCTAAACTGATGCCTTCAAGACAAGTACGGTGTCCTGCTGGATAGTCGATGAGCTCTCACCTTCCATTACAAGTATTACAAGCACTGGACTTCCGAGACTCCTTATAGACACACATATACCTTGAGCGGTACGTGGGCTGCATCTCTTCGTTCACCGGTGACCCAATGTGTCCTCCATAGTTTGGGAAATCTGGACTGCCACAATCATGATGAACAATTCTACTCGGGACTTGCTCATCCTATCCGTCGTAAATTGGGTCTCTAGTAGGCTAAGCTCCCAGCCATTCGGATATTTTTACAACAGTACAGATGGGGGAGTGCAGGGTTTCAAAGCAAGGCTTGTAGTGGGGGGACATTGTGTGTTCTTCATTGTTCGTTGACAGAGTGGCTAAGTATGTCTCTTCTAGTGGCCTTGGTACGCTTTCCTATTAATCAAGCTTGGATTAATCCCATTAGCCTCTGTGAAATCCTTGATTAGCTTGTTCTGTGAGGTTTGGATCTCGCTCCGGATCTGGTGTTAAATAATTAATCTTTCATTAGAAATGACATGAACTCTAAAGGAGATTCAACCGGTAACAATGACACGAATACTGGCACTAACACCGGAAGTGGATCTGATGATAATGACAATAGCATAGGCGGCAACAGTAGCAATAACGGCGGTGACACTGATTGGGCCTTCCCGAATGTCTTGCCCCCATTAGTCTATTATTCGCTTTGGTGACGTTTCAACTAAGCCAATATCGATGGTGTACCTCATCATGTAGGATAATTTATTCATAACGTCGTCGAATAATTGGGTGCTTCTTTCCGAGATTTACTTGATATACGACGCGACATGCAATGAGACCTTATCTCCTGTCACGGAATCGGTGTCCAGGACGCCGCCGTAAGTGGAACTGAATTGAAACTGTTCGTAGCTAGGCATTATGCAAATTGGAACAGGCCGTTTTAGTTGATACATATGTACAGCACGGAATGTCTTATACACTGGCCTAGAATGCAGCAAATGAGCGGTACTGATGCAATCGCGGGGGTATGCAGAATCCAGCGGAACCCAGAACACAGGAAGAATAGATAAGAGTAAGCAGTATGTGCATAGAGATGATATCACAAAGTATACAAAGAAACTTAAGATGACGTGGACGCCCTGGACCGGCGAGCCTGCTCTCGAAGACGGTTGGTACTCTCGACCGTAGGCTGAGCAACCGCCTGGAGCTTCTCAGTCATCCGACCCACACTCCGTGTTGACGCAGCATCACAGGCAGCATGTAAGGCTGTCAAGAGAGGTTGTACTTCCTTTTCAATAACCTCGTCGGCGATTTGTTCGAGTAGTGGATTGATTAAGTGGAACGGATAGGCCCGTTCCATTTTTCGGAGTTCCGTTAACTCGGCAGTCATTTTTTGGATACGGGCATGGCGCTCTTTGGACCTTTGCTCGAAGCCGGTGATTTTCTCTTGGAGCTACACCCGAAATACGGTAAGCGACATATGAGACAAAGATCCAAAAACAAACCTCTGCCTTAATTGCCAGGTTGGCATCCCTCTTGGCTTTCCATTCCTCTAACTCATTCTTCTGGTTCACGGATTTGCCCGCGTGCTCTGCAATTGTGGACATCATTTCAACGATTTGTCCACCAGCATTGTCTATTCTCAAGGTTAAAAGATCTCCCTCTGGAACCTTCTCTTCCATCCTTAAACAGGCGATGCCATCGCTCAGTTGGATGCCCTCTTCAAACAGAGAATCAACATCGTCCATCGATTTGATATGATCCAGGAAGTCAGAAATGTCGTTGACTTGATCCTGCAACTCGGCAATGCGTCTCTGGAAGTAGTCCATGCTAGGATTCTCCGGCCATTCTTTAGGCTTCCAACGCGGCGTGACATCGATTGGGCAGTTCTCTGCCACCGCTTCTTCGGCACGTCTTTCTACCTCTTCCTGTGCTTTGGCCAGTTCCCTCATCCACCGCTCAACGTCTTCCGCATAATTAATGATTTGCTCCATCTTTTCTTCCATATCATCCAGAGATATTTTGGGGGTAGACACATCTGGAAGGCTCAAAAGCTGTTTCGTAGTATCTTCAATATACCGCGAAAGGCCCTGAATCTTATCCAATTGCTTCTGTGCCTGATTCCAATGTGTTCCTGCAGTTTCCTGTCCGAAGGAATAGGGCGATGAACCTTGAGCCGCAGTCCAAGCGCGATATCTTTCCTCATGGTCGGATTTCTTGATCTTGAGGCGCACCAGTTTGAAGAAGTGTCTATCACAACTGCATAAGTCTACGGATAGAACAAAGGAAATGAGGACGTACTTCATGAGCTCCTTGTAGACACATTGGGCATCTGTAATCGAATGCGATGGCGAGTGAGGTTGACCGCTGGTGCTATCCTCGACTTTAGATAGATCAACAGTCAGTGAGGCTGCTGGCTGTTTCCCCGTGTCTTTCCTCTTTTTTGGCAGTGGTATGTGCGATGACGACATGACGGTGAGATCGAAAAGAGGAGGCACCGTTATCGTATCCTGTGAATCGTGTCTTGACACTTCCTTCTCTTTACCCTTTGCGGAGGATGGCAAGGTCGAGTTGACCTGCATTGGCTGCGGCTCTTCGATAGGTGCGCCCCCCCAACCTGTGCCAGCATCCGAAGTTCCCCAGGTGCCAGTGTCCCAGGCGATATCTGTCGCCGTGTCTTCTGTGCTGCCCCAGCCTCTTGTGCCCCATTCGTCCTTGTTTGCCGTTAGAGACGAAACGCCACTATTCTTGGTCTTGTCGCCCCAGGACGGAGAGTCAGACATGCTCCAGCTAGTCGGGCCCCAAGGTCTGTCGGCAGGTTTTTCAGTAATTGAGGCGCCAGCTTGTGTGCTTGTGGAAGGACCAGCATCCGATTGACCAGACTTTTGTGGGTTTGAGTACCAGAGGTCAGTGTCCCATTTGTTCTTCGGACCTCTAGGAGGAGACGCGTTGTAACGGTTTTTGGCACCGAGACTAACTGTGTTTGCGCCGGTCATACTGGCATTACGGTCACGACGAGGCGCGTCGCTCCAACCTGACGGGCCTTTCCTGGGACTCATCAGACTCTGTGGTGTGAATGCTGAGTATGGAAACAAGAAATGGATGACGGGTATCACCGACGCACCCTGGGAACCGCTGTTTTTTTGCGAGGGGCAAAGTCCCATCGATTTGATGAAGGGTGGATGAACGCACAGGTCGTGCTTTCCCCTTTGCAACCTCCATCGATGGGCTGGCGGTCATCGTCGAACCACTGGAAAACATTCAGATTGTGCTGTACAGCAACGAACCAACGGCTCACCTTGCAGCGTATGAATAGCATCTATTAGTGAACGATAAACGTCGCGCGTTTTCTAATCACAATATTTTTTAGAGTCAAAAATAAATAATTTTATCCATCTTTCCCTCTACCATGAACATTCGCCTCGCCCGTATCGACGGTTTGTTTTCGCTTCAGATTGATTCGATTTTGGCTCATTTGTCAAAGATTGCAATGGTATGCAGGCCTGCAACCTTCAAAATTTACCAGAAAACTACACGATGAAATACTGTACGCGCAAGATTTAGTGACATGGCTCGTCCGTCCTCAACCGTTCCTAGACCTATACCACATCCTGACATGGCCTTCTCTCTCCTACGTCGCAGAAGACAGCGAAGGTCGAGTGGTCGGATACATCCTTGCTAAAATGTATGCGTCTCAGCTTCTCGTTACGAAGCTCGCTAATGCTGTAGTAGGGAAGAGGAGCTAGGAGAAGAAGATGACCCTCATGGACACGTAACCTCAATATCGGTGCTGCGCACTTATCGAAGGTTGGGGTTGGCAAAAAAGCTGATGGTGCAATCTCGTCAGTTTAATTGCTCACTATCGGAACTTCCACTGATGTGCTGCTATAGAGGAAGCAATGGCTGCTGTCTATCATGCCTCTTATGTATCCCTACACGTCCGAAAATCGAACCGCGCCGCTTTGGGTCTGTATAGGGATACGCTGGGCTTCACCGTGAAAAGTGTTGAACACAAATATTGTATGTTACACGCTCAATCATGCTTTCCGATGCTTATCCTTCCCACAGATGCTGACGGTGAAGACGCCTACGCCATGCAGCTATCCCTAAAGTGATATAATGATACGGTGGATATAGATGAGGTATAGTACATATTTTACAATCATAAGTTACATTCAACCATGTCGTCACAAGTCATGATCGTGTCTTCTTAGAATCCTCCACGTCCAATCCCTCCTGGATACTCTCTTTTTGCGTCTCTGGATCCTCAAATATCCCCCTACCCAACATAACTGCTTCTCGGATACTTTTCGCAGTCTGCAGCCCGAGTTCATAGTAACCGTCATTGGTTTTCGCACTGAACATCCCTGTATGCGCCTGCAGCTCATCGGGAGCGATACCGTTATTCGCCAGCAGGAAATTACCCGCAGAACGTGCATTTCTCTTCGGCAGCACGATAAATGTTCGGTCATTGGGATGAACCAGTGGAACCGGAGGTAGATTGGTATAGAAACTGCGAAAGTACAAGTTTAGCCCCGTCTCGATGGCGACGTGTCATTAATTGATGTACGTACACTCGGAAAACGACACCCTCTTGCTCTTCAATATCAACCAGGTCGTCCACTCGCTGGCGGAGGGCCGCTTCATCCCATAGATTCCTCACGTACTTCATATGATCCGTGGCCCATGTATATCCTACGCCTAGATCATCGCGCTTGTAATAGGCCCCGCCTGCTGCCGCTCCGGCCAAGAGTGCACCACCCACGGCATATGCAGCTGGTGCCCATTTACTCCAAGAAGTTTTTGACTCAGGAGGGGGTGGCGTACTCTCTGCAGCTGGCTTTGAATCGACGGCCTTTTTTAATCCGAACCCTGCGAAAGAACCTAGCAAAGTGGAACCAACCGTCCGGGCAGTACTGACGTACTCCGTCGCTTTCGTCGCGCTGTTTTTGAATACGTAGGGATGTAGACCGAGATACTGAGAATGCCTGTTGAGTTTTCAAGTTGGGTTGAGGGGATAATACACGAACTGGAGTGTCATAGGCGATGCAGGCGATGATTTTTGGCCAAAGAGGTGCCCTTTGGTCGGGCTTGGTATTGACAAATTCGCGTAGGGTATCGGCAGCAAGGATGCCACCCATGCTGTATCCATTTGGGTAAAATATTCCCCATAATCTGGATAATGACACGTACCTGTGCCCACACAACACGATCTTCGCTTTCCCGGCTCCCCCTCCTGAGGCTACCTCCTTCTCCACCGTCAGTGTTGTCAACCAATCAGCAAACCGTACGACCGCTTCATTCTACATGACAGTTTGACTTGTGTTTCCTGTGTAGGGTGAAAACGTGCTTACTAGTTCCCCTTTCGTCTGGAAAGAGTTCAGATGATGTGATCAGACAGTCCGAGTCGTGTGACCGTACCTCATATGCAGGAAATACTATAGATTCCACAGTACAATCTGGAATGGTGCCGGAGAGGACGTGTTGAATCCGTTGAGGAAATTGCAGGAATGTCTCGTCGTCCCCCTTGAAGCCGTGAATGAATACGAGTAATAGCAGATCCGAAACGGCCTGCTTCTCTTTGGATACTGGCGCGCCGACCAGTCCAGGCTCAGATAGCGGTTCTGAATACATGGATGGTGGAATCTGTGGCGGCTTGGCAAACAATAGTCGAAGACACAGCACCCCGCTGCAGTGACCGAGGCGCTTGTCTCTGTTTGGCTGAGTCTTTGTCAGACTTTGTGATACGCCGGTCATCTCAGTATACTAGGCAACCGCACTAAGGCTGCGCATTATTGTTAGCAGCAAAGGCATGGTGGCCAAGAAATATATTCATAGAGTACGTGTAGAACACACGACAGAATCTGCGATCCTGCATAGATCCCGATGACCGAGAAAAATATAACAAAGCCCGGGAATGCAGGGTAGAACTGATGTCGAACCTCGATGGCGAATATCATGCCGGACGTCTAGCCCCTTCCTCTTCTGGAGCGCCACCTGAAAGTGCTGAAAGACGATCAGTGGACAACTCGGGGTAAAAAAAAAAAGAAAAGGGAACATACTGAGAGCAATGAGGACCGCAGCGATGTACATCCAATACTTCTGGAAGAAGCTCTTTTCTTCGGGGGGCTGGACGGGTTCGCCTTGTGGCGTCAGAGGTGGGGGAGTTCGAAGTTCAGGTCTGAATAATATTCAGAAGACAACGATGAGCGATAAGCAATAGAACAGTAGATAGAAGCAGAAAAATTAGGGTATTCATAAATACTCACAAGGGTGGAAAGTGTCGCGCGCGAAGAGTGATTGTTGTATTTATAGGCCCGGCATGGGACACATCTACCCAAAATGTCTCTGGACAAGATCCATCTTGGGGTATTGGCGATACGAAATAATTAATAGCGTACGGTGTCGATGGATTTACCAAAGTTGTGTAGAGTATCAAATCTTCAGCAAATGGCTGAGCAAGATGGCACTTGCAGAGGCGCGTATAAGCGGAGGCTCTAGATTGCGAATAGACCTGGAACGTACGAATTTTACAGAAGAAATTTCCCAACTAGGTGAACGATCTAGGGCCACCTGGTAGGAGGCGCGGTCATTATCGAGGTTCAATTCTGTCAGCGTCTGGGCGAAAGAAAAGAGGTCACTGGAGAAAGAGGGTGACGGTGTAAAGGCCAGGGTATTGTCGTTGAGAAGGAGCTGGCCACGAAGAGAGAAAGGCTGTTCATCAAGGTCGGGATGCACGCCGCGATGAAAGACGTCGAGTGCTGCGGCGACGTGGACGACAACGACGGCAGCGACGAGTACGGGCGTGAAGACCATGACGGCCAAAGACGAAGCAGCACAGCCACTCCGAAAGTGGGGCAGGACTGTGATTGGTGGGTGACGGACACGTGACTTACGTGGTCTAGAGTTCTGTTGGCTGCGTGTGGTTGACATATGCTCTGGAGTCTATGTTGGGTTGTATTCGCCTCCGCGGTTGCATTGAAATCTATTGGCCGGTAGGATTGCTGCCGTATCTGTTAAAGAATCTTGATATCGACATGATATCTGGCTTGGATCTCTGGCACGCGTCCAAGGTGCCTAGTCGGCTAGCCTGGACCACTTAAAGTCATCGACCGGCTATGTAATCCTAAGATTCCCCCAGTCCAGACACGCGCCAGGCGATCCCGTTCTGTCTTACGTCCTATGGAACTAACTAGTATGATGCAGAATTTGACGCCTAGTTCGAACCTAACACCGTCCAGCCTCTGCTATGCTTTATATACCCCGCCGTCTCCACCAAAGGCCCCAATGACTGTTTATCCCCCAATGAACGAAATAATCCCCGTCCTACGCTCGTCGCTCACCAACCTCGATTCCCTTGTCTCGTTCTACCAGCAGGAGCGCATGTGGATCCGTCGGACGCGCGCCGAGCTGCAGGATTCTGATGATGATGACGAGGGCCCTTCCCCCCGTCCCTCGCCAACACCGTCTCCTGACCTCCCATCGCCGAAGTCGCCACATTCGTCCCGCTGGATCAGGCGGAAGAAGGACTTGAAAATTAAGCTCGCCGCATTGCCCCGTCGTCCGACACACAGTCTTCGTGTCCTTGACATGTACGAATCTATCATGCAGTCTAGGATGGAGAGCTGTCAGCGTATCAACCGGCTGATTAGGAATGCTAATCGAGCACACCTATCCCGCATCACCAAGTATGTCTTTCCTTTGCATCTGCGCCAACGAGTCTTTTTTCTAATTCTTATTTCTAGACGTTACTCACATTCAGAGTACCGCGGAACCTCCAGTGACGAGGAGTACATATGACAACAACACTTGCTTTTTGCACGTCTTCTATATTTATTTCTGCTATATTATCGTCACTGTTTCCCCATCATGCATCGTTAGTCCAAATTTCCTGCATCTCCTTCTTAAACGGTTCAAGGGTGAACTCGACGGCAGAGCATGGGTAGCCAATGTCAAATTTTTCGAGCACACTCGGGTGCAGCACTCCCAGTGTCCCTAGTTCCATGTCCCTCTTCGCGTGCAGCGCCGCCTCCACTTTGTACTTCAAATCTGTCAGGACGCCATGCTTCACCGGCGGCGGTCGGTAGTATATCATTGCCGCACGTCCAGGGAAGTACGCAGGATCTAGACCATCGCCGTCGTTTATTATCGTTATACACGAGATCAATTCATCACTGCACTCACCTGCTGTCTCCTTCAAGTAATACCCTGTCTCCTTCTCATACTCCTCACTCCCAATCCTTGGCACTTCCAACATCTTCATGGCACGATTCAGAACCCCATGCACGACTTCGAAACCGGCACTCTTGTTACACCACACCGCACCCGCGTGTCGGATGTTTCGTGTCCGCCTCTCCCGGAAGAGATCCTTGACTACCACATCACCGGTCTCGAAAATCCTGATCGGCAGCGCGTGAGAACGGTTCTCACGAACCGTCTTCAGTAGCCCTGGGATTAAAGTCGTGCGCACGACTTGGAATTCAAGGGTCTTGGGGTTGGCGATGCGTACTGCGGTGGAAGTGTATTTGGAATCAGTATGATTGAGATAGGAGAAATTTTCTTCGAGGGAACACTATCAAGTTGTACTAGTTAGCGCGTTTCAATACACCTGTATACAAGTTGCATAACACACCAACGTAAGAGGTAGCACCTCGACCCATCCAGCCAAGGCCCATTCGACTCGAATGATGTCACTCAGCTTGCTGATGGCTGAGGGCTGGCCAACAGTGGTTGTGCTGGGGAAGGTGTGGGGTAGATTATTAAAACCATAAGCAATAGCTGCATCTTCCATAATGTCGCACTCGTGTAGAATGTCCGGTCTCGTCGCAGGGATTCGTACATCGATAGTGTCTTTCGTTGGGTCCCCGGTGGCCGTGGTCGCTTCCAGTGACATTTTTTGTAATAGTGGAACGACCTGGTCTGTCGTGAGGCCGAGTCCTGTACATGAATTAATATACGACGAGTGTGCAATTGTTTCACGGGGTGTGAGGTTGGGCGAAATGATGGTCTCTCCTGTCGATGTAATAATTTTAACGGGCTCGACTCTGGAAAAATATGAGGCGCCTGCTGCATTAAGATAAATTGGGAAGCCTACGTGTACGGTTCGGCGCAATACTCTGAGAACATTGTAGCAACAATGTTCACAACGATATCTAGCTTGGTTTTATCCGTAGCAGTCACATCTATGAAAACATTTTCCGTATCCAAAGTGATTTTACTGTGGTCGGAGTTGATTATCGGAGGCATTGACAGAACACAGTCGTTAGCATCGTAAATAATAGGGTATACCGGCGAATCGCGAATGATGTGAAGATATCTCGAGAGGTGTTTATCCGACTGATTCCAGATTCACCTTTTGCTCTAGAAGAAAGCAAATGTATCGCACCTCGTACATCGTCATGAGCTCTTCAGCGGTATATTCCGTGTCCTTATTGAGCGGTGCAAACTTGATGTTTTGCGGTGGACGGGCCTCGTATCTGAAAGGCCCTTTAAGTGTATCTAGATCGTGTGTGCCGATGGCGACCAGTTGCCGTCTTCTACAAATGTTCTGGTGTAACTTGTCCTGCAGATCGATGAACGAGGCATAGGATCGCGGGGTGAACTTGATGTTGCGCAGAATAGCACAGGCGAAGTAGGGCCGAATTTTTTGAGTCTAAACATGTTAGGCCGCAGGAAGACTGTGGGAGATAGGACTCACCTCCGGGTCTATAGTTACAGTCAGAAGACTCGAATCTCCACCCAGAGGATAGACGACTTTGTATTGCGGCGCTTTGGCTTTCCCTAGGAAGACTTTGAGCGCTCCTGCGATGCCTTCGATGCAAAGAAGATCGTATCTAGAATAGAGATATGGGACTCAGACGAATGGACGAAGGATCAGATGTATATACCGGTTGGCTGGTATTTCGATTTTTAGTTGCTGAAGGGATGAGGTGAAAATTGAGTGACTTGGGATGGATGCAACGCACGGGACGTTCAGCAGGTAACCCTTTCTTGATGGCTTCTTCGACCTCTTCAGTGGTCTAGCAAAGAATATAAGACTCCAAGTCTATCTATGTGCAGAATACGTACATCCTCGTCGAGTTCCAAGCCATATTCAAAGCACAACTCATCGAAATCCTCCGTAGCTGAGCGACAAATCAGTTGGCATTTCAAGCTGGAACAGAAACCCATACAAAATTCCTGCCCTAGTCTCTCCCAGAGCTCAGCTTTGTCCACAGCGACGGTCGGCATAATTTTTCAGATATAGACAACGACGACAACGACCATCTCCGAATCGAGTCAAAATCCTGGAAGATCATGTGATTACATTATCGCGTCGTCGAAGTAAATACTAATAATTGGTACGCAAATGACTGCTCTGAAGGCATTAAGAAATCTGTATATCATTTCATTACAAGAAGAAATATATGGATGTGATTCAGAAAAGTCCCAAAGAGGTTCATTGCAACTTGTCCAATTGACAACGGCACTTGTCGAAACAAACAGAGAGCGCTACTATCCAAGTTTTATTATTCAGCGTCTGTGAACAGAGCACAAAGTTTTTATACAAAAAAACGCGGTACGATGAGAGACACGCCTCCAGAAATCCAATTTGGATCCGGACGTTGTCTCAAGTCTAGAATGCAAGGGTACAAACGCCGCATCAGAATAGGATGCACGATAGAAACGCCCCAAACCCAATTGATACTTAACATCCTCCGACCATCTCGAAGCAATCCAGAAGCTCTGATTCGACCAGCCTAACACCGACGGTTCAATCGTCCAGATCGAATATGTCACGATCATCATCCTGCTCTTTTATTCTGGTGCGTATGGCACTCGAGGAGGACACGTTGTAAATGTCATTAACGCCGGAGGGCTGTTGTTTTTGCAATACGCCTGGAGGGCTCTGTCAATTACGATAACATACACATAGAATCTTGTAAAGAGACGGACCTGACACGGATAATCTCAGCTCCAACACAGCAGTCGTAAAGGCGTCGTTATTCCCAAGCTCTTCGAAGCCTATCACCCTATTCGCTGTTAGCCTTGTCTTGGAGTGAAGGCTGCTCGGAGCATTTACCGATCTTTCGTCGTTCCGTTTAGAAAGCTTATCACACAAGGCAGGACCTTGATAGCAAGCTTCTCGACTAACCACGGCACGTTCTCGACAAATACTCGAATGAAGCGAGTATTGAAATACTTGGGTGCCAATGCCTAAAGTCTCGTCTTGATATCAGACTCAGACACCTATCCATGTACACTTACAGCAAGATGTTTATCCATGATTTCGCACCGCTTGAAGTTCGGATGGTAGAAATGGACAACGGATTTAGGCTCTTGTCTAGGGCGAAATTTCAGCAACGACACGGATGGATTTACCTTTGACTAACGCGGTAACCCGAATAACCTCTTTCTCGTCGAAAATTTCCGTGTATGAGCCATGCTGATTTTGTTTCATCGTCTGCATCTTTTCCATCCTACAGAACGCATCAGCGATAGGATGGATGATTTCAGATGATAATAGCACTTTACTCTCTTTTGAGAACCTCCAGGCCTTGTTCTCTCATCGCATAATTCCCGTCGTTCTCTATCTCTGCTTCTAGTTCTGCAAAGAGCGCCTCATCATCGTCGTCGGAATCCTGTGCGCTGTTGTGAGGATTGTTAGGTGCTACCAAGCGATTAGCAAGATTTTCAATTCTTTTACTACTGCGAGGATGGACATGAGGCTAGCTGAGGACGAAACACAAGAACCGCACCTGTTCATCGTTCGAGATCAACGAGCGTTGCAGGTCCAAAACAGGAAATCACCTCCTTTCCCTCTGTACATGAACTGTACACTACCCATTCTGCTGCTTGTACATATGACGCTGACGCTGGTATGAAGCTCATCAACAAGTATATAGACAAGCATGGCGCAGTATGTCTCGTTTTGGTCTGTCAACATCGTGACTTGATTCCTAATAGCGTGGTGCAGGGACATGTTACGCTGCGTCCAGAGGATGACGAAGACATGTGGCATTTGTACAATCTAATACAAGAGCAGGATTTTGTGAGGGCTACTGCCATACGGTGAGTCTTGCTGGACCTGAAATTCAATCGGTCCTTAATTTCTTCATCCAGACGAGTACAAAAAATATCCACAACTGGATCCATTGATTCGCAACGCGTTCGCGTGAACCTAACATTACAAGTTAGCCGTGTCGACTTTTCATCCTCTGCAGCCCCATCAGCAAGCGAGGGCTCTGCATCTACGGGCATCTCCTCTGCTAATACCAATACTGCCGCTCTCCATATATCTGGTCGAGTTATCTCTGAGAATCAATACGTCAAATTGGGAGCATTTCATACACTCGACATTGAAGCAAATCGTGATGTAAGGATAGAGAAGGTGGATGGGTGGGATAGCATTGCGCTAGCGCGTGTGGAGGAGTCCATCGTTCCCGGAAGAGGTGCTGAAGTCGGTGCTGTTGTGTGTGGTGAAGGCACCGCTGCATTCTGCCTCCTTTCAGAACATATGACATTGGTCACACAACGAATCTCGGTTTCCATTCCGCGGAAGGCGGCATCATCGGGCGCGTCACAGCACGAGAAGGCCTTGGAGAAATTCTATGGCTCAATATATGACTCGTTCATCCGGCATATACCCTACTCGAATGTCGGTCTCAAGGCTATTGTTATTGCCAGTCCTGGCTGGGTCCGCGATTCTGTATTCACATATATGGTGGATGAAGCTGGGAAAAGAGGAGACAAGATCCTTTTGAAGGCTCTAAGAGAGAAGACAGTCAGAGTACATGTGAGCAGCCCGCAT
The DNA here is from genome assembly GCF_019112545.1 of Guyanagaster necrorhizus. Taxonomy (NCBI): domain Eukaryota; kingdom Fungi; phylum Basidiomycota; class Agaricomycetes; order Agaricales; family Physalacriaceae; genus Guyanagaster; species Guyanagaster necrorhizus. The sequence goes on along the minus strand of NW_025064885.1, from coordinate 353,325 downwards.
GTGCATAGTCTTGTGGAGGTCTTGAAGAGTCCTGAGGTGAGTGTCATGATTTATCCATGCCACAACTGACTCTACAAATCTTTTAGATCGTTTCACAGCTAAAGGAAACAAAATTTGCTCGTGAAGGCATCGTATTAGACAAGTCTGACATTTATGTGTCCCCTAGGACAGTCGTTGACTGATGTGGTTCTAGATTCTTCAAGATGCTAGGCTCGGACGAAATGCGCGCTTGGTACGGGAGCGATCATGTCTCTTTAGCTGCGGATCGTGGCGCTATCGGGACGCTGATGATTTCTGACGAACTTTTCCGGCATGCATAATGTACATTTGGATGTATGTTCTACGCTAACCTTGACCCAAAGGGCAAACAATCCCGAGACAAGAAAGAAATATGTTGCCCTAGTTGAAGCTGTCCAACAAAAGGGTGGTGAAGTGGTCATATTTTCGAGTATGCATGAGTCAGGACAGCGTAGGCCAAATCCATTGCCGTAATCAACGTTCACTGTTTCATTATGTTGCAGAGCTGAATCAATTAACGGGAATCGCCGCCATCCTTACATTTCCACTGGATATTGAAGTCGTTGAAGCTGAAGAGAAGGAGCAAGAGGCAGAAGAGCGTACGTCATGAATCGTCACCACATGTAATCCCGATTGAGATTCCTGATCGACTTGTAAGAATATAAATATAAGTGAAACTGTCAATCCGGTCGTTCCTTTGTACTACCATCTCTTGCGTTCGAACCACCATGATTCAGAGATACACAACCTATCTGCCGAGACTGTTCGAGCTCTGGGGTATCCCTTACCAATCGTTCACTATAAAGAGACGAGACAGAGGGCATTGAGGCCGTTCAGAGCTCCTGGGGAAAGGTGATTACGCGTCACTGATCTTTGCGAAGATTCAACGTTGTTATCGTTGGATCGCGATGACATTTCTGTGAGATGCATAGTAGTAAGGAGGTCATATATACAATTACAGACGTATTACCATAGTACTATGCAGTGATGATGAACAAAATGATAGCAAGAAAGGCAACTACACAGTTTAAGATTATTGAAGTCCTCTGCTATGTTCAGATTTACTTGCACTGGCAAAGTCGTTGTGGGAAGTCAAAAAGCGAAGACGAGCACGTTTGATATATGCATTCTATCTTGTCCAGAGTTAGATTGCAACATATAGTTGGCCGGAAGAAACATGGATGTGTAGGAGTTCTCTCCGAAAGAGTCAAAGTAGGAAGGACAGTCAAATGTATATACCGAGGTGACACCAAGATCGTGGACATGTGAGGACGAGAGTGCATTGAATGTCGTGTCTCTATCAACCCGGACCGTGCCGCTGCACCGAGGCCTTATCATATTACACTTAGCAATACGCCTACATGGACACAAACCACGGTGTAGATTGCTCCTACTAACGTCAAAATACCAGACACCACCTTCAAGGCTTGCCTAGGCTCCGTAGGTGCATGTGGAGCTCGTTTGAAAATAAATGACAGATAAGGCGTGCTTGAAGGATTCCTGATGACAGTCAGGTATTAGAACACATATGACCGACAAACTTTCAGTTGATTTTTATTATGTCGGAAATATTCAAAACGGTCCATAAGGACCTGTCTAATTTCAGTCGTCGACGCCTTATTACGCGGATTGCTATAAATCGCGATGGCGGTCAGTTGAGGAATGGAATAAGGCCTTTCTGAGAGCTTAGATGGACCGGAGTATAGGCAGGAATACTACATCCAGAACCTTTCGCAGAAATGAGCGCACACGAGTTCGATTAGATGGGATACCTCACAGAACAGACATCATTCGGGGAGTCGTGTTTGTAGCTGGGCTGCGCGTAAGGTGTAGGGCATGCTGATGATCCCGGGCTTGACTTCCAGTATGGCCGAGGCAATCCTGGCCCTGGAAGGGTGTAGCAGGGAAGAATGGGTGCGTTCCTGGCATACTATCGATACTACCGTGGCACGAACAGATAGAGGATGGATGCGGGGACACTGATCAGGCCCCGTGGTCAGCCCAGTAATAACCGCTGTTTCTGCGTCCATATGCCTGAAGTAGGGGTTAGTCTTAATGAACTTACCAATGACTTACTGAGGGATTACATCCATAAATTTATGCACTTATCGAATGTTCCTTGAGTGGTAGAGTGGTAGATGGGGAGGAGCTGGGTACCAGAACAGGAATGCGATAACCACTAACGGGGGTGATACTATGCCCACTGGCATCCATCCTGAATTTATAATAGCCTATTCACGCGTCATACATAGCTATCTTCATGAATTAGTTTTGGACTTATTATGATCGGAGTCCGAAGAGTGATTCTGCGCAGGTTTCTTTCGTAATCGTTTTGCGACCATACCGCATCAGGAAGTTGTTGTAGACACGAGGCAAGATTTCCGAAGTTAGATTCTGATGTTGGCGTGCATTGGTACAAGTGCTGCAAGTGTATCCATTGACGTGTCCAAAATGAAAGATGCCGTTATGTAAGTTGCTTAAGCGAAGTTTGAGAGAGTTTTAGAAGCATTAGAATCCTATGGGCTAGAGAAGGAGCAGTACCAACCATATGGCTCTTGTATCGGCGGTGAGTTTGGTCGCCAAGCTAAGCACGCTAGGAGAAATAAAGGCTCGATAGCAAGAACGACAGACATCAATTTGTCCTTCACGACTGATTCTTTAGGGACTAATCAATGGTAGTTAGTGATTGAAGCGGCATATAAAGGAAGAGAAGACTCGCCTATACTCAATTCGCAAAACGACACAAGCTCAATGTACGACAATGTCACCAGGAGATCCTTTTATCTGTCTCTTCGGCCGTCCATCTTTCCGCTTCCCAACGATCTCAATTTCCATTTTTGACGTTCGCTGAGTATTCAGGGTTTCGTTGAGTTGATTGTCCAAAAACGCATTAGAAAGTCGGGCAATGACATTCATAAATCGCAGGCTGGCCTTATCCCGAACCCAGGGCAAAAGAGGTAAATCAGAAAACGTTTCATGCCGCGCGCGTACTAAATAAAAATCATAAATAGCATGAAAAAATATGAGGGAAGCTGAACGTACCTAACGTCAACAAGGTTCCGTCGGCATCCCAAAGCCTCACAGTATTCTTCAGACGTTTAAAGTGTTCCTTCCAAAGAGTGAAGTTCTCTGAACTAAGAACCAAGAGTCTTGGAAGCGAGACTCTACGTCTGATTACGTCTTCGAGACATACATCTCCCGACATTTTGGGATCTTGGTTGAGATGTTCGGGACATGGCGAGGGTATAGGATCTAGCCATGGGTCGAAGATCAACGCATTGGAAACCGATATTGGGGCTACCCATTCAGAGTGTCCAGCGGATAAAATATAGAACTGTTGTGTATTATCAATCTAAGTATTCAGAGAAAAGGGATTGTAAGTCCACTTACCATAGTGCAACCCCCAAATGAATGCCCAGCCAAGGTAACGTTTTCGCTGCACTGTACCGTTTCCGCCTCGTCATCGCGGGCCGACCAACTGTCCCAGTCTATAGCAGAGCCGTCGATAGTTTCCAGCAGCAGATTCTCATCGTTTCGTACAAGTGAAGAGAAGATGGAATGTGTAAGGTATACTTCATGCTGTCGGAACGCCAGCTGATCCGTCCTAAGAGGGTACAGAAGATTGGACGGGGGTTCCCGCTCCCATCTTTAAAACTCAAGACGACAAGATTTGGAATTAGTAGAAGACTCACTTGACATCATTTTCTTGCATATATCTTACTACTCTTGGTCTACGGGTACCTTCGACGCCCCATTCTCGAGTGACACATGCAGGTGCGGTGCCATCTTGATGTTCGATAGCTAGGACAACACGTCCTGAAGTCGCTATTCGCGAGCATATCTGGCTAGAAAAATAATAGATAATCAATGTTCGAGTTTCAGGGAATCGTGAAGATTAACAGTCACCTATAAGTGGTACGGCTACCTCCAAGTCCATGAGAAAAAATGACTAAGGGCCACTGCTTCGTTCGAAGAAGGGGGGCATTGGGATATACAGGCACCTTTATTCAAAAGTGAGAGCCACTTCATGACACAGGTATCACACTAGCCTTGATAAATGCTCCATACAGATACACAAGAGGCCAAAGAAGCCAAGACGGAAAATTTTCTGTATAGAGATGAGCGTTTAGTATAATACGTGTCCGTATAGGCCTACGTGCAAAATTGACAAACCCGTGCCAAGTCTCATTCAGAGGTCTGTTTAACCAGTCAATTCCACGTTTCGATTTCCACCATTTGCCACTCGTTAAGTTGGCGGGATAGTATGCTGTAAACGTGATTTCGTCTAGGACAAGAGCAGACTGTCCATTGGACAGTTTTGCAAAGCCATATGTACGAGATGGCCTCACGGGAGTTACAAAGGTCGTCGCGCCGACCGGATAGAGATCATGGCAGTCAGGAAGAAAGAAAGGCATACGATCAAAAGCATTCTACGATTGCGGGTCATATCAGAGATGATGTCATGACATGATCACGAATTCTCACGATCGAAGGGGACCTAAATGCAAAGTACGTGCAAAGTACGTATGACCTGCGATCGAAAATGTGCCTCGGCGAATCGTACGTACACAATAATATCAGCATGAAATGCGAATTGATATGGAATTAGAAAAATTCCAAAAGACGCGTCTCGGGTGTGTTACACTGTACAGCTTCACCCTCCGGGCTTTTTTTTGCTGTAACGAACTCGTCTGCACTACGATGATTTTCCTGTTTCTACATATCCTAAACGTCTAATAGACTCAACAAAAGAAATTCGTGAAAGTATGTTCAAATAGTGTTGCTTAGGTGCCTCTGCTCGCCTCCTCAAGGCTGAGTCGGATAGCAAGCCTTAAATCTTCCTCTTCTTGCTGTTGTCGTCGATCATACGAGCTCGAGGATGACCCCAAAGCATTTGTCACCGGTGGCGTGGCAGCAACTGATATGCCAGCACGCGGCGAATCCCAGGGACTATTCACCAGTCGTCTTTTTGGACTTCCGTTATCCCAAGCCGAGTTAGATCCCACACTGCTGCAGGCGCTTCGAGATTTGCTAGCGAAAGGGAAATCTTTCTCAGACGGAGCAGATGGTTGCCGGTCTTTGGATGAACTTGCTCCGGTAGGCCCTCCTGCAAGCTTCGGGGAAGTTTGGGCGTTCTGATCGGATGGTGTCGAGGAACTCGGGGATCGACGACGAGCAATTGCTGATGGTCCAGAATGCGAATTATCGTCGAAATCCCATTCAAATACGCCTTCTTCCACTCGGGCAGAGGGGACATTCATTATCTCCCTCTCCTTTTCTGCATGCTCATCTCGGCTTAACATAAGCAGGTAATCGACAGCTTCAACCTCGCTTAGACCCAGGTTTTCCAGATGTTCTCTCTGCTTGCGTTCTCTGTTGTGAGCTTGTCGAGCTCGTTCTTGTTCCAGCTTAAGAAGGGCAAGAGAATCAGATACGCTGGCTTTCAGGTCGAGTTGTGCTACGAGGCAAGATCAAACAATCGAATACAAGATAATTAGACCATGACAGCTTACCGTACCCCTTGGAACTGGTCACGACTTTAGACCTCTTTTTCCCAGTCGTATTCCGGCCCCGCACGCCTCCACCTCCGCTTCTCGAAACTATACCAGCCTTCCAAGCCATAACTCTATCAACCAGGCTGACAATGAGGACATCCTTTTGAGAATTGACTGTGATATCCTGTACAATCGTACTTTGTTCCCCTCGGCGATTGGCTTGCGCCGAAAATGTCCTCAGATGCTCGAAGGTATATGCATCAAAAACATCGACCTGTCCCCTTGTAGACCCGACGACGAGTGTAACTCCATTCCAGGCTAACGCCGATACGGCGGATCCGTCACTGTGTGCCTCGAATCTCCTGGCAGGCTGACGAGACGTAGAAGCCCAGTCATAGACACCAACCCAACCCAAAATATCGCCAACAATAACAAGGCTACACTCACTAAGCTTTGATGTGAATGAGGAAAATAAAGCGGTTATGGCACCACACGAAGGATCGCCGTATTTGGCAACTTCCAGAGTAGGGGCGAGTGAGATACGATAGAAGTACGGTTGAGCTTCATACGTAACCAACAAAGCAATAGCCCGCGGGTTACTCCCGTCAACATGAATATTAGAGATAGTTGGAAGTGCCATTGGCTCATCTGATGCCATTTCGACAAGGCAAGGGATTCTCGTTTCGTGTATGTCATTGACGACGGTACCGTCCCGTTCATATCCGGTCCAGACAACAATGTCGCCACTCTGGAAGCCGGCCAGTATACATCCTTTTGAGAGCCTGGAGACCACCTTCATGCAAGGGTCAAATACTCCGACCTTCATGGTCGAACTCCAGATGCAGTGAACTTTTTTGGTCTCCCACACTTTGACCAAACCGTCTTTGCCGGCGCTGACAACAACTCCAGCAAGATCGTCCCATACGACGTCAGCAACCTCCCCGGCATGCTCGTCTTCGACAGGGCATCTTACCAGATTCGCTGCTGACCGCGTCCCCATATCCATCACTCTGGATGCTGTCATCACGGCGACTTCTCCACTTCTAAAACCCCAAACAATCTTGGCAGTTCCACCATCTGAAGTGATGTCGCATGCCGTCACATGAGGTGAAAATTCGGTATTAGGATTGCCGATGCCTAACCCTGTCCCAGAGGGAGAGGGGGAGAGAAATCCTCGTAAAACTTTCCCTGTCAAAGGCACCGAACGAGCGACAATGCCGTATTTTAAAGAGGATGACAGTAGCGTATTGGATGACAGAAGATGTATCTTCGTTATCGGTGAAAGGACAGGAGTATGAATGATTGTCGATGTCCGGGAACGCTCCCATCGTCTAGTATGAATTATGAGCCAAAAGGTACAGTAGGATATGGCGAAATAAATACCGTCGCAAGTTGTAGCGCACAATGTACTCCCGCCTCCAGCTCGGCTCGGATCTCCGTAGAAGTCGCGCCTTGAAATCGTTGAGATCACCCTCGGGGCCAACGCCCAGGAAATTCAAGGCAAATGCAGTACGCCATGTATGTTCTTCCTTTACATGGGCATAGAGCTGAGTGCTGACACGAGATAAGGAAAGCAGAGAGTGAGGATCGAGATAAGCGGTGATATGTGTGAGATTCTCAGAGGGAATGTCGAGTCCATGATTGCGTGTTGAAGAAGCGTCAGAAAGGTTATGCTGATACGAAACGTCGTTTTGAGATTCCTTCAAAGAGCTATTGGGCATAAAATGACAGCTAAAGGACTTGAAAGAGGGCTAGAGCGCAGGCAAGGCGCTCTTGTCGATGATGGTGGCTGGTCAAGTTGATTAGCTACAACGCCACTGGTAAATACGCACAAATATTCTCCTCATCCTTCCACCATGGACGGCGCGTTCCGCAAAATAGACATCGACGCCTACGACGAAGACGTTCTGCATGAAGAGGAGCTGTACGATGCTGATCCCAGAGGACAAGCGCAGGTTCTTGATGAGGCAAAGCAGCGGCAGGTAGCTGTCAGGAGCGCTCTATCCAAGTGCGATCACTACGCTATTTCTCTGTTTCTGTTCCTGACCAGGTCAGACAGGAGTGATATAGCTGGCGCTTTGTCCATTGTTCTAGAGAATGCACCTTATGGTCCCACCTTTGACGATGCCAAGGTAATGTACGGTTACACATGTAACCGCCTTTGAAATAATGGCAGCTCCACCGGTTCAGGTCGTGACTCTGCAGACTGTCTTCACCATCTTAAGCTCCACAAAGTCCACTGAAATTCCCAACGTCCTCAAAGCACTCACGCAGGAAGAACAAGATACCCTGATGAAGTACTTGTACAAGGGCATGGCTGCGCTCGGAGGTGATGTCAGTGGAAGTGTACTACTTGACTGGCACGAAAAGGTGATCGTCAAGCTGAGATACCCTGTTAGCTTGCTAACATTTTTGCAGCTCACCGAGGTTGCCGGATTGGGCTGCATCGTACGAACCATGACAGACCGGAGGACTGTATAATAGCACGAAGCGTTCAATGTATATCATACAAAACCTGCATTCAAAGTTGTGAAGGCTAAGGCACCTGCACCGCGGAAACAATAGCTCGCCGTTTTGACTACCTGCGACAAGCTCGTATAGCATTCAATTTGCACCATACTACTCCAGAAAAAAGTCGGCTGTGCCGTGTTCAGATTGTTTCTGCATTACTATCAGTAGTTATTGCGAAGAGTCACGTCACCAGATCTCGTCGACTTATCTCCATGCTAGTATCCGTCGTAGATGATATCCCAACTAGTACTTGACTCTAAAGTATACAGACATAACTCATACATTGGCACCCACAAACCTATTCACGACTTGCCCAAATCTTCCTTCAAGCTGACAATACGGTTGAGAACCAGGTAATCTCCTTGTTGCTGCTTCACCTCAGCACCGCCATCCAAGCAAGCGAGCCGCGTATCCTTGTCCAGAGCAAAATACGCAACTCGAAGGCCTTGGAACCGTACACACTCATTGCCTACAAGCTGACCACTGGTCGCATGCGGGGTAGCGTTGTCAGCTGCAGGAGGTTCGGCATCTTTCAATGCAGCCTCTGTCCTAGTCTTGCTCTCCTTCTTCGCTTCTTCCATCGCACGCCATGCCAACGGCAGGAAGCCCACCTCAAGCATAGCTCCTTTGACGACCTCCAAGCTACTGGGATTGATGTCAGATCTGAAGTCAGACGAAGGATTGTCGCTCTTGAATAGACGGCTGAAAATTCTCGTTTCGTCTATAATGACAGGACTTCCTGAAGGTGCATGTTCTGCCACCCACTGGATGAAAGCTTTGGGCTTCTGAAAAGCTCCTGTGTTTTCCAAACGGCAGATTAACTCCACGACCTTCCCAGAGACAGGATCGGTCTTGTACGATGTACAGGTAATTGGGTGAGGGGCTTGGAAAAGGCCCACGGTCTTTCCGGGTGCAAGCCGGAAGTAATCCTTGGAATCCTCCAGCCGGAAATCGTCTGCATCAATATATATCGTGCGTGTGAAAGGAATCTTGCTTGCACCTAGTTCTGGAACCTTGGGATGTAGAGGTTTCTCGACGATGGTTACTGAATCTTCAGGTACGTTCTCGATAGTGACTTTGAGGGGGTTCATCACCATCAGGAGCCGAGGTGCGGTGTTTTCGAGGTATTGCCTCACAGTTTGTTCGAAACGAGCTATTTCGATGTTCGATGATGCGGTCGAAACGCCTAGTCCGCTGACGAAGGAAATGATGGCTCCAGGTGGTACACCGCGCCTCCTTAGTGCGATGAGGGTGTAGAGACGCGGGTCATCCCAACCGTTCACAAATCCCTCATTCACGAGGGCAAGGATTTTCCGTTTCGACATGACCGTACCCTCTATATTCAATCTACCATATTCGGATTGCCTGGGCTTATAGACCTCTAAGGCATCGCAAAGCCATTCATACGACTGGCGAGAGGCAACAAATTCTGTCGTACAGAGTGAATGTCTATATAGGATGGTATTAAAAACACGAAGATAATCCAGTGGAATATTCTTACGAGATATTCTCAAAGCTATCGACCAAGCAATGCGTGAAGTCATATGTGGGGTATATCTTCCATTTGCCGTGTGTACGATGGTGCTCTTTCTCGAGTACACGATACGCTGTAAGGTCCCACATCTGAGGGTTACCATCATTTAGATCCTGCTTCATGCGCAGGTTGGCTTCTTTGGGTTTATACTTCCCATTCTTCATATTCTCGAATTCCACAAGCGACTCTTCGATGGGGCGGTCACGATGGATGCATGATTTGGGCTGTCCACGTCCACCTCCACGATCAGACTTGATTTCGTCCTCTGAAAAGAACAGAGTTAATACATCGGAGCAAATGTTAGGAAATCAGCTCACGAGAGCAATGGCAAACATAAGCCTTGCCCCGTTTAATGAGCTCGACCGCCAAGTCATACAATTCAGTGAAATAATCACTCGAATAGGTAATCTTCCACGGCTCGTAGCCCAGCCACCGGATAATCTCCAGTATACTTTCCACATAACGCACCTCCTCCGCCTCAGGATTCGTGTCATCGTAACGAAGATAGCACTTTCCACCATGGTGAGCGGCATATCCGAAATTCACGAAGATAGCTTTCGAGTGGCCGATATGGAGATAGCCATTAGGCTCAGGGGGAAACCGCGTCCATACGTTACCGCCAGTGGCAGCTAGATGGGCATCACGAAGGTGAGGCATGATCTGGGGGTTTTCACCGGGTTCGTGTAGGTTCCCTAGGAAGCCTTCTTCAAATACGGTCCTCTTCGGGGTAGAAGTTTCAGCTACGAGGGCGACGGAAGCCTTAATCTTCAGAGTATCCTTCTTAGACTGTGTAAATAAGGGTCAATCAAAAATGACATGGATGAATACCTTTCCTTTGCCCTTGAAGCTCTCCTTCGGACCAAACTTTGCAGTGAACACCTTCTCCACCGCGTTCTTGACCTCCACCGGAGTCGCCCAACGAAGTTCCGGTGTAGAACGAATTGCGGAAATGACCGAGCCAAGACAGCTCCATCCAGCGACGACATTGTCCTTAACGTACGCCAATACTTTGTCATAGACCTCTTCCGGTGAAATACTGTAACCTGTATAACGTTAGGGAGGCGACCTTGACTCTATGCAATGCCTTTGACGGACCAATACCACACTCCTGATTGAATTTCGCTTCGTTGACTGGAACGGGGTGTGTTTCGACATACTTAGTCGCCACTGCAGCATGTTCAACGAGATAGCAACGTGGAGAGAGAGAGTTGTACATACCCGTTACTTGGTCCACAGATTTCAAATCTCCCTCCAAAATCTTGTCAATAACGTATTTGCGCTCTGGCTCACCAACGTTCTCAGATTTAGCAAGCTGTCCAGCCAGCGCCACAACTAAACTTCCTTGCTTTTCGTCTGCTCTCCCAACAAGGGAGTATTTCTCTATGATGTCCTTAAGCACGGTGGCGCTTTTGGGCGACTTGGCCGCCTCCAAGGCCTTGGCTTGGGTTAGACCCAAAGACTTGAATAATGGCACCACAGGATTCAACGCGGGATCGGTTTGCGATGTGGCCATATATGCGCCAGATGTGAAGAGAAAAAGGCTACCGTTTTGGAAGGAAAGTAAGATGAGTGTCTCCGAGTCACAATCGATTTTTGATCGATCGTGATATTTGCCATATTTTGCCCATGAAGATATCAACCAGAAAAATCAAGATTGTATCTTCTACATATACAGCCCATATCAAGTACATACGGTCAATACGCATCATAATTTGAAGCTCCTTACAAAACAATATTATCAATCTAGACCTAGGCAGAGGTGAATATGTAGTATACGAATGAACGAAAACAAAAACAAAATCACGGTAAGTAACTAACGGCCCCTCGAACTACTTGGCCCACCAGTCTCATCGTGTAGATTCCTGGTCGGTGAACGTCCGAAAAGGAACGAAGTCGCATAGTGCTCAGCAGCATTAAGAGTATTTCTGAAGCTTCGTTTCATGCTTCTTCCTCTCATATCGTTGATATTACTAGTGCTAGGTGTGGGTCCTGGTGACTCCTTGTTTGAAGTGACAGGGGATAGCGGTTCACGGTAGGGCCATGAAACACCAGTATCCGGTGCAGATTGCCCAGAAGTGCGATACGAATTGGAGGAATCCGTAAGAACAATCGCTCTGTCCGCTTCAGTCGTGGAAGGGGTAGCTGTCATTGATAGATTTGTCGTGTCAACGTCAATGACTGATGGTCGATGATGAGGTTGGTGCTCATGTCCTCGTCGAAGTTGGTATTGTGATGAGCCCGTTTGTGCTCCACGGCCGTGCCCAATCTCAGCAAAATTGAGATCTGGTGTCAAAACCCCACTGTTACGAGACGGTATCCCGTCCTGGTATGTACGGAAGAAACCAGCACCATTGGACTGGTTAGTAGCACCGCTGAGATTTGAAGCAACATCACTGGGTGGCGAGGAAGTCGAATTCTCAACAATGGGTAACATATCTGCCATCGTTCTGCTGCTAGGCTGGCGCTGACGGCGGGAAGGACCAGCATTAGCACCAGCACTGGGTAAAGATGCCATGATCTTATTTAAGCGGTCGGTGGCACCTTGCAAGTTTGAAGATGTGGACGGGACCTCTGAGGTGGTGGTGGGTGGAAATGTATTGGGGTGGATAGGATGTGAGTGGGAAACGGCGAATTCATCGTCTGGTACAGAGTTGGGTTGTATGGATGCCTGCGCAGCGGAGTGAGGCATGTCATCGAACACCGGCTGAGAGTCGTAAGTCTCCTCGATATCTTCCCTTTCGTCTTCACCGGCATCTTCCAGCTCTTCTTCGAGTTCGTCGTCGTCGTCATCTTCGTATTCTGTATCATCAGTGCCGTTCATCTCGGTGATACGGTCGAACAACTCGGTCAGAAACGCTCGCAGCTGGGATACACCCTTTCCAGAAAATACACAAAACGCGGACTGTTGATTGGAGTTAAAGTCCTAAAAGTTAAAGACCTCTTGAATAGAAAAATATAAAATGTTGAATTAAATACATACTGAAGGAGGGTCTCGACAGAATGCTTGCAGTTCAGGCTGTCGGAAGGCAGGAACACCGGTGAGACTGAGATGCGTCAATTTGTGAAGCTTCTGGAGAAGGAAATGTATTGCCATCACTGAAATCTGGTCGCAGTACGATAGGTGGATGCGCTCAAGGGTAGCATGGCGCTCAGCCAAGGCATATATGGCCTCGTCCGTGAGATTATTAACACGGACGAGTCCAACACGACGGAGTTTCGGTAGGGCTGATAGTTCAAAGACGGACATATCCGTAAGTAATGTACAATCTGCTGAGGGTCAGTACATACAAATAGAAAGCCACATCGACAACGTACTTGCAAAATCAACATATCTCAGGCGTGTGCACGATCTAGCCAACGTCCGAACCGATCGATCTGTGATTTTTTCGGCATGTCCCAAGTGGAGATAGTGCAAATGCCTCCCCAGTCTGCAAATGTTCTCCACTGACCTATCGGTCAAGAGAGTGCACTTGGAGAGCACAAGATTTCTGATCTTGGGAGCGTGGGAGATGATGCCCTCAACCGCATCATCCGTAACTAATGGACACGCGGTCAAATCCAACATTCTTAGATGCTCGAATGTACGAGAAATGTCGAGTGGTGGCAACTTATCTGAATTTATGGGAGCCGATGATGGAAACGGATTGGGGGTTTCTAATTGAAGGACCTGCTCTTTAAGAGGGGCTGGGAAAGCTGCATCCGTGAGATCTGGGCAATGGGATAGTTTCATTTCGCGCATTTGAGAACAGTATATCCAAATGTCTCGAACGGAGAGATCGGTAATCAGCTTGCAGTGGTTGAAATCCACTTCAAGTAGCAATGGGCAGGCTTTGGCGAGAGCAGAGACGGAAACATCAGTGAGCAGCTCGAGGTTGCTCAGCTTGACACGACGAAGGAAGGGGCAGTTGTCTGCAAGCGCCAAAATGCCATCGTCGGTAACGTTCTTACAACCGGTGAGATTGATGCCCTGCAAGCGCTTCGCCGACGAAGCGAGGCCGATGACAGCCTCGTCGGTGGTACTGATGACGCCACTGACGTCAATGGCAACGAGATTGGGAAAGGACGGTAGAACGCGTGTGAGGACAGTGGAAGTAAGGAGAACGCAATTGACGAGCGTCAACCTTTCGAGACGATCGCAATTGATGAGTGCAGCGAAAACATCATCATTAAGGTTTTTGGCAAGGGCAATGAAGTTGAGACGGCGGACAAAACTGGAATAAGTAAAGGTCTGATTCTGCGCACCAAGGAGTTTCGCCACCTTCTCGAGAGTCTCGAAGCTGGTGAACCCGGGTTTGTGCCAGAGCAATTCAACCGAGCATTCGCACCATGCTCGGCAGACCCGAAGAGATGTGTAGAGGTCTCTTGGAGAGACAAGATGCTTGAATATATGGATGAGAATCTCGGCAGGAAGGTTTGACATGGGCGAAGGCGACTGGAGGACGGTCGGTCTTGTTCGACGCTTCGACCACTGGGCGGGAGAGACGACAAGAGGCTGGGAATCATGGTCGATGAGATAGACAGCCCTACCGCGGTCATCATCAGCATCGTCGTCGGAAAATGAGGTCGTCGACGGTATACGGTGCTTGTACATCGTCATGGTTCAAGACAGCGGAGACCACGGTGGACGGAGGCCGGACCACTGTTGTCGGTTGCTGACTACACGTGGCTCACATGCTCTTTTTTTACCTCCGCCCAGTTGCCATGATAATCACATCGCGATACCAGTGATACCGACCGATATCCAATGATACTCCTGCAGAGTAATGGCTCAAAATAGTCGCTGGGACACCATTCTCGCTGTCGCAGACCTTCCTCCTCCGGGGCCTTCATACTACACTGCACGCAGAGCTCTTTGGCTCACTCCACGAAATACCTCTAATCAGACAAAAGCAAACAAGGAGCCGCTCGTTCTTGCCCAACAGAAGAAATTGACTGATCTAGTCAACGATCCAACCAAGGCTCAAACAGAATCGGGCTGGAACGAAGGGATTCGATTGGTTTGGGAAGGCCTCAGCAATGGCCGAAAATTGACTGTTTCAATGCCTCTCTCGCTTATCGTATGTCCATTCATTCACTTTCAATATGGAGTGGATCTACATGTTGCCCAGATAAAAATCACACATGCAGCTTGGATTAGAGATAATACATGGCCGTTAGGTGCTATAGCACCGGAGCCAGACGATGAGCTACCGGTTGGACTCCCTGGTGATGATCGTCGCTAAAAGTTGGGGAAGAGTGAATGGGATGGGACAGAGACTTGTTGAGAGATGGACGAAATACCTTGACATTGCTTTGCCGTGACACTGACATGCATATATCCTTCAATTCTTTCAAGTTACTGTTGCGATAACGGGTTCAAAACACAAGTGTTACAACAATATATTGGCAGAGGGCCCAGAGCCCATATGAGCCAAAAGCAGATGCGGCTGCAACTTCACGTCCGAGAAGGCGGTGAGACCTGCAGCCGTCATGATTCTCATACAAGAGAATTGGAATAGGTTACGCACCAGAATCACTCCGTCTCCCCGGACGAATAGCATGTCCATTTTTCGTTTCGCGACCTGCATGCTGCGAATGAGTCTCTCTGCTGGTTCCAGTTGTCAAGGTTGCTCACGTTGACCGTCCCTTGACCCTCAGCCACGCCCTCAGGCAGGTCAACAATCATGATGGTCTCCTCAACGTCACTGAGAATGAGATTCATGTGTCCATCATATGCCTGCGCGTAACAAGGTCAGTATCGCAACATCAAAAACAGCGGCGAACATACGTGTAAAATGCCAGTGAGCTCTCTGTCTCCTCTTAGCTTGACGAATACACGTTCACTGAGTGAGAGCCGGATAAGGTCGAAAGGCTCTTGTATGCTCGACGTTGAAGAGTCCATGAAGGTTGCTTTGAATATTCCAAACTGGCAAATGGGAAATTTAAACTCCGCCACTCGTGCTTCGACCACATCATTGGGCTGCGATGCCAGTGCGTCCTACCCACATCTCATACAGCCTTGTATCTAATATCTATACAGAAACATTACTGTGACTACTGTGATGTCTTTCTGACTCACGATTCCGCCTCTGGTATGTATTGCAGTGATGGTTGTTGGTCAGCAAATGCTTATGCTCTTTGGTGACAGTGCGAAAGGCGCACAACAGTGGAAGGAACCACCTTGCAAATGTTCGAGACTACTACGCGTGTAAGTCCTGTCTTTTTCCGCCTCAACGTTGACGGACTCCGATTCTTTTAGCACTTGGACATGACAAGGCACAAAATATTATTGATCAAATCACTTCTGCTTACGAGTCTGGTGGCGGACCGCCCCCAGGTGGTTTCGGTTTCGGTCCTCAGCATCTTGGTGGCCCTGTGCCAGGTTTTGGTCCACCCATGGGATTCGGTGGGCCTCCACCTGGATTCCGTGAGTTTTTGCAAACTTGTTTTAAATGGTTGGCTCATCTGTTCTATGGTAGCTCGTCCACCCTTCCCCCCAGGTGGTATGATGGGTCCTCCTGGTGCCTTGCCACCATTCCCTCCAAATGTACCCCCAGGTTCGTACAGTAACTTATCCTTTTGCTAGTCAGTTCATCTTTCTACATGTAGGCGCCCCACCATTTCCACCTAACGGAGCACCGGGGAGTTTCCCACCATTCCCGCCTAACGGTGTGGCGGGGGCCGCCATGCCGCCGTTTCCTCCTAACGGTGTACCTGCTGGAGTCCCTCCGTTCCCGCCTAATGATAGCAACGCAAGTAGTTCTTTTACTCAAGCTCCGCCCTCAGGGCCGCCAAGTAGTGGACCAAGCATTCATCCAGATCGATTGAGGATGATGGGCGGTGGCGGAAGGTAACGCCACCCTCCATATCCTTTCTCCATTCATTGTCCCCGTGAATGCAAGTGGGTTTCTCTACTTGATTATCCCGTTATTTCTGCGCACTCTCTGGATGACTGACTAACGTTTGCATCAATAAGTACGTGTCATAAAAGGATGTCGAAATGTAAATGGCTTTACTTGTGTTGCATTGAGACTGTCAGTGTGACTGACCCCACTAGCATCTACAAAATTCTATTTAGAAAGAGAGGGTGTAAGCGGAATTACGATTTAATAGCGAACGTGGGTCAGAAGGCAAGCTTCTAATTTTGGCATCAGACACTTCCGCCAAATCTTCCACCCCCTGTAGAGTGCCTCCTATCGCCATCTGCCTTTGTGTCTTTTACTACTTTCTTTCTAATGTCTACTCAACCATTACTCCAACGTACAGCTTCCAAGCGTATTGCACTGCCAGTTCGAGTTGAGCCGAAAGTATCCTTTGCCAACGAACGGACATTCCTGTCATGGTTGCATTTCACCGTCGTACTAGGCGGCCTGGCCGTCGGGCTCTTGAACTTTGGTGACAAGGTCCGTGATTCTATCCACAGAAATCATTCCATGCCTCCTTACTGTAATGGCTGTAGGTCGGAAAAATCAGCGCCGCGATGTTTTCAGTTGTAGGTGTGTGGAAATAAGCTCCAGTGGTGCTGGCGTGCAGCTTCATGCTTCGTACAGCGATGGCTATAATGATATATGCATTGTTTACATATCACTGGCGTGCCGCATCTATTCGACGAGGTGGACGCGGTCCGTATGATGATAGGCTTGGCCCGGTGAGTCCATTGTGGCTAGGTACAATGGCTCTGCTAATCTTTCATCTCTAGACAATACTCTGCATTGCGTTACTAGGCACGTTTTTCGGTACCTACATCTCCATCTATTATTGACGCTGTTCTCATTGTAGTGGCCATCATCGTCAACTTCATAATGCGGTTTACGCAGACATAACGACATCTTGCTCTCATTTATATGGACTAATGACTATATGGTACTACACATCGGAAACGATTTGTTTTACAATAAACATGTATGCGTTTTTATCTTCCTATCAACATCCCCAAGAAAACCGTGAGTGCCTCGGAACTTGGCATTTGGCGGGAGCGAGGATACACCTACGGCTACATCTCATCCTCCCGAAGAGTTTGTCGATGTCTATCTCGCAGCATCCTCTCAACAGGAATCTCTTATATTCCAGCTGACCAAGTTGCTGTCGAGGTGTCCTGCATGGCCTGTAAACTAAGTAGCTGGCGGTCACATCTATTCCCTTTGTAACACCGTT
Source organism: Guyanagaster necrorhizus (assembly GCF_019112545.1). Lineage (NCBI taxonomy): Eukaryota > Fungi > Basidiomycota > Agaricomycetes > Agaricales > Physalacriaceae > Guyanagaster > Guyanagaster necrorhizus. The sequence goes on along the minus strand of NW_025064885.1, from coordinate 335,634 downwards.
TTTAGAAAAAGTCATAGAACTGGTCGCTTCCCAGCAGATAATGCGCATTTACGTAGGGATTCCTAGGTCGTCAGACAATCTTCATGGTTAGTACTAGTGACACCCCTACGGAATGACGGGTAGGCCCCTGGGATTGAGAGCACGAAAGGCTGTTCTCTCTCTCGAGCTTATCAGCTTCGAGATAAGGCGTGAGAGCATGACTAGGTCCTTCCACTGCTGTTAATCCTCCTCCGGGTCTCCGACGGTCGCATCGGCAACATGGAACTTCTCTGTAGTGTCAGAAATGCTCACATCGTTCATGTGAGCACTCGACACTCTGATTACCAGCCGACTCGGAACCGTCACATCCCTTTCTAACTCCTGGCGATGTTGCGATATAAGCTTGAGCAGTCGCATTCCTTCTTGGTCATCAGGTCAATGTTTCAAGCCGAGTCTCTTCGCTAATACTTACTAGATACTAAGTATAATGGCACATACATTTTACACCCTACACAAATATTTTCTCATGGGTCTCAACCCAGGTACACTCGATCTTCGCCAGCGACATGCGCAAGGACACGGTCAAGGATGGCTCGATGGTCTGTACCCTCTCGCTGATCAGTACCTTGATACTGACGACCACTGAACTCCGATAAAGTGTCGAGAAGACGACGAATACCTCTGCCAGGAACACACAAGTCTGTCCGCTCAACGACGCTGTGGTCAAGGACTCGTGAGGAAAATGATGGACTGGTGGCAATGGCCTCGCAGAGATTATCTAGCAGGGTGCGGACGTCTCTGTCCCGTAGAGGTGTTTGAGGACCCTCAGTCGTAGCCCTGCAGCTCTGCACAGATTTATCCAGTTGTTCGCGGAGCGCTTCAATTTGCCCTTTCAATATCAATGCGAAAGATGTTTTTTCGCCTTCATATCCTGCCAGCATAACCAGCGAGGAAACACTGGTGCAAATTTTGAGTCAGGTGGGTCCAACATTTGCTCGATTTGGTGCACTCACAAGGCTTCCTTGAGGTACGCGAAGCTGAATCGATCAGTCGCAGCGGCTACTTCATTGACCAAAGAATCCGGGAAAGATACGTCTTTGTTCGCCTGTAACTTCCTCTGCCAATATTTTGCATACAGGCCACGCTCCTCTTGGTCTGGATCGCCGAACAGGCTATCATAAGATAAGCAGATGGAAAAAAAGTCAAAAGCTGCAGCTGCAGAGACGCTCGGTACTGACAATTTCCTGTCGAAGCGACTAGGACGGCTGCTAAGTCCAGGATCCAAGCGATCGAAGTGGTTTGTTGTTCCGATGACCAGTAAACCGTCGTTTCCTTCAAGACCGTCGATTTGATTGAGGAAGAAAGATCGGTTAGCGTCGTTAATGAGGCTGTCAAGATCTTCTAAAATGAGGACGCAAGGGGCGAGCTGTCTTGCTTTGTTGAACACAGCAGCCATGGAACCTTCTTCACCCATATAACCTGATACGCAATCATTGAGCATTAACATCTAGGACTGAAAAACTGTACTTACTCTTGAAGGACTTGACATAGAGAGGTGTGAAACCCTTTGCATCGCACGTCTTTATGATGGCTTTAATACTGATGGTTTTACCGTTTCCGGGAGGTCCATGCATGATGATTCCACGCTATATACAGTCGGATCGGCTGACACTACAGAGATTGGACACGAACCTTCCAGGGGATAGCTAAATCTTTATAGATCGCTTCGGACGTGAAGAACCCATACACGTCTTTCTTGAAGGCTTCTTTGAATTCTTCCTTCAGAATGACATCCCTCCAGTCTGCCTTCTGAACTTCAGTCCATAACGCGTAATCCTTTTGCCAGAAGCCCTGATTGAAGACCCATATTTCATTGTGAAGTTGGTCACTCCAGAGTCCTGCAGCAAGAAAAAGAGAACGTGCAGGATCCTCAGAGCCTAGTGCATAATAAGAAATCATTCAAAACTACGAAAATTGAGTCTCACCTTCATGTACGAGGAAAGTCTGCGTGACATAAACACCCATTGAACCTACCGGGCACTAGAAATCAATTCGTTATTCATGATTCTGGTGATGTTATAATGAACACCTTACCCGGACCATGTATAAAATAAAGTCATATTTCTGCGAAGCACATAAGGCTGTTTGGTCATTGTGCGGAATGTAGACTATCAATGACTCACTTGCCAAGCCAGGTGAAAAACACCAAATTCAACAAGTTCTGCAATGACACCAGGTATTGGACTGATATTCTTCGCTAACGGACGGAAGACCAGTTCCGAAACCAAAGGCGTAGCCTCCATCGGAATCTTATACGCTTCTGGAAAGTTCAAAAGATTGAGACGGTAGTCGGAAGTTGTGACCACTGAATGCTTTGGGTACAGCTTGCGAAGAGCGTCCAAACTGTATATAGACCTCAGAAGCTGGAACCCAGGATCAAGGCGGAACGCACGCAGTATGCACAGGCGTAGAGTGCTTCGCTGAAGCTGAGTGCACAATGTTAATGAGCCGCAGAAATTGAAGCCGGATACACACATTGCTCCGTCCATATTCCATAGAATGCATTCCCTTCAGCCTTCTCAACAGCGGCAGCATCAGGATTACCTTCATCCCTCCAAATCTGTATGAAGGCGTCGTCGAATTCCCCCATTTCCTGAGACTTCATGGCCGTCTGTTGAAACGTGGTGATTATTATCAAGAAGCAACGGCTATCTTTAGCTGCCGCAGATAGCACAGCCACAGTCGGAATTTCATCAAATGATCGAGACGCGCTCCTTTCTTCTTTACCTCCACCACGAACGTCGCGAACAATGACGGCGACCGCTGCAGACGTCCGTAGCATACTTTCTATCCAAGCCCACTTTGTACCGTCTGCAGCTGCAAAGAAACAGTCGACATCCCAGGCCAAAAAGCCTGAAGGAATTTCGAGGGAACTATACTCGCTTATCGGTCCATCCGCTCCGTCTCTAGCAGCTCAACTGCAGAAACCGCAGCTCAAACAAAAGCCAAGACTTGGATCTTCCGCCGTGAGATGGTATGCATTATCATCCTTAATATATGACCGTGTATGACTGTTAGCGTCACAGGGAGTGGAGGAAGTTCAGGAATGGTGCTCGAGGGGACTCATTGGAACTGGGACATTGGGTAAAAGCTACAGCAGATCCGGATACGGGTACGTGAGTAGCAAATTCACCATACTCCATCCTTTTGATTGCATTTTAGAGTATCCCTTCTCGAAGTATAACGTTCAGACAGCTCATTTCATTTACTCTCAAGATGAGTATTCCAAACATTTGGAAGGTCAGATGTTCCTGTCTTGTCTGTGTAAACGTCTTAATACTGAAGTAGACCCTGAATGGACGAAGGACGAAACCGATTATCTCTTCAACTTGGTTCGGGAATATGACCAGAGATGGCATATCATATCCGACCGTTATGATTATCCTGGCGGTCCTCATCGTGTGATGGAGGTAAGTGTTTCGACTGCTATTCATCATACTACCTGCGTGAATATTTCAACGTAGGATTTAAAAGAGAGATTTTGCAATGTATGCAGACGTCTCGTACGGGATCGACCTTGGGCCGGTGATGAAGCCTCGAGAGTTCAACTAATATCTACTTTCATGTTCGACAAAGAAAGGGAGTTGATTCGTAAACGCTACTTGGCTAATCTCGACAACCGAACCCCGCGCGAAGCTGAGGAGGAAGAAGCTTTGTACCTCGAAGTGAAACGTATCGAGCAGAACGAGAGAAAATTCAAACGAGACAGAGAGGAACTACTTCGCACGCTGGCTGGTATCGATTCAGGCCTACCTGACATCGTTGAAGATGAACTCCCTACGATACTTTTTGACAGCAAAAAGAAAAAGAAAGGGGGGCTTGATGCAGATAGCCCATCCACACCAGTTTCCGCGGCACCACCAAAACAAAGGCCGCAGCCGAGCCCAAGGAATCCCGTGTATGGTAAGGATGTCCATTTGTATGGTGTGTAGCACTCACTAAAATGCTGTGCAGATGCATTGCATTGCATTACCCACATCGACCTACCCGTTACCACCCCTGCGACAAAAGCGGCTCATCAACCTTCCTTCCTTCGAACTTATAAGCTCCCTGTTCCTAAAGCTGCTGTGGTCCCTAAGATTTCGCAGACTTTAGCAGAAATTAACATCTCATATAATCGTTTGGTCATGCCGACAGAAGGCAATGTTGCGCGGCTGAATGCACTCATTGATGCCACACTTCCTCTGGTAGAGACAAAGAGGGTGCTGGATAAAGTGGAATATGATATTAAAGTTTTGAAGGAGAGGTTGAACGTGAGGAGCAGTGCACCCGTCGAGGAAGAAGCGGGTGGTGTTGTCGATGCAGCAGATGGCGAGGCCATTGAAGGAACGGAAGAGGGTCGTGCCCAAAGTGTAGTTAGTACTCGGAGCACACGCAGTCGGAAACAGGTAAGTCACTCGAAATGTGATCAATTCCTTGCTTGATATTCTGCCAGCGCCGTTCAGTGTCAGTATCCTCGGTCGATACCACTGGTGCCGGAACATCTCGACCGCCTCCGAAGCGACAGAGACGAAACTGACCTGGACATGGTGCAGAGTTACATTATGCATAGCCAGCGTCCGATTAAGAATCTGTCATAATGCAAAGTCTACACTGGGTACAAAGTAACACAGATAATCTTAAATCAAGCGGCAATGAGCGCATGCATATCATAGATCTCCTCGCGAACAGTGTAATATATGCCTGACACACCGCCCTCCAGCTCTACCTTTCCCTGTTGCGTTTTGCGCACAGCAACGGATTCCTCTAACATATCAGAGGAGCCACCTCTGCTGCAGATCAAGACACCTTCACCTATCAACTCCGCCTGAATGCCGACCTCTGTCAACCGACGTTTTAACGATGTCAACTTCAGCTCCCCAATCATGGTAGAACTCGGTAAAGGTTCGCTTGGTCTAGATCCGAGGATACGAGAAGCAGCAGGCATAGACGAATCTTGGTCCATAGGTGCAGGCCTTGACGAAGCGGATATAGTCTCCAACGTAGGTATCGTGGACGTGGCATGAGTGACGACCCGACCAGTGATAAAACCGACCTCATTGTCTTCGAACTGCCCGGAACATGTCAGGTTAAGCCTAGATTGACATAAGGAACAAACATACGCGTGACATTCTAAGAGACGCCAACAGTTCGTCGCTGATCGAAATAGAGAAACTGTTGATTTGGTGCCCGATCTTAACACTTGTGAATGCTGCGGGGGCGAAAATGTCTTTTGTCATGGTTCGAATGTTGGCGCAACTTTCTTGAAGAGCCTCCGTGTCTTTTTCCGACGCATGGATAATGATCTAACGGCGTCAGTGGAAAGCTAGTCAATGCCCACCAGGTTTGCCTACCAGTTTCCGCGGATCGACTTTTGGGACAATGGTTTTCACAGCGCGACCGTCATTAAGACCCTCCATGTCTACGAACAACAACCGACAAGCCATCTGGACCTCCACCTCCGACGTAACAAACTTGGATGGGGGCTCCAGGTGTGCTTTCTGTTTTTGATTTATCACTGAACCAACCACACCTGCGCGGAAACTCAAGGCTTACTTTGGCATCCTCTTCTGCCTGCCGCCTCCGATAATCCTTCATTTCATCACTCTCAGCTTCTTCCTCCAACACCTTTCCTTTTCTCAACCACATCCCTACATCAATAAGCTCACCATACTCATCAACTTTCCGTTTTTTCTCAACATAGGGAAACGTCCGGAATCGCTGCGCTTGTCCTCCAACAGTTTTGAAGAAGGACGTAGCTTTTGAAACGTTGCCCTTCAGATAGATATCAAATGATAACATTTGTTTTGTGAGGCCTTCGTCTCCTCCATCGATCCAATCGCCGTCCATTCCTTTGTCGCTCCGCCGCCGTCTATCCATTGTGTCATCATCCGTATCCATCAAATCTCCTCCTAGAGCTCTCCGAACTTCAGCTTCGTCTTCATCTTCATCTTCAGAATCTGAGTCACTGTCATCTTCATCCGCCTCAAGCATTCGCTGATTCCGCGCCAAGACCGCCTGATGTGCAGCTTCTTTTTCCTTCGCAGCACGTTCCTTTTGCAGATGGGCTTCCAGTTCTGCACCTTGTAGCGGGACTTTGGAATTAATCTCATAACGCCAACATCAGACATAAAGAGAATGGCAAAGGATGAAACCAACCTGGAGCTTAAGAGCGCCATCCATCATGATATTGCTGCCGATTTTGCCCTTGTCCCACTTATCGTCCGGTCGTTGGGAGTCGTTCCATTTGTTGAAGAGGACATGGCCCAGAGTGCCCTCCTCCCCGCGGCCAGTTAGCAGTACCACATTATCTGGGACTGCCGCAAAATCGCAGAACAGATGCCGGGATGGTCCATGAGAAAGAGAGGCGGGGGCCGCCAGTATCAGCTTGGGATCTTTCGAAGAATACTTCTGAATCAAAGCCTGGGGACTCGGGAAGAATTCTAGATGCCTGGAGAATCATCAAGAATGATTCTTGAAATAATAAATGCCACTCCAAACCTGAACCTTAGTGCGAAGGCACCGAGAGCATCTTCGTCACCATCATCGTCTCGTTTGCGTTTATGATCTTGACGCCCACCAGTACCATCCTCACCTACATCTTCCTTACTGACTGTACCCCCGAGCCATTCCATCATACTTCGAACAAATGTGAGCATTTCGCTCGCCGTTCTTGATAGGAAACATATAGGATATCTTAGGCGGGAGTAATTCCAATGCTGGTCAAGAAGGACTAAGAGTTCAAGGACGCGAGTGCTGGAGTCACAAGGTAGTAGTAAGGATGATCGAGATGAAAGAGTTGCGGTGACGGTGTCTGTATCAAGGAAGAATTGAGTTCGGTGATATAGTCCGTATGTATCAAGACATACCAATCAAGGCAGCATCACGATCCTTTCGTCGACTCATGAGCACAGATGCGCGGTCGGCATCTGTAATGAGAAGATCTGGTCTGGAAAGAGGCTCAAAAATTCTACCTGCAGCCCTCATGAGCACCGTTCCGTCAAGATGTCGTTCCTTCATGTGGTTCATGTTCACAGCGTATATTATTGTGCCTGAGGAAGGCGAGCGAATCTTCCATATCGTTCCTCCAAGACTGTGTCCTGCATTGTACGGCGTAATTGTCAAGCCTTGGCATTTTCCTAAAAGCATGTTCAGTACAGAATTTAAAGAACGTTTATTGAAGCACCTTGTAGATGAGTGGGTTGAGAATAACGAAGCGTATTGACAGAGTCGAAGGCATCGTGTACTTCTCGTGATGTAGCGATATACCTGCTCTTCTGTTTGACGTCCTCAGAGGGGGGCGTTTCCGGCTCTTGTACAGCGTTCACGTCATCGCTGTCATTACTCACAGACAGACCTTCGTCACCAATATCTTGTTCATCTCGAAGACCATCAACATCCTCAGTAACAGCGATACGGCCCATTGCTTGAACTGGCAACGTTGTATATGCCGGAGCCTTCAAACCCCAGCGAGAATATGCATACGGGTACAGGCCTGAATGTGCGAGGTCACCATGAGAAAGAAGAACAAGGTCAACGGTGGGCGCGCATCTACATTCAATGTTGGTTAGGGAACGCGGGTAAAAAAGAAGGATTATTACTCTCTCAATGCCTTGCAGTACGCTTCCCACGGGCATTCGACGTCGTCCCCGGTTGTTGCTGACGTCGAGGGCTCTGGAACCCAGTCGGGAGATCCACAGTCAAGAAGTATTGTAACATCGTCAACCTGAAGCAAATAAGCTAAAGGCGTCGTGCGCTGTGAACAGGCTTGGAGCAGGAAATGGGTCAAATTCAAGCAAATAAAGAAGAGAGGCAGTAGGCTCACCGGCCCCCGACAGAGGTGTAAAGGTGATCATTTTTGAAATGAGATGGTAGAAAAGTACCACTTGCCTCCCCACTAGGGTTAGGGTTATGAGCTGCTTTATTAGTACCAGTGTGGGCCACCACCGTGAATCCCAAAATGACATTTGAGGGTGCGCCTCATCCTCAACAGCACAATAGACGCACGTATGTGATGAGATTTGAGCATAACATTCGTAGAAATAGGAACTAGGAATACAATCGAGTCTCTTCAAGCCTTGTGAGTCTACCATATCTCATCAACACCTTGAACATGTTTATGACTGATACTCTGTATCCGCTCAGACTTGTATTTGATCCAGCCACCTCCAACTGCACCACACAAAGCAATTCCGCCTTTAAAAAGTCGTTTTTGCAGGTGACTCGGCTGGTGGTGGACTCTCTCTCACGGTTCTTACGACCTTACGCGTTATGGGACTTCCGTCACCAACTGGTGCCATCCTCATTAGTCCTTGGGTTGGTCTGACACACAGCTTTCCGAGTGTCATAGACAATGTGGACACCGTACGTACGTAATACGAAGTAATTTTCTTCTAAGCATCAATAGGTTTCCTTGCAGGACATCATACCTTCGCATAGTTTTCTCGCAAAGCCACTGACTCTTTGGCCGGTCGATCTGCTGCCTTCAAAGGATGGCAGAGTACAACCCGCAAAAGTCAAAGTCCCCGTCAGAACCTGGCCATGCCGATACACTGAAACCTTCTGCCTCTCATCTGCAACACGAAGGAAGGAACACTCGCAGAACGACACACCGAATGGCTGCGACGGAAACCTCATCGGATCAGGGAAGGCACGAGGATGATCTTTCAAAGAAAAATTCGCGGGGACCTCCAGCCAAAACCTCCAAAAATATTGATGGATAACAAAAATGACATTCCACGTGAGGTCAAATTCCAGATACAACCGTACACAACCACAAAGTAAGTTGTCTCTTCAGCTGTAGGATCAGGAAATGTCATTGCAAAACTTTTTAGGGCAGCTCACCCACCCATCGGTTTTCCCCATACTTCAGGGCTTATTAGGGAACTTACCACCGTTGTACATCCTGATGGTGATGGAGAGATTTTACGTGATGAAGATATCTATCTTGCTCATCGTGCTGCTTGTTCATCCAGGTATCCGGTAAGAGATGGTGTAATCAAGGATAGTAAAAGACAATTATCGAATTCTAAAACCTTCATGACACCAACTAAAGCCTACAAAATCCGTAGCATGTGCCTCTTCCATATGAAAATATTGGTTTTCTTGGTGCATCTTCAAATTTTCGATGGTACGTGTGCTTACATTTGTAAACGTTTCTTCGTCATCTTAGTTCTTAGGTATGTGCCATGTCTTGGCAGTGTTCAGCTTTACCAACAGTGTAGGCGTTTTTCATTTCGACACTGAGCCGACCATCTTAATGATTTCAGGCAAAATATGCCTACCGATCCACAGCCGAGTTTGCCAGACATGTCACGGATAGTGGCGAAGCCCATCCCAGTCGCAAACCTTTTCCTGAGCTTCACAGGCCCGCCTCGCCTGTATGGAGCCATGATTATGAACTTGATCTCCATCGGCGAAACCTGGAGATTCAGTCAAATGAAAAAATCTGGACCGTAACCAAATCATGAGCTTCAGTTCTCAGGTATCCAACACCAATTTATTCAAGGAAGAGGTGTAAGTATCGGCGAAGGAGATCATTAGGGCGTGACAATATTGAGTCAAGAAATGTGGTAGATGAAACCACTACAGTGTGTGTGGCTCCTTTGTCCCAGCACCCTTTACTGACCATTCCAACAGACTGATATACCGGGTATTTGATTCTCGAGCGCGTAGATGTCCGGGATAAGACGAGGCCCGTGGAATCGAAGGAACAGATTGCAGCTTTGCGCATTCGACCCGAGGAGATTGGTTTGATCAAGGAGGTTCCTACTATGCGGCGGGCAAAAGGTCAAGAGGAGTGGGACACATCCTTCAAGAACACCACACAGAAAGCTACCAAACATCGATGGACACTGGAAGCCAAAACCATTAAACTGCTTAAACGAGCGAAAGAGCAAGGCCTCATTTTGCACTCTGTCTGACATTCCACGAAAGTCCCTCGAAGAAGGGCCTCTCGTGTTAAGAGCACTTCAGACCAGCGTGGTACCATTCAAGAGATCGAAGATGGGGTTCCATTCGACCTTGATGATGAGAGTCCACCTTCCTCGGTCGCCGGACGTAGGGACACAGTGAGTCATGTTTCACACTGATATCTCTGTTCATTCTCTGTGCAGCCTGAAGGTTTTCTGCTCAAGAAATGTATATACCATACGCCTCCTGTAAGTCATGAGACGGTCCCCAGCAAGGGATGCACTCCGGGCTACGTTTGATTACCCTTCGAAACTACCACAGCAATCGGTATCGGAGCAACAAGTGCGTACCTATGTCATTCTTTTTCGTGGTTTAAACTGTGGGATGCCTCTGTGGGGTAAGTCGTTCGTATGATTGATGGTTCTTCTGCGTTAGCGACTAAATAATGCTATTCTAGGGGGGCGGATATGCATGCTAATAGAAACGTCTCCATTTAGGGAAGTAGAGCTCGGTTTGATCTTGGACTTGTGATTTTTGTGATTTTTCGTGCCGTCTTTCTATAGAGTATGTTCACAACTAAGTATGCCAATTATATATGTCGTCGTGCTTGTTCTGCTTGACCGTCAAATAAGGGTGCGCACGGGCCAAGTGATGGATGGCAGGCGTGAGAATTCTTCAGTCCCGGTTCACTGCTGAGCAAATTCTTTTGCCTTTCGTCTGCCTCTCAGCCTTCACTCTCATCTTTTCCTATTCCATTCTCTTTGTGAGTATTATCTGCCTTGCGGGACTTCCGCCTGCCAAGATTATTACCTCTGTCGCTTTTACAGGGTCTTTCAGAAACATGCGTGAAGTCATCTCCGTACACGTTGGCCAGGCTGGTCTCCAGATTGGTAACGCTTGCTGTAAGTACACTTTTTCTTCTGTATCCGTTTGCCTATCGTCGCGATTTCACCTTGAGTCGACGCGTCGTGCTATTGTTTATCTTCACCTTTTCGACGATATGTGGGTGGTACGATGCTGATCCGATTACTCCAGGGGAGTTGTACACTGTCGAGCACGGTCTCAGCGTACGTTTTCCTTCATTCACACTCCCAAGATTCTTCCTTTCTAATCTTTTTATAGCCTGACGGTCGTCTCAGCGATGGCGCCGTCGCCAACGATGATGGCTTCAGCACTTTCTTCTCCGAGACGTCCTCGGGCAAGCATGTGCCACGCTCTCTATACGTGGATCTGGAACCCAATGTCATTGATGAGGTCAAGACTGGCACATACAGGAGTTTATTCCACCCTGAGACTCTGATCAATGGCAAGGAGGACGCTGCGAGCAACTGTGAGTTGATTCGCTGGCATATATGCGTTATGTTGATGGCTGACGATGCCCAAGATGCTCGTGGACATTATACCATTGGCAAAGAGATGATTGATATCGTAATGGACCGAGTGCGCCGCCTCGCGGACAACTGCTCTGGTCTCCAGGGCTTCTTTGTATTCCACTCCTTTGGCGGTGGAACTGGTTCCGGATTTGGTGCCTTGATTTTGGAGCGCCTATCCACGGACTATGGCAAGAAGTCGAAGTTGGAGTTCAGCGTGTATCCCGCCCCAACGCTGGCGAACTCCGTCGTTGAACCATACAATTCAGTTCTGACTACGCATACGACTTTGGAGCACTCCGACTGCTCTTTCATGGTATGTGATCTGACTTGACATTTTGAGTGAACTTGCTCGGACCCAGACCCACTCAGGTTGACAATGAAGCTATTTACGACATTTGCAAGAAGAACTTGGGTATCTCTTCTCCCGGATTGACCAACTTGAACAGGCTGATCGCACAAGTCGTCTCTTCAATCACCGCGTCTTTGCGTTTCGACGGATCCCTCAACGTTGATTTGAACGAATTCCAGACCAACTTGGTTCCGTAAGTCACTACATTGGACAGGGGAGACGGCCAGAATGACGTGCTTTTTCAGGTTCCCCCGTATTCACTTCCCCCTTGCCACTTTCGCTCCAATCATCTCCGCCGAAAAAGCGCACCATGAACAGAACTCGGTTGCTGATATGACGTTCTCTTGTTTCGAAACCGGCAACCAGATGGTCAAGTGCGACCCCAGGGAAGGGAAATACAGTGCGTACATGCGTAATTGGATCGATCAATAACTTAGAATGTCTCTTAGTGGCCTGTGCCCTCCTTTACCGTGGAGACGTCGTTCCCAAAGATGTCAACGCTGCTGTGGCTATCATCAAGACCAAGCGCACCATCCAATTTGTCGACTGGTGCCCAACCGGCTTCAAGCTTGGTATCTGCAATGAGCCTCCCGCACACGTTCCAGGCGGTGATCTCGCCAAGGTGACACGCAGTATGTGCATGCTTTCAAACACGACTGCTATTTCGTCGGCCTGGAGCCGCCTCGACCACAAGTTTGACCTCTTGTACTCGAAACGGGCGTTCGTCCACTGGTACGTTGGTGAAGGTATGGAGGAGGGCGAGTTCTCCGAGGCCCGGGAGGACCTGGCTGCTCTTGAAAAAGACTACGAGGAGGTTGGTATTGACTCGGCCGACATGGAAGAGGCCGGCGAATATTAGACCTGGTTGTATGCATTTTTTTCACGATTGCGATGGCAGCTTAGTTGACCTATAATTGTTCTTGTTGTGTGCTTTATGTGATTCCCAGCATTACCCTTTACTTCCTATACAGTTACGCGGAATTTATTGATGAATTCATGACATTTTCTATCGCGTGACTGTGATGTGACCAGTGCCAAAATTATTGGTTGATCACCTGGTTTCTCCTAAGTAACGACCTTATCCTTAACCGCCGTTCAAATCCACTCCGTCTCTAGAAATCATGCGTGAAGTAATCTCCGTCCATGTTGGCCAGGCTGGTGTCCAGATTGGTAACGCTTGCTGTACGTCGTCCTTCCTTGCCACTGCCCTTTTCCTTCTTTTCGCGTCGAGATTCGCGTACTAACCGCCGTGCAGGGGAGCTCTATACTCTCGAACACGGACTCAGTGTGAGGAGTCGTCGTCCTGAATTCATCGTACTGCAATGCTTACCCTTTGCCCTAGCCTGATGGTCGTCTCGGTCCCGACTCGCCATCTCACTCTGATAGTGGATTTTCTACCTTTTTCTCAGAGACTGGCTCAGGAAAACACGTTCCACGCTCCCTTTACGTGGATCTAGAGCCCGGTGCAATAGATGATGTTAAGACGGGCCCCTACAGGTCACTTTTCCACCCAGAAACCATGATTTCAGGCAAGGAGGATGCTGCAAACAATTGTATGTCCGTTCATCGCATTTTGGATCAAATGTGTGCTAACGTGCTGGCACCAAGACGCCCGTGGCCACTACACAGTAGGAAAGGAGCTCATTGACCCTGTAATGGACAAGCTGCGCCGTCTCGCCGATAACTGCTCTGGTTTACAGGGCTTCTTCGTGTTCCACTCGTTCGGTGGTGGAACAGGTTCAGGTTTCGGTGCCCTGCTCATGGAACGCCTCTCCACTGACTATGGCAAAAAATCAAAACTGGAGTTCTGTGTGTACCCTGCTCCGCAACTCTCCAGTTCCGTCGTCGAGCCTTACAACTCCGTCCTGACGACTCACACAACTCTTGAGCATTCTGACTGTTCATTCATGGCATGTCTGAACCCTTTTACGAATCTTCCTAGCTCTAACCTAACATCATTCAGGTCGATAACGAAGCCATTTACGACATTTGCAAGTCAAAGTTGGGTGTTGTTTCTCCCAGCTTCTCCAACCTAAACAGGCTGGTTGCGCAAGTTGTCTCGTCAATCACCGCATCTCTCCGCTTCGATGGTTCTCTGAACGTCGATTTGAATGAGTTCCAGACTAACCTGGTTCCGTGAGTACTGTCATTTCTTGCGCTGCCTATGCTCTTATCCCTGGTTCAGTTTCCCTCGTATCCACTTCCCTCTTGCCACCTATGCTCCTCTGCTTTCCGCCGAGAAAGCTACCCATGAACAGAACTCCGTAGCAGAGATGACTTTCTCTTGTTTCGAGACCGGCAACCAGATGGTAAAATGTGACCCTAAAGAGGGAAAATACAGTATGCTCATGTTTTCTCATCGTAAGTTCTGGACCCTCTGACCGGTGGAATAGTGGCCTGTGCCTTGCTCTACCGTGGAGACGTCGTGCCCAAGGATGTTACCGCTGCTGTCGCAACGATCAAGACCAAGAGGACCATTCAATTCGTTGACTGGTGCCCCACCGGTTTCAAGGTATAGATTGTACGTCTATTCGCAGGTGTCGCCTGACTTTTCGACAGCTCGGTGTCTGCAACGAACCCTCAGCATGTGTACCCGGCGGTGACCTTGCTAAGACGACTCGCAGCCTTTGCATGCTTTCAAAGTACGCGCTTTCCTCTTTGCTCAGAAGCTATTACTTATAATTTCTAGCACCACCGCTATTGCTGTTGCATGGAACCGCCTTGGTAAGTCTAGAACTCTTCATTTGTCTTACCGGCAATTAATTGTACCATCAGACTACAAATTCGACCTCATGTACTCTAAACGTGCCTTCGTGCACTGGTATGTTGGTGAGGGTATGGAAGAAGTAAGCATCTCTTTGACCAGACATGACCGCTTATTTACTAGTCATCTCTTAGGGTGAATTCTCTGAAGCTCGTGAAGACCTTGCAGCGCTCGAGAAAGATTACGAAGAAGTCGGTACAGACTCCGCTGACGCGGAAGAGGATGGCGAGTATTAGACATAATCAGATGTCAATCATCCCTTCGTCTGAAAATACCCTTTGCTTTTTTCGGTCCGCTCTTGCTCTTTCCTAGTTCTACGCTTATAACGGTTTACCTTAAATCTATCGTTTGAATCAAACTCTTTTCTGGAAGTGGTATGTGGATACTCAATCCAACGAGACAATGTAATTAGCTGTGCGTTAAATGGGGTCTCTAAAATGAGCATCTATACAAGTCCGAACATCTAAGTGCCACTTTTCATCTATATGTAATCTATTCAGTGGAGACTGTAATTTCTAAACCTGTGTCTACGCGACGGATGGTGACGCTAGAGAAGAACAGTAAGAACCACAGCGGTACAGCAAATTAATGCAACTAGCCTATCCATGTTGGGGACAAGAAAATCAGGCTGGACTGCCTCCATCTGTTCCTTGCTGTGGGTCGTGAGGAACCCAATAGTCTTGCAACCTGCGGCCTTGCCACTGCGGATGCCAGCAGGTGCATCCTCGAAAACGACACCTTAAAGAACAAAGTGAGGAATGAGCATGATTAATGTGTAGATCCTCACAATTCTCTGGCTTCACGCCGCATTTTTTCGCACCAAGAAGGTATGGATCGGGGCTAGGTACGGTCAATCGATAATCGGACGTGGGACGAACAAGACATACGCAGGTTTCCCTTTCTCTACATCCTCAGATACCACGAGGACGTCAGGGATGGTGACACCTGCGATGCCAAGGGCTGCGGTGGCATACTTCCTTGTGGCAGAGGTACAGATGGCCCAACTGGGATTAGGAAGTTTGTGACAGGGTGTGATCTGATATATCGCGGCTTTAGGATCAAATTCAGGTATGGAAGTCGAATCACTACCTCTGCGAAATTTCTGGCTACCCCGGGAAGGAGAACAATTCCTTGGAGTCCATCAGCAGCAGCAGAGGTGACGATCGCGGTTTCAAAGCGTTCGGCTTCTCTCTACATGGAGGCTTTGAGCAAATATATAGGACGCGTAGTTTGTCTTGACATTTACCTCAAGCTCGTCAGGATCTGTGATCCCACAGTGGACCCGAAGATTCTCAACAGTACGAACACCATGGGCAGCTGGTACATAAGTAAATATCGGATGGACCACAATCGTGCTCACAGCTCAAGACTTCGTGGATGTCGATGGATGGGTATGTCTGTCGGAATACCCCCCAAGCTCCCTCGACCCCAGCAGTGGAATCTACAAGTGTTCCGTCCATGTCGAACAGCCTGAATGATGGTTAGAAGATTTCCATGAAGTAAAAAAAGGCTACCTACACCACGTCGACGTGAAAAGTAGTGGACGGCATGTTATCTTAGTAGATGAGGGTAAATGACTGCAAGAATTGAACCACGCGCTCTTATCCTCCGACATTTATCCGGAGTCCCGAATTCCGGACAGCTATTGTTTGGCTTTGGTGGAGATGCCAAGCACCGGTGTTCTACTGCTTGAGCACTGCCACAGAACGAATTGTAACCATGCCTCCGCGTCGACGAGCTCACGTCTTCACCCAGGAGAGCATCAACCAACAACTGCAACAAATCCATCTTCTCGACCAGTCATCTTCCTCGGAAAATTTGGAACAGCTGGGTCCGCTAATTAAGCAAATCCACACCAACAGACAGCAGGAAGCCTTTCTTCGCACCGTTCAAGGGCTCATCGAATCCAAAGACCAAGAGATCGAGAAAATATGCGGAGACAACTACCAAGACTTTATTTCGTCGGTTTCTACGCTGTTTACGGTAAAGTCGTACACGGACAAGATGAAGGAGAACATTGCTACCCTGGATACCAGTGTCGCGCAGCTGGGGCATGGGCTAGTAGAGAAGAAACGGGCATTGTTACAGTCGAAGAAGACCGCTGCAAATCTTGACGAGGCAATCGACACCCTTCAGGCTTGCTTACGCGTCTTGGATGTAGTGTATAGAGTGGGCGTAATGGTTACGGAAGGCAAATATTGGAGCGCGTTGAGGGTCCGTTCTTCACCCTGTGTTTCAACATTCTACTCTAATACGTACATTTCAACCAGTGTCTTGACGACATCCCGAGCATTGCTCCAACGCTGTTACTCCAAACACCTTTCTATCAACATTTGCTATCTTCCCTACCTTCTTTGCGCGGTCAAATAAAGGATGCAGTAACCGCTTCCATGAAGCAATGGCTGCTTGAAATAAGAAATAATAGTGGCGATGTTGGGCGGCTGGCACTTGACAATATGGAGACGAGGTCACGAAGGTGGAGATCAAGACGAGAGAAAGACCAGTTCCTGAGGATGAGTCCCGTCGGTAGCGCTGTGGAATTGGTCACTTCAGAAAAATCTGAATGTAATCTATCCTTTTCCTTTCTTGAGTTGTTCTAATGAAGTCTACAGACGACGTTCTGAACAACGATGAACTCAAGATCGACTTTAAGCCGCTTTTTGAATGTATACATATTTATACAGCCTTGGATTCCTTGGGTGAGCTTCAGCGATCATATCAAGGGGACAGAAAGGTATGTGGCTTATCAGTCACATTAGCTTTATACCAGCTCATTTAACATCTTAGGCACAATCTGACCTGATCCTGCCCGACCCTCTTCCTATATCTTCATTACCATCACTCATTCAAGAAATTTCTGGTTTCTTCATTGTGGAAAGTCACGTCCTTGAAACGACGGATACTTTTAGGTCCCAGCGAGACATAGAAGAACTCTGGGACTCACTTGTAGGTCGATTGAGAACAGGAATTGAAAACGCTTTACAGACAGAAAATGATCCCGATACTTTCCTACGGGTGAAAGAATATCTGATAGAATTTCTCATGACCTTAGACGTCGGTGAGCTTAATGATGTCCTACGTGCAGACTCTGATTCATAACCAGTCACCATCCTATCCGACTGCATCATTGCATTCGTTTATCATTGTTCTTTTTGAAAGGTATGCCAGGCTGCTAGAAGCTCAGTTCAGTCGACGTTTTGACAGCGTAAGTTTCATTTGTGGGTGTGAACATTGCTGATCTTTTGTTTTCAGATTATACAACATGATGATCATCTGTCAATGTATATCGAAACTACCTCAGAATTGGCGACAGTCTTGGAAATAGTCTGGCTAAGTGAGTCAGAGCGAGTTGAAATCAAACAGTAAGTTCTCGTGCCTCTGGATTTAGGGCATATCATGATCACTTGCAGGCGGGCTTTGCCCGTAGACCTTCCCTGGTCGCAGACATTCTATCTATGCTGTCAGGACGTAAGTGGACTTTCTGGTACCAGCTTGGTATCTCCTCCATGGGCTTTCAGATACGTGGATTTATTCAAAAATTCTATGCTTTTGTGGAAGGAGTATCACAACATCACCGAAACATCGATGAAATGCTGAACAAGGTGAGGCAACTATGCAATTTCAGCGTCCATGCTAAGGTGTATCATCTAGTCCTTGGACAGCCTCTTAACAAACAGCATCAGTATAGCTATCGGGCAACGTCTTGCAGGAACGACCACCCTCACCCAGATTGCCCAAATTGTGACCAATCTCGAACATTTTCAGGTTGCCTGTGTGGAACTAGAACGATCTTTGACTAACTTGCGGTACGTACTCAGCTCCAACAACCCGTGCTGTTGGCTGATGCGGCGGCTTATGGTTAAGCTCCGCTCAGAGAGGAGGGACGATCCACCTGGCTGCCTCCAATTCATTTGAGAGCACCTTATCGCGGGCATTGGCACGCATCTCGGGATTGATCAACTCCAAGTTGGATGATTTCTTTGAGCTTTCTGAGTATGACTGGACACCTAACAAGCGCGAGGATTCGCCGAGCATGTATCTCTATGAGCTGGTCAATTGGCTGACCACGGTGGTGGACTCGCTTGTCATCAAAGAAGCATACAAGGACGAGGCCTATAGAGGAGCTGTAGGATATATCGCGGACTGTCTCATGGTATGTGCTTATTGTTGGATCGATGATCAATCCGGGTGATAATCACTTCGTAAACTGTAGGATTTCCTAACCGGGAGGAACATACCAATGATGAATGAAAATGCCATTTCGAACTTACTGATTGATGTGGATTTCATCGAGGAAGAACTGCGGCGAATAGGAAGGCAACATTTATCCAGCGCGTTCATTGAGCTGCGTTCCGTGAGTACATTGCCCCCTTCCCCACATTCATTCTGATGCTGATCGCTTTTACTCTTGAAATCATATAGACAACTTCTATTCCCTTGAACAATTCCGTCCCAGAGTATTTGGTCCTCGCTAACCGTCAATCATCATTCCCGTCCGTCAAACAAAAACGTCTCCAAGCGCTGCTGGAGAAGCTCGCCAAGTACGGCACCACTCGACGTGATGCGGGGGAGAGAGAGCTTGCGGAGAGACGGCGCAAAGAAGCAGAGGCTGTAGGGAGACTATATCCAGGCGAAGGCCGGTAGAGAGCTGTATACTTATCACGTTGTAATATCAATGCATTATTGGATCATTCAGTCTAGATTCTAAATCAAAGAGCATTTTGAAAGACCCCCGGGCCATTTAATACAGGAAAAAGGAAAGGCGAGTGATCCAATAACAAGGGGAAGGGAGGGAAGACAAAAAACAGTTACTAGCGGTATTGTGAGCTCAGGCGTTGCATACGTTTTCGGCATCGTAAAGAAATCGTGATACAAGTAAACAACGCTGAAGCGTATCCGACGGCCAGGCACCTATTACACCCGACGCTTGATATTGGCACTCAACCACTCGAGACCTTCGTAGAGACCGTCTCCAGATGTAGCACAAGCAGCCTGGGGTAAAGCTGGGCGTAAGCTACAATGCAATAAGGCAACAACGTGTAGCTGACCTGAATATACCAAGTGCGTTGTCTCAATCCGTGAAGACCAAGCTTATCGGTGATTTCAGCGGCGTTCATGGCGTTGGGAAGATCCTGTTTGTTGGCAAAAACGAGAAGGAGAGCATCACGAAGTTCATCCTCGTTGAGCATCCGCTGGAGTTCCTCTCGCGCCTCAGAAACACGTTCCCGATCATTAGAATCAATCACGAAGATGATACCCTGGGTGTTTTGGTAGTCTACGGAAGGATGAGAAGAGAATAGATGCACAGGGGTGTAAGTACGTACAATGCCTCCAGAGAGGACGGATCTTGTCCTGACCTCCAACGTCCCACACAGTGAAAGAGATGTTCTTGTATTCCACAGTCTCGACATTGAAACCTGCATCGATATGAACATACCGGTGTGGAAGAAATTAGCGCCAAGCTTACCGATTGTTGGAATGGTGGTGACGATCTCTCCCAGCTTGAGCTTGTATAGGATAGTGGTCTTACCGGCAGCATCAAGACCGACCTAGGGAGCTTAGATGAGCATCTGCGACGGCAGCGAGAAGAATTTGGAGCAGACCATCAGTATACCTATGATAGATGCATTTCACCATCTGACACGCACGACATCGATAAAGCGACTTACGCATTTCCTTCTTGCCAAAAAGGCCGGCAAGAAGACGTGAGACCGAGAGACCCATTGTTGCAAACGAATTACGGGACAAAAATAAGAAAAAGCGGAAGAGGCGGTTGTTGAGGATGAGAGGAAGAGAGTGAGCGTGTGAGTCCGTACAAATTGAATCGCCGCTTCTCAGGCTTCCTTTTATATCCGACCCACTTCCCGACTCGTCTGCGGACATTTCATTCCACGTAAGTGGTTCGTGGCTGCTTGTCTGCTGTGAGAGTGTCATATTATGAGGAACGCTCTGGTGCTGCATATTTTCTCATATGTGGACATATGCCAAGGGTCCACGATTTATTTAATTTTCGATTGACAGCCATCACAGAGGCTTGAGATCCTCCTCGACCGTACACTACAGATCCAAATTCCAGAGGGCGGCTAGAAAAGCAAATCAGACTGGGATCTTGCACGAAATTATAAAAAGTCGAGGTCAAGATGGTCATTGGGAAAAAAACGGAATTATAACTTGATCATATAAGCCAAAAAGTAACCAAAAAGTTGAAGAATTACAAGTAACGAGGAGTACGTAGAGGCCAAGCCATAAGTAGTATAAACTAAATGGAAATCGAAGGAGAAAATTTCCCAAGTCGTCATGGCACATAAATTGAAGTGAGAAATATATAGCACTCAGCGCAAGCCAGCAGCCGCTAGGCGGCGGTCAAGCTGCAACCTCCAAGTTCTGTAGAAGCCGTTGTCTGGTGTGGGATTGTAGTCGCAGAGTTCCCAAAGGACGAGCTGTTCCTGGAAGCCCGCGTTTGGCCAAATTTGATCGCGAGCTGGACCGGAAACGTTACAAAGGATTCACAGGCTATGCGTTTGTTCCTTACCTCGTCTAACAATTTCCAAAGCTTCCGTGGCGTGGATTCGTTGGGACCACATCACTGTATGAAATCAATTTATCTTTCCGAGATGGATCGATTTGAGGACGAAGGACTTACGGTATGCAGCGACAACAGTAGCGCTCCGCGAGAGACCTTGAACGCAATGAACGAGAACAACACCTTGATTAGACAAGGCTTCGTGAATAAAGCGAATGGCTCTTGGGAGATGGCGCAAAAGGTCCGCGTAGTCGACGTCTTCGACTTCAATGCGGAGGTGTTGGATGCCAGACTCGGGCAGCTCTGCAGGGATAGGGTCTGAGCATACAGAGACTATATGCGTTATCCCCCGCTCGCCAGTTGCGCGGGTAGAGGTAGCTGCTCTAATACTAAAAATGAGAGGGAGTGGGGGAAGGGGGGGAAATAATCAATATCGGGGTCGAATCTGCAGGAGAAAGGGCGCCCACGTACTTGCCCAAATAGAGCCTGTCGATCACAAGATTAACGTTGCGCCAGTTGTTGTTCATTCTTCTTGAGGCTCGGTAGAGATGCTGGAAATCTTGCTGCGAACTCTGAATTGACAAGCAGCTTCATAGTGCCTTCTTGTACTCTCCATGAAAGCCAATACGGTCGATAAACATTCCCGCTTTCGTTCGGTAGTAGTAGTAACCGTTAGCCGCCATGGAACGAGCAATTAGCAAGGTAGGAGAAGAAAAGGGCCTATGGCGGTGAAAGAAGCGGTGTCCACGTGTGGTGCCTATTCAGGCAAACCCGGAGGTGAACTTGGATTCCAACGCTGTGAAGTCACCGCCGCAGCGTTACGAGGCGCCTGTCAAGAGTGTCAAAGAGGGAAAAATAGGCCTTGTAAAATCGATATTCTGTGACATTTCAGAAGAAAAGAGACAGATTCTGTCAATATCTGCAATCGTGATTTCGGTTTCGCAGGACTACCGATTGCGAATCCCTCGGAAAAGGCGCAAGAATAGTTGATTACCGGTGCGAAGATGTTTCAAGATAGACGTCCTCAATCTACGTCATGCGCAAATCTTGGCCCTCGGGCCTGAAGCCAATGCGGACCAACTAACGTATGGCCCATCGAGTGTCGGATCAAAAAAAAAACTTTTCTTTATCGTGTTTGAGCAACGCGCGGCAGTCCTCCGACAGTCATGGATAGCGGTATGTTTAGTATACGAACAGTTCAAATGTTGACTCATGCTGACGAGGGTGTAAGACAGAGAACACATTTTAATCTTGCCTAGATCCGAGTCCCGATATCGGAACCGTCGCCTGAAAAGAAAATAAAAAAGAGTTAATTCAGGACACTGGACCAGGGCAAAAGAAACAAGAAATTTTCAGAGTAGATCCTAACAGTGCGCAATGTTGGCGAAGGTGCGCTGAGTTGAGCTGAGCATATGGAACGTCGAATCTGAATAGCGTATACGACGTGAACTTTATCAGATAGGGTTTCCTATAAAAAGAATGATTCCGTGACCACAAGACGTACAAGAGAACCACAAGTCGGGGGGGAAGATACGTGTATGCATCAACCAATATACTTTCCATGTTAGTAAATAAACACGTTGTTTCCTGCTGATTGCGTGCAGGAAAAGCCAATGAAAGTCGTGTACGTCCGCTTAGATAAGCGAGGCGAAATTAAACTCTCATCATCCTACATACTAAACCGCATGTTGTATTGGTTACTTAATGTTCTCTGTATCTGATTCATGATCTTTCCCTTCTACCGCCATCGCTCATTATGAAGATTGAATGGGCAGCAGATGTATCCTCCGTTCCCGTCGTCGCACTAACAACCTCCATCTAACATTCCGACTCTAGTTCCATCGCGATGGGTCGCGCCGGAAGCACCCTATACCCAACACAATGCATGGGTGGCTTGCAAAAATGAGGGGAACCCTTATCGGTGACGAGAGACTTAGAAGCAGGGTAAGTTCCTTGCTTCGATGGCATTACTGTCCACTTATTCTAATCTGACTACTAGGGTATGCGCGAGATGAAGGCAGCCCGGGAATACAAACGCAGGGAGGCGCGACGCAAAAAGCAGTCGTGCGGTTTTCTTGCAAACCTCTTTGGGTGCAAGCTGCCTCCTTCCCGTAGCTCTGGCACCCGGAGCCAGCCTCGCGTTCGACATCGGGGTTCTGCTCATCGCCTAGTCGGGCATGCACCGCAGCGACGTCACACCACGGGCATAGCTGGTACCCCCGGTAGAAGCAAATCACCCGTCAAGGCTCCTGTAAACGGAGTCAGGAGGAACACTCAAGGACGCGGCCAAACCACAGGTGCACGCCGCGTTCAGCCAAAACGTAGAGTGACGAGGTAAATTATACGGCTAGAAGTTTGATTTGTCCTGTATACTTATCGTGTGTATCATCTGGTTTTTATTTTTGTGTATTCGCATAACGCGATACATTAATATGGCGATCTTGGTATTAATAACATTTTGGCACTGCAGCCCATTCATCTTACTTCCCAAAGTTTGCATCCATGCCCCTGAAGGCAAAGCTCTGCATCCATAGGAACACACAAGGTTGCCATGCTGCGCCGATGAGTTCCCAGAGGCTATATCCTGGAATCTGCTGTTGGGATACCCCGTTGGCGTCTGGGGTTTCATCCAGTTCATCTACATATCCTGTCGCCAGTGCACAACTAGGTATCGTTTCCATCGTAATCATTAATTTATAAGCGAGCTTTCAATTTTACGATCCCATGACTGGCCCCAAGCACCTTTGTTTAGCGCAGGCGCTTATATATAGACCCCGACAGATGGATAAGGCTAAGCTCCAGTTACATTTCAATGTCGTCTCCTTGTGTAACACGCCAGTCCTTTGCACGCTACCTGCCCTTGATCTGGGTATTATCTCGCCAAGTTCTCGACTCCCGACCCCGGGCGACCCCGTCCCGCCCTTAATCTAACCGTTCACCCGTCTTTAGCTCTGGGCGAATCCCGCCATCGGTATTCCTACCCTGGCCTACAATGTCACTCTTCTAATACTCTGGTATAAGGAGGCCGATGATGACCTGGCTCTCGAGCTTTTTTTATAGTGTATGTGCGGTGATTACCGCATGTGTATTGTGCACCGGCTGGATTTTTGCGTTCACTATCATGACCCTTGTAGCGTGGGCTCGGCCACAGGAGACGGTTAATATATGGAATATCGACATCCAGCTTCCAACATGTGCAGTGTATACACAAAGGTTGCAATTTCTCTCGACTTCCCTCCAAATTGCTCTGTTCGGGGTTTTGGCTGTAAAAGGTATCGTTCATAGCTTTAGATGTGCAACAACTCTATGTAACAATTGTAGCGCGTACGCTAATGACATGATTGCCATTCCATTGTCACATCACCCGCCCTGTAACGAGGGGTTAATCATTCCCAACAATCTTGAAAACAAATTTTTCAGCCCACCGTCACGAAAATTTCACCTGTTCTGAGGGTCCTTCAAAAGCTGAATGCCTCTTTTTCTTTCTCTTTCTCCGTTTCTTCTTCTTCGGAGTATCTGTGGGTGAATGGTTGTCGAGGCTTCTGTCGTCACTTGTATCGAAGACTGGCCCTTCAAGGTTTAATAAGGGTTGTTTCAGCAGAGATGTTGGCAGACCAATGGGTATTTTGGGAACCGTCTTGAGTGAGAAGGCTAGGGTTCTTGATGGTGACAGCAGAAATGGTTCTGAAATAAATGTACTCAGTAACGGAACGAATAAGAGAAATCACCCTTTACCTGAAGTCTCCGGGACAGAATCGTCGTCATTGGCAGAGTTACTCTTTGTTGAGATCGTCGTTAGAGCACTATCATTCGAGGCTAATGCGACCGCATTTTTATGTTTCTTCTTCCGCTTTTTCTCGGACGTCACGAGGCCGGACGCGACCTCCTCCGTAGCGGTAACACCAACATTGGATGATGAAGCTTCCGTTGGGGTGCTGGAACATGGTTCAACATTCAATGCACGATTCAACGTTTCCTTATTCCTCTTTTCCTTGCTGTAACCGGCGAAGGGGTCTATTTTAGGCTTCTTGCGAATAGCCTCCGCTCTACTTTCTCCTTCGTCAGATTCCTCTGCAGTATGCTTCGAGGTAGAACGTTGAGGGCCTTCGTCCTCCCTGAGATGTTTCTTCCCATTACTGAGAAGATGTCCTTTTAGACGTGCAGTTTCTCGCGAAGACAATGTATTATAGTCTGATGCTGAAGCACCTACACCTAGCCTGCAATCCATGTCCCCATTATTATTGGTGAAAGTGAAAATTTCCACAATGCATATCTACCTCGGGGGCCGACGCAGTTCCTCTTGTAGAATTTTTTCAATCTTTTTACTAGAAGACGATCTGTTGGTGTTTGGAGATGGTTTGACCCATGAAGACACCAAGTCATGGGTAAAGGACATCGAGAGGTCAATCCGCGCTTGGAGAGTTTCTAAGTCAATTTCGTCGTTGTCTGCCATGATAGAAGAATCCAAGAAGTAGACAAGCAGTAGGAGGGTATAACAAGAATTAGCGGACCATGACCAAGTCGAAACCAAGTCGTATGCAACTCCGCTTCAAACTTCAATTTCTTGATCAGGTCTTGGCTGCCTTTCATTGCCATCACTGACGCAGTATGTCGTCCCGCAAACGTGCGAGGGATGAGTTCGACGACGACGAGCCTACCTTCGGAAGACAGATCCTTCCTGTAGCCAATCTCCCTGCAGACTTTCATGGAACTCCTGCAGACGGCATGGAATATCTTTTCACTGTTCGGTGTGTGTATACGCTGCTCTTTCTCGTTTTGTTCTAACATTCATCTGCAGGAGAGATGCTAAGAGACTGCCTATGGTTACTCGAGTCCCAAATCCATACGAAATCCCAGATATGACGACGCCGTCAGCATCTGGACGTGACTCATCTTCCGGACATCCATCGCTTCCCTCGACAGAATGGCGTGCTCGATTCGAGACTCGGTTCAAAAATTTTCGCAAGGTGAGAGCCTTCCTAAAATCTATTTCCATTCCACTGACTTTAACATCCAGAATGTATCCCAGCCGACTGCAAGTGTCCAGCTTCCGCAGGTTCCTGGCAACCTTCTGATTCCCAGCAAGAAAGAGCGAGATTTTTGGTGGGCATTTCTCTCGGGGAAACCTGAGTCTGAATGGAACCCACCCAAGAAGCCTAAACAAAATAAGAAACTCAAGGGCATGCGTGCATTCACCGACGATTCCGATGCCGAGATTACCTATGAAGCGGTTCAGGAAACCTGGCAGATCAACAAGGATGGGGATGTTGAATTGGCATCCCAGGTACGTTCGTCGAGTGTACATGGTCCAGCTGACGAGGCGAAGACTTTGGACAATGTTTCATCTCTCGGCGAGAGTCCTCCTCCTTCTTACAAACCAAGACCACTGACGCCGTCATTGCTGCAACACATTGACCAGGCAGGTCTTCTTTCCGTGGCCGTTCATTCTAACTGATAGCCTATCCAGCGCATGTCTCTGCATCTCCTCATGTACTTTACCCATTGGATAAACCTCCATCTTGATGACGAAAGGAGTCCGCCCTTTCCGCGTCTTGCTGAAGTTCATGCGCAGTGGATATTCTTTCTCCTGACCCGCGTCGAGGATTACATATCTGCCGACGACATGAGTTCGCTGCGAAGTCTTGCCCGTGCCTGCCTTGCTTTGCTCAAGGTCTTACTCTATGAAGAAAAAGAAGCCAGGCCAAAAGATAGTGGCATCGGAAAGAACTCGTGTTGGATAATAATATCGACTGTCGCTGGAATCTGGGGCCAGCAGGATTTGTGGATGGATGCTGAGGGCATGTTGAATTCTATAGGACCGAAATAAATGATGTGGTATGTTAGTTCTATTAACACTCGTGTCCTTGATTTTTCCTTGTGTTGATACATTGAACCTACCGGACGCTTTTCTGTTGAACATAACGTACGTTTTCCGACGGTGATCAATTTTAAGGCGTGTTGAATTCCTGTTATGAAGATCCCAACAGTTATATCACCGGGCGACAAGGCACACCACACTCTACGGCAATCAATCAGCACCCAACTCTTGAAGCGATGAGTCACCGTTCCAGGTTCCTCAAAAGCGCCATACATCCGATTAATGCTACCGGCAACCGGGTAACTTCCAGAACGGATGTAACACTACGTTGTCTTAGGAGGATTTTTTTGGAGGTCTGAAATCACCGGTTGCGCCTGTCGATGAGGTCTAAACCTGAGCCCTCGGGTCCTCCACTGTCACTATATTGCGACCAATAGTCTTAAGGATGCAACTACGTTCATGTTCTACAAATCTTTTGCCGATGATTTATCGATTTCCAACGAAGCTCGCCGTCACCAGATTGCTCCGAAGACAAAGGCATCTCAGACTGCTTTGATCCGGTTATGTGGTTCAGGTATAACCGGTACGCCTCGGGACACGTCTACAACCGCACTCTTAAGCAATTTTTTTTTTGGTCATTCCTCAATGTTTTCTTTGTAAGTGAGGACGGCGGTCAAGAGATACCTGCAAATGCAATGCGAAAATGCGGGACGTGCCCATGATAATTCATCAGATGGTGACATGGGCGGCGCTGCCCTCGAACGACAAAGCATGTAAGTTTTCCCGTATACGCATGAAACCACATCACGAATCCACTCGGAAAGCTTTGCCAAAAAAAAAAACTGCCGACGCGCCAAATTCTGCGATGGACATTTGGATATGGTGCAGGCATTGGAGGTCGTAACTCATGTTTCTGTAGACAGGATCCCCTTTGGGGCGATATGCACACGCCTATAGGCTCGCTGCGTACATTCTGCATGTCGGTCACTGTCCTTATCACTGAAAGGAATCCTCTGCGCATCTGAAATGTGTCACTTCTCATGCACATCTCTCCGCTAGGCAAGGACTTGGGTTCTGGTGCTCATGAGAGTACCAAGTCAAGGGATCAACGACTGCATTTCCGAATCCAGCGGATGTGCCCTGCAGGCCTATCGAGACGGTGGACAGACGTCTTTCAACTGAACGTAAAGAGGAACCTATGATGGACTCCTCCTGACGGAGAACTGAGAAACGTGACGACAAGTATTCAAGTCAGGAAGGCAAAGATAGGTGCTTCATCATCTATTCCCGACCGATTTTACTGAAGGTTATCTGCGCACAAGAAGGTATTAAATTAATAACATAAATCGACTCATACCGGCGCCAAGATGAACGATATGGTGCCCAGTGACCAGAAGCCTGATAAAGAATGTTGAAGACGGGGCTAAGGCTGGTAACGCTTTACGACCACTATCCAGGGTCCAGCCTCTGCATCGTTGATAAATGTTCTTCTTTGATCATAATTGTTTTTCCCCGTCTTTCGCGTTTCTGACACAACGCATTGGATCTCGGCCTGAAGCTGGCGTAGCTGACATGGTGCTCAAGGTTTTTCCTCCATGAAACGGCTACTTTTGCGAGATGAAACAAGGATGGTGAAAGATTGAACTTGGTTACTGAATATATCTGTTTACTATGTTCGCTTCTGGCCTGCCGCCTGACAGAATCGTGCCTTTGATTCCCATCAAGGAATGCCCGAATGTCGTGGATTCCTCGTTGATTACATTATGAACTAGCAAATTTTTCGTTAAAGAACCTTGGTGGTGTTATTCTATGTAGACACATATATTTTGGCTGTTTCGACGTTCTGCAATTATGCCAAAAATTTTTTAAAAAAATATATGTGACAAGAATCGCGGTAAGTGCCAAGAGAGCACGTGCCGACACAGCCTTCTGGAAGGGATCGATATTCCATTCTGGGCTGCAGGCGAGTTAAGTCCGCTCTGCCTTGACTTTTGACGTCGCCCACTCGTTTGCTCTTCGACTCACCGTCACTACCTCTCCCTCCGTTTTCCTTCATACCGGTTTTAATCCTCCCTTCACCATTTTTTCCGTCGTTTTCATTCATTACCATGCGTACCGCTGCCGTTCTCATCGCCTGCGCTACTTCAGCTTTGGCCTACTCGGTTACTGTTCCCAACGCAAGCGAGGGATGGACCAACTCTGGCTCTCAAACGTATGCTTCTGGGTGACATTTTCTCGTGTAGAGTTTGGCTGATGAGCTGCCTGCTTTTGCTTTCCCCTTTTTCAGCGTTTCATGGACAATGGTCGATACTGACCGTGCCAACTTCACTATCGTTCTCACCAACCAGGCAAGTACAATCTTCTTTTTATTTTTTTTTTCTTTTACTGACTCTCTTCAAGGATCGTAGTGTCTTGAGCCAAGACCAGACTCTTGCTTCTCTAGTCGACGGTTCCCTGGGAACGCAACAGGTCAACCCTCCTGCTGGTGGATGGATTGTTGGTGGCACCTACCGTGTCAATCTCGTCCAGGACGCTCAGGACCTGAACAGCATTCTTGCTCAGTCCTCTGAGTTCAACATTACAGAGAGCTCAAGTTCATCTTCTTCTGCAACTGCTTCTTCGACCAGCACCACTAGGATGTAAGTGTTTGCTGGCATTCATCTCGTTCAGCTTTTTGATCACTTCTTCAGTAGTACCACCGCTGCTTCGACAACTCGCACTGGAACCACCTTGACTGCTACCACTGGCACTGTAAGTGGTGTCACTGCAAGTGGTGCATCCGGCTCTGCCTCGTCCACCGCCACGACTACCTCCAATGCTGCGCTACCCGTAAGTATCGGTAGTAGCGGCCTTGTTGGCCTTCTCGCTCTTCTCGGTGCTATGTTGTTCTAAATTCCACGGACTATCATGACGCACACACACGGAGTGCTGTTTACCTACTTGGACTTTTACGTATATACCTTTTTTTTCTTGCAGGGGCAAAATTATTATACAGACAGTTTGGAATAACCGTATATTTGCTAGTGGACGGTTCTGTTGTACATACTTGTTGTAGTAAGTATGACATTTGCTTCGTGCGAGAACTTACCGGCACCTACCGAGCTTTATCGCGGTCATGCGTACGAATGGTACGCGTTCCAACCTTGCGTCTTTATTCCTTCCAATTTCTCTGTTCTCAATTTGCCTCTCGCGTGTCATGCATTTCGTCACCGTCTCTGTATCTCTACTGTTCGCTGCGTCTGCGTTGGCGTACCAGATCAATGAACCGTCTGAAACCAAGGGATGGACCGACTCTGGGCTTAATACGTACGTCGTTCTCGTCTTGTGCGTCGTCGACCATCTCACTTATATCGCCTTGCAGTATTTCTTGGGAAATGGTTGATACAGATCCAAAGAGTGTCACTCCCGTTCTCACCAATCAGGCGAGTGCTTTCTCTTACGCCTGCCCACTTCACCTGAATGCCGTGCATCTATCAGAATCGTACCGCCTTGCCTCAGGACCTGATTCTCATGGTTATTCTAAGCGGGTCGCTCTTGACGGTGCAAGTTAACCCTCCTAACGGTGGATGGCCCGTCGGCGCAACCTTCCGTGTCAACTTTGTCAGGGATTCTAAGCATCCGAACACTATACTGGCTCAGTCTTCGGAATTTGTCATCTCGGCTGTTTCTACTGGCACTCCGACGACAACGTAAGTGGTAATCTTCATTCTATCTGCTTGTTAATGTTAATGGGTATCAATTGCCTTCAGTACTACTAGCTTCTCGTATCTCCGTACTTCAACCTCCGCTGCTGCTGCTATCGCTTCCGGTACGTCCGAACCCGACTCGTCCAGCGCAGAGACGACTACTGCTCCCGCCACCACCTCCTCCAACGCCCCGCACCTTACCGATTTCAGCAATAATGGTCTCGTTAGTCTTTTCGCTCTTTTTGGTGCCATGTTATTCTGGCGTGGCTATGTGGTTACGCATACATAGACCAGAATTGCTCTCTTCTTCAAAACTTCTCTGTGTATCATTTTCTTGCTAGTCAATTGAATTGTACAACAAGCTACATAGCTGTAGGAGGAAGTGCGATCCCGTCGGCGAGCCCCTTGGTCTGCAGCATCCCGTCTCATCTGCTCCTGTCTTGCTGTCGGTGCGAATTTACATGTCACATTTTTTTCTCGTCCCATCTACTCTTCGGCCTATCAACCTGAGGCTCCGGTGTCTAGGCGAGATCATGCACGGCGCCAGAACACTGACCGAATTCACCTTCTTCGCCACTTAAAAAAACACCGTATTCATCATATGCATTACTTTGCTGAGATGTACACGAGATTTATCTTCGTCTTAATCTAAACTTTGTGCAATTTCTTTATCTAACCTTGCCATCGCCCCGCAGACAACCCATTTCCATGGCCCCGCTAGCAGTGAAGGGCTTGGAAGCATCGTTGATGATCTCACATTCTCATACTGCTTGCTCATACCGGTTCTTTTGATGGCACCGGACGAACAGCAGATCTTCATTTGAAGTACCCAGAACATGGTGCGGTACCGTTCGTGTTATCGATCTAGGTGTCATAATACATATTTTAAAAGACCACTTGACACACTGTTTCGCCACAATTTCAAGCCTCCTTTCCTACACGACGTATCAGTACATCCGTGTACTTCGAGAAACGATACTAGCGTGATTGGAGTCATTTTTAACAGCCAGTATTTCCGGCATTCAACCTTGAACTGAGCGCTACGTCATTAGATTACGCGAGTAGAGTGCACACAAGGAGAGCCAGACCAATGTTGCTCCCATTAGCGCTCTGAAAAGCCCAGTCCGACAAGATCACTCCAAATAGCAGAAATTCCTCATCAATTTAACAATATCGTGACATGACTATATCTTCAAGATATATGGTCCGGTCTAGAAAGCCTCCACCGCCTTTGTGCCCAAAGAAACCAAAGCGCGATAAGAGCCATACTAATCAAGAAAGACATAAAGATAAAAGAGTACGACAACCGGAAGGCTAGAGTTACATAGAAAAATCCATCCACCTTTAATCTGAAGAATGTTCGTGAATAACAACAGTCGGACACCAAGTAAAACTCACCTTTTAAAGATACAAGAGGAGATAGGGTCTAGATAGCTAGGCCCGCAGAGGACGCGGAGGCACCGTAGAACGAATCAATCGAAGACACCTCCGAATCTCGATCACTAGGATCTTTGCGGGAAGGAGGCACTGTCAGTCCAGCGACAGGCTTTATGCTTGTAGTCGACGTGTTGGAGGTGCTATAGGCGTGTTGCGCGAGGGAGGAAGGTGCTGGGCGCCCGGACGTAGGTGACCTCCGACCAAGAGTTGGTGAGGGGCGTCCAGAGTTGAGCGATGTTCGACCAGGAGTTGGGGAGGGGCGTCCAGAATTGGTTGACGGACGAGGAGGCGAGGAAGAGGTGGAAGCCCTTCTGTGATCGTCTTCATATACGGGATACTGACGATCCACGTCCTTCGCATAGGTGAGAATAATATCCGGAGCAGAACCGAGCGGATAATTTTGAGTGCCATCGATACCGTAGAACGGACCTCTTGTCATACTGGTCTCCGCACCATAATAATGACCATCGTGAGAGCTCTGGGAATTGTAATAATTGCCCACTTCGGCATGGTTATCGGAAAAGACTTCCCGATTAGAAAAGACGTCCATGGGCGGGTGGCTCAGCTCTACTATGCTCGGGCCGGGAGACGGGCTCTTGAGTCCAGGCTCTGACATTGGCGGGGTCCATTTTTCTGGCGGGAAATAGTCACTCCCGTAATCGCGACGTTGCCGCCTCTTGATCAGGAAAAATATCGCAGCTGCGATGACAGCACATATGATCACTCCCACGACGGCAAATGTCCCGGCAACTACAGATGAAACATGAGTTGCTAGTGTCGTCACAGTATCTATTTGATAGGCTCACCAGCTGACTTGTTGGCCCAGAAGCTGAACGGAAGTGATAGTTAATCCAAGAATCAATGGATACTAAGAACAGAACCACATACCCATCTGATGTTGCTGCAGCAATGATAGCAGTCTCGGTGGCACTAGATGGGGTGGAAGAGGAGGAAGCAGTGGAAGTGGCGAAATCAATGGTAAATGTAGTTGAGCTGGTGGCAGCGTTGATCTCTGTAGTGGCCCTCACGACATCAGAGGAAACTGCGGTGGTCACGGAAGACAACGACAACGTTGATGATGAGCTGCTGCTCAACGTGGTCGTGGTAGTGGGGCTGTACGTTAGAAGATGAGTTACGACACGCGTATCAGGAGTGTGGATACACTGACGTTTCAAATGGTAACGAGCTCGAAGTCGATGAAGAAGTTGTTATCGGAGGACTTGAGGACGTGCTCGTGGAAGAAGTTGACGTGCTAGACGTTGACGACGAAGAGGATTGTGACGAGAAAGTCGGAGAAAATGAGCCACTACTGGACGTAGTCGAGATCGTGGATGTCACTGTCGAAGTTGAAACGAATGTCGAAACCGTCGTTTCGCGCACTGAATCGAATGAAGAAGTTCCGGAGAAAGAGGCATCGGTGGTGCTCGTGCTCGTGAATGAGCCCGTCTGCTGGTTTACTGAAGCGGTGGAATTTGGCAGTCCGCTCCCTGATGGACTACTGCCATCACCCTGACGCCTAAGGATGTAGTCTCGTTTTGATAAAGAAAGGTGATCCTTGCGAGGTGCATTGGAGAACATGAGCGACGAAATAACAAAAAAGAGGACGATGGAGACGGTGCAGAAAAGACGTCCAGACGTGAGCATGTCCTGGGGGGCGTTCTAGGCTCGCAGCTGGCCTGTGCGAGGCTAGAAGACGCACAAACCAAAGAAAGGAGAGGTAATGTAAGGTAAAGACGGGTGAACAATGGTGATGGAAGTATAATTGAAAGGAAACAAAGAATGGTGGAACCCTAAAGGGCCGGTCGGCGGCCTGAAAGAGGATGCCGGTATCCAGTGCGACCAGAAGGGTATCTTATCGGCGTCACCCTATTTGTTTGCTCCACTTAGCATTATTCACTTGTTTTGATTTTCCGACGTTTGTATATGTCACTCGGCCACGCTGAAATGTCCCCGTTGTTGCTACATACTCAAATTACTGGGATGTCTCCTTCTCAGTGGAGTCGGCTCAGCATATCATTCGTCTCGTCTTCTTCTACCGGATACACACGTAGGCACACTTCATCCAGCTCCTCAGCGTCCAGGGATCTCGAGACTTCGCTCTCATCGTGGTAGCAGCGTTGAGCGATATGGCGGGCAATACGAGGTCCGTCCTGTGTTACTGGATTTCAGTGCAACGCAGCAATTCGCTTAGCCAGCCAGCATTTTACCGAGTTGCTTAATCGCGCCCAGAGCCGTGGGTCCCCTGTATCCATGATGAGTATCCGGTGAGCACCAACGTAACACCAGCATTTCTGCCAAAAACAACAGATTCAGGTCTTTCTTCCATCGAAGATAGTCTAACTGACCTTGCTCTGAGGCAACACGAAGACGTGGAGAGGCTTCTTGTGGCTTTCCCGTTCAAATAAGTATCGTTGAATTCGTTGATTCACCGCCTTACTACTCCAATCGATGAAATATGACACTTGTTCTTCCGAAGGGTCTTCCAGAAAGATCGGATGGTACACAAAAAGCAGACCTCGTGTCGTACCATGGATGCGTGGATTCAAGTCATTTGCAAGCTCCAGACTACCGTCAATCCGAATGTGATGAGTTATTTGGATGCAAAAACAAGAAGCTCACCTCTCAATGACATCCTCCTAGCAGATGGTCAATGACAGAATATCAAGCACGAGAGCACCATACCGTCTCTGTATCTAAATTCAAGTATTTCACCCATTTGACCCATTTCCTGGAACGACAGTAAGAGTCTGTTGCGAAGCCAGGCAAGCGCTCGTTGCCAAAATGGGCCTGCATTAGCTCCATATCAAATGGTGCATTCGGTGCATGTGTTGGCGATGGACTTTCCCGAGGACGGGCCATGCTCGCGCTCTTCTCTGTATCGGAGTCTTCTAATCTAGTGAGGTCGTTCACAACGGCCTGGTTGAGTTCCCCGTCCTGGGCAAATTCAAGACCAAGATATGAAGAGTGGAATGAGTATCCACCTCGACAGCAACAAGCGGCCTGTTCTGAATCAAGTCCCGAATGATTCTCAAGGCGTGATCGTAGGTCTTCTTGGGCACACCGGTCGACGAGTCCTGCGCGCTTTCAAGTCGTCGCTGGAGCTCGTCATTCAGATCGTGTGCTGCCTGCACTTCTTTGACCAAACAGCACTTTTCTTCCTCAAGGGTCTGAATCCTTACTTGAAGCGCCTCTGTGTGATCTCCATAATCCCGTAGCATTTCTTCGAGGCGATCGCGGAGCTGATCGAGAAGGGGCGTGGGAGCAGAAATAGGCTGGGCGCAGAAGAAACTCAGTCATGACGCGCTAGATAACATGAGAAATCGAGTAACCTGGTGGTGGTCTACAACCATGGTTGAGGTGAGTAAATATTGGATTAGACCCGTGGACGGACCTGGACTCGTAGAGGCTAAAGTTTGTATCTGTGTGTGTCTACCACCGTTGCGGCTTGCTCTTTTTCCCACCGAGCCAAGCAGACAAACTGGATTTGAACGATATAACCTTGGGTACTATTTCTCGACGATCCCCACGGGCACAGATTCGATTGCTTCACCCGCAGGCGTCAAACGGATCTCTCATTATCAGGCAGGGTACCCGAGACATCGGCAAGAGGTCTCGACGACAATGCACTTGACCCTGTCTGGGCAGCTATCGAAACAACCGGTATCGTTATCGGCACTGAGTTTCTCATTTAAATAAATAAAACCGCATCATTAGGTCCCCAATTCTTATGGTCATCTTCGTTTTCTCTTGAACCTCTCTTTGCCCTCTATAGGCCCATTCGCATTCAGGGCACAGCTATCTTCTCGGCTGGCACCATGGTTCCGTGAGCTCGAGGTTACGCACGCGGCATCATTAGGTAAACTCTGTTTCGACGTCGTGCAGAAGAACCGGCTTTGGTAACCAACGAAGTAATTTCACGCACGTCGCGTCATGGAACTGGGGAATCGACACACAGGCAGCTGTTGGATGTGTCATCTCTCAGAAAAGTGGAAGAGTGCTGTCTGTACACGAGACAGAGATGAGTTCGAGGGCGCAATTCTACATCTCTATATAATAATAATAATTCCTTGTCATAAAGAAGAATTAATGGTACAAAATGCATTTACTTCTTGGTTGTTCCCACCTACTTCGGCATTTGTATTTTCAAACTGAAATCGATGTGCTGTACGGACTGATGGACGACACTCGTACTCAAGATGTCGATCTCTGGCACTTGATATCAGTACGTTTGTTGCTTCAACGTCAATCGCCACTAACCGTTGATCGCTCTTGCCTGCAAATTAGCCTCGGTAATGTTCCCACTCGTTTCGAAAAGAAACTTTCTCTTTCCCTGCCACTTGTGCTTCAATTTCCTAGCAACGCTCACAAGTTCTTGGCCCTCGATGTTGTCGAGCATGACGATGTCCGCACCGGCATCAATCGCTTCATCGGCTTCGACTTCTGAACTGACTTCGACGTCTAGCAACAAGCTGAAGCCTCCCACGGAGCGGGCTTGCTGAATAGCGGCGGTGATTGACCCTGCGGACAAAAATTGAACACAGAGAAACAGACGTTCAGAGACAATACTTACCGGACGACCAGATGTGATTGTCTTTCAGCATAATCATACTCGAGAGATCATGACGATGAGGGTCGATGCCTCCAACTAACATGCCGTATTTCTCTACTAGTCGAAATCCTTTAGAGCGTATGAGTTCATTCATATTTGACGTGAAAAAAAAACGCACCAGGCGTTGTTTTCCTGGTCCCAGCAATAATGCCGTTATATCCATAACCTCGAGCAAGATCTTTGATTTTCTTAGACCTAAGTGAGATTATTCGGCTTGCATTTGTAAAGAAAACGATCAGGTCACGTACTGTGTAGCAATACCGCTGCACCTCGCCAACATATTCAGGGCGACGCGCTCGCCTAGAAGCAGATGCCTTGCCTTGCCCTTGACCGTCGCAACATGCTTGATCGGCTCGAAAACGTCGCCTTCTCTGACGTGCCATTCAACCCTTGAGAAATGATAAATGCATTGGATGAGTCGATAAGATAATGGACGTACTGACAGCCCAACTGAGCAAAAACCTCGGTGAAGAATGGGGATCCTGCCAGGACTGCAGGGACTCTGCCTTTACCAAACAGAAAGGCCTCTTGTTCCACCTCTCCAACAACATATCCACCGTAGTCAAAAGACGGTGTATCTTCTGCAAGCCATGCAGTGACTTGGGGCTTCCAGCTAGGCGGTAAAAGGTGTTCGTATGAATCCAACATCAATGGTCACAAACAAGCAAGCTGCCACACAAAAACAAAAAAAATTTTTTTTTTCAAACAAATGATTGGAAAACATTTTAATACAGAGTGTACAATCCTCTACAATACTAATTACAACAATGGAATCCATCAGACTAGCATTCAACTCGCCGGCCCAGCTCCTTCCGTGCCACAAGAGCATTAAAGGAAGAACCAAAGCCAAACGTCCTCGAGACCTTGGAAAACCAAGGCCATGCTCTCAGTAGAGCGAGTGAAGGCGACTATCATCGACTGGATTTGAAGGTTGCGGCATTTGTAAAAATGCGAGACTCGGTCAGTTTCTATAGAAAGATCCTGATGAGTATGTATCTGAAGATTCAATAATGCACGGAACGGCTTTTTATACATTTCAAGGGTGGTCCGTGCGTGCGTCATGTGATATCGTCGGCCGAAACGCCCGCACCCTTTCGTTAACCACCATGACGATCGCTTTACTCTCTGTGTATCGGAGCCTTCGTTTCTCTCACCATGTTCTGGCTACAAGGTCGCGACGACAAATGTCGACATCACTACCCCAAGCCTTTCTAGAGCCAATACCCTCGCATCCTGGTGTGACCTGTCTCTCCCTTAACAGACCGCAAAGCAAGAACGCAATATCTACGCGAATGCTACAGGTCATCTTGAAAGGAAATAGTGAGGGGAGCTTTTGTTGATATTCCTCACAGGAAATGCGCGAAAGCTTGGAGACAGTGCGCTTTGACAAGAGGTGACTTGTTTGTTTCATTCCGAATTTGACGGCATATAACCGCGTCTCCCAGTGTCCGCGTTCTAATTGTTCGATCTACAACTGTTGGATCTTTCTGTGCTGGAGCGGACCTCATGGAACGGCGAACTATGTCTCAAGTTCAGGTTGCGAAATTCCTAGTCGACTTACGTGCCGCTCTGGGACTGCTGGAATCGCTTCCAATGCCAACAATAGCGGCCATTGACGGCCCCGCACTTGGGGGAGGTTTGGAACTTGGCCTGGCATGTGATCTACGTGTGGCAGGTAATCTCACTGCTAGTAACCCTCGTTCGCTATTGAGCCGATTCTAGGTTCTAGTGTAACGAAGATTGGGTTACCAGAAAGTGAGGCAACTCTGTTGGCTGATCGTCTTCTTTGGTCTGATGATAAAGTAGCTGCGCTGGGAATAATCCCGGGAGCGGGTGGGACCCAGCGCGCCACCAGAATCTTGGGAATATCTAAAGCAAAGGATCTCATCTTCACTGCGCGAATGTTATCTGCACCTGAAGCTCTTCAATGGGGTACTATAATGGTTACTGCGTTCGATTTGTGCTGACTTTGACAAGGTCTGGTGGATTATGTTTCCGTACCAGAGTCCAACGCATTCGATCGGGCTTTGACCTTGGCAGAGACCATTTCATTTAATGGTGAACTCAGCTTTGTATGGCTGCGGCTTGGATATTGAATATTGTCTTCAGCTCCCCTTGCTCTTCGTGCTGCCAAACAGGCAATTTCTCGTTCTGAGGATCTATCCCTTGAAACAGGTATACTTCCTTTTCAATGGATCTCTGGTAGATATTTAATTACCTTTTACAGGCTTGGACTTTGAACGAGCGTCTTATGAACCTCTACTCTCAACTTCAGATCGCCTCGAGGCTTTGGAAGCTTTCAAAGACAAGAGAAGACCTGTATTTAAAGGGGAATAGCAAGTACAATAAGTTAATGCAAACAACAAAATATGTGTATAAACAGGAATTGCAAAGACGCGTTTCAGCTAAACCTTGAAAAGCTACTCGTAATACTAGTCGGCATCGTAGGCATGTTCTCTCGAATGCCTTCGAGCTTCAATCCCTCCAAATCCTTCATCATCAGGCTTAGCCGCCCAAACCTATCCTTCAAACCTTTTGTCTCCGTCAGCGCGTCCTCGGCCGGTGTGTCGGCTTCGTCATCGAAGCCTTTCTCTAATTGACCCCAATCGCTGCGCAATGCAAGATAAGGTTTCAGCAGAGTAGGATCTATTCGCCCAAGATAATTCTCCGTGATGTACGACTTGAGAATATCAGGGCGAACAAGGAACACACTACCGAGCTGGCGTATGAACTCAAATCTTTCGGTAAGTGCTGAAATACCGAAGCTGCCTATCGTATCTTGGTACATTTTGATGTCCCTACCGAAAGCGTAAGTTCCAGTTGGGGCAGATGTGAACAAAGTGATACACACTTGGTAAGCATCAAGCCACCGGTTGCGCTAACAGGGAACCTGCGCAAATGTTCTAGCAATAGACTAAAAGGCCGTGAGTCAACGGCATGGAGATATAGCGTACAATGACGTACCTATGAAAAGAGACGCCAATTTCTGTGAGGAAGGACTCTAGATTCTTGCCACTCAGATTGACCTTGGCGGCATCCCGAACTTTCTCCAGTGATTCACAGCATGCAACACACGGCTCTGTATTTACCCGAGCAAACGAAAGATCGTCATTACGCGGTTTGAAGTCATTCTTCTTCTGTTTTGTGAGCTGTAACGATAGCCATGCAATGATTGCTAAAAGAATTGGTGTTATACGACGGGATAACCCATACTGCCTAACTCACCATCGATTACACGTTGAGTTAGCTGGTTAGCGCCACCTTCTAATCGGCTGACGGCCTGGTTGTTGAAGACGACCATTTCACGGCGCGTAGTTACAGATGAGCTTGCTAGAGGAAGCAAAGCAGTATTGACGTATTGCTGCCACAGATGGCAGATGAGGTCTGCGGAACGTAAGGTCGATAACAGCTGAAGACTCGGCTCTGCCTTAGCATCAGCCGCCTCTAAACGAACTAGTTCTCTGGAAGATATTATCAATATATGCTGCTAGCCAGTGGTCCAGAAGCTCACGTTTCAATGGCAGCCTCTACGTAGGCGTTTCCAATTGCTTCTGCAAGAACACGAAGTAACGCGAACGCATTTTTAGCACTGAAATCAGTCATGTAAACAGATCATAGAGATGAAAATTAAGGATACGCACACGTCGTTGGAAGGACTAAGTTCGACACATCGGCCAATGGCTTCGGCATGCCATTTCAGCATCTTTTCAGCAACATCGGTGCTCAACTGGCCATCCTCTTCATGGACCGGCTCGTCGCCAGCCTTGTCCTGGGATCGATCAATGCCTCCAAACTTTAGTATCGCGCTGGCGGCTTGCGCAGAAGTTGTCGATACGCCATTCGTCGACGTAGTCTGGGCAGCTGCGCTCAACTGATTGACAACACGATCAAACACTGAAGATTTCCCCTTCTGCGTTTTTTCCTGTCGTTATATGGTGTAAGTTCGGAGGACGAAATTGACAGTACGAATACCCACATGATACCGGGTGAAGTTGGAAAGCAAACTAGCGTACAAAGCACCCAAACTGCGACTTTCCCTTTCCAGATATCTCTGGCCTTCGATATACGGAACGAAGAGCTCCTCCATCGCTGTCTCAAGCATGGTGCTGACGGTTGCCGAACCTGTAGGTCCAGAAGACGTGGACCCTATAAATGACCGACGAAACTCTGTCGCCTCATATGATGGCCGCGGCGAAACAGTAGGAAGCTCGTATGCCTTCAAATCCTCAACGAGATTGGAGGCTTGTATATGAACCAGCTGCAATATTCGGAGGTAAGACAGGTCGGACATCGTATTACTCCGATGTAAAAGCTGTTCCATGTGTTGTTGAATCTAAGCAACTAGGTTAGCTGCGATCAGGATTACCAAGAAACAGCTGCCTACAGATTGTGCGAATACACGCTGAAGGAATACTTGCATGACTACTGAGGGGTTTGGGAAGACGGCCTTGACTATCTGGGCCTCCGTGTCCACAGTGGCTCGTATCTCAGAGAATAGCTCGGTCAGACCAACATCACTCTTTGGCGGTGTGGAATCCGGATCTGGTAATGTATTCCATCTAGATTCAAAATAAGCATACTCTTCGTTACTCAGGACCGCAGAACTCACAGAATAACGTCGTCTGCCCCTTTAGTCTCTCGTACGTTGTTTATGAAGAAGTCGTGTTGATTGACATAAACCTGGACACAGGAAGATCCACCATTAAATTCTAATAGTGTCTGAGCACAATGCTATAGTAACTTGTTAATGAACATCACGCAATTTCGAGAAACGTCACCTGCATGCATCATCTTTGGATCACCCTTCCTGTAGCACCTATCGAAAAGGTTCAACATTTCCTTCTCGAACTTCTCACAATACTTCTCTATGGCTTCTCGCGTCTGGTTGAGAAGTTAAATATGGAGACCTACAATGTAATCGTATACGACATACCTTGTCAGTTGTTGGAAGATCCACTTCTTTTGCAACGGTATTCAAGCGCCTAAGCAAGACGGCGACCTGACGTCTTCCACTTCGGCCTTCCTTTCTCATTGCATCTAGACGAGTGGTATCCCCTCGAGAGAACTGATTATAGAAGTCGATCAAATCATATGCAGCTTGCGCTCGTTGTCGCTCAGTGTGGACAGATTCCAACTGTTCACCTGATCGAGAATTAATGAACGTATGAGATTTTGGCATCCGCGAACGAACCTATGCGTATTGCTGTACTGCTA
This sequence comes from Guyanagaster necrorhizus, assembly GCF_019112545.1. Classification (NCBI taxonomy): domain Eukaryota; kingdom Fungi; phylum Basidiomycota; class Agaricomycetes; order Agaricales; family Physalacriaceae; genus Guyanagaster; species Guyanagaster necrorhizus. The sequence continues at coordinate 293,931 of NW_025064885.1, read as the reverse complement.
ACTTCGTTCATCCTGATTTCCATTCCGGAAAATGAATTTCCGACCGCCTTCAATGGTATGAGTAAGTCAGCACTATTAAACCTCGCGAGGCGACACACCTCAAAGCCTCGGTTCAAATCTGCCATCTCCTTGGAATACTCCCGCTCGGACACACGGACACTCTTTTCCATTTGTTCAGTTTTCGCTTGGACATCTTTCCTGACAGCAATAAGCTTGTCTACTGCGGCCTCAAAGTTGCGAATAAAGGGTTTGGGATCGAAAGCTAGTGTTTGATGGTTAGGTCTGAGTACATTCATTCGATGAAGGAGTGCCTACGCCCAGAATCTGCCTTTGACTGAGTAATCAGTTTCTCGGAAACTGCACCCACAAAATCTGTGACGTCAAATTTTCCCTGAAGATAATGCTGTTGAACAAGACGTGTCATGGTATACGCGATATAACAGACCTTGAAGACGGAAGGCTTGAGGTGCTCCTCCACACTAGGGTCAAGATAGAGATTTGACGGTATAGACATGAATACTAGTGTTTGAATACACCAAGCCCGTTGACGGGGCGTCCGTTGAAGGTCGTGATGACCGTCGCAACGTTGTGCTTGCCACTGCTACTTACCCGATTGGGCTGTTTGCTTGTATTTCGATCCAAACGCATAGTCGTCCGTTTACGGCTCCCAAAATTTCGCTTAAACAGGGGCAATGGAAAACGACGCGACAATCCAACTAAAGACGCTGCTGCTTCACTTGGCCACCGACATCTCATCTGCCCAGAATCTACCGCATATACTTGATATACTGACTTCAGAGCATCTGTCATCGTCTCCGCATCTCACCAAATGGACATCGCGAATACTTTCTCTCTTACATTCCAAAGATGCGCCAGGAAAATGGGCTGGACTCTGTCTCGCACACAGGACGTCACTTCTATCAAAGTCAATCATGATTGAGCATGCTCAACAGTGGCTTACCATTGCTTTACGTGTCCTATCCGTTCGTTCATCCTATTTAACTTACCATCCATGTATCGTTATTGACTTGTGGACAGCGAAAAGAAGCAACACCAATCTTAAAAGCAGCAGTCAACTTGTGTCGGATTATGTTCTGTTCTGCAATGGATGTATCTGAGTTCCAACGACAAGTCTGCCTTCCCAATGTCACAAAATTCACAGCAGCGACCATTGCTCTATGTGATGGAGAACCCGAGCTCGAGTTTAAGGTAAGCACTACTCTCACAGTGGGTCAGTTAGTGAACATGAACTATAGGTACTTCTGTTGAACACGCTTGCCAGAGTAGTTCCATTGTATCCCAATGCGCATCGGTCATCCCACAGTGCGCTTTCGGGATTGTGTCTGAAGTATCTTAATGGTAGTGCCCCCTTGCCTACTTCTGTGACACTACTCCGATCGTCCTCCCGTTTATACGCTGTACTTCCCGCCACCGGAGGCAAAGTTGGGGCTTCCAATTTGTGGAAAAAGACGGTCGAGGAAACCTTGACTTTTGGATGGACTGCATTTTCGAGTTTACGATCTTCCTTTTCAGAAGGTTTGTGCGGCTTTCTTGCAACAAACGCTGGTTTTTACAATATCCCAGGTTCTATCTCTCGAAACGAAGACGTTCAGGTCACAATACCTTTAAATTTGGATCGTCTACGGTGTTTTGTTGTCATCATTAATGATCTTCTCGGGACTGGTACCCAGCGATCAGTTCAAGTTCCAATAGGGTCCCTTCATAAATTTGCTATTGCTCTTTTGACATCAACGACTGCTGGAAGAGGACCGGTAATCTTTCACCTTACTCTTAGCGAAACTTTGTTGATAGTTGTTGTAGGATAATGGGCACGTAGACATCAGCACACGGTCACTCGAAGCCTCTGTCGTTCCAACTCTATGGAAGCTTGGATGCGAATATGTTATTAGCCTTGCCATCCAGTAAGCTCTGCTCGCAGTACGCCTTTTGTTATATTCACATCGTTCCAGTCTCCGTCATCACTTGACCTCGCATTTAAACGGGTTAACTTCTTGTTTGGCATCTCATCTAGAGCAGAACTCGGCAGGGTAGGTCTTCATTATGATTGTACCAGTAACTGTCTCATCTTCCATAGCTCACAGCGTCTTCCGTTTCTAGACGCCCTTTACTCTATCCTTGACCATTGTTTCCCTTTGCACTCTGACGTCTCTTGCAATCGGTTGACAAAGGCTGTCCTCTCCTCGATTACTGTTATCTTACCTTCTCAATCCGACTTGGATCAGTCTATTGACACGATACAGGCTGGTCGGAGCAAAAAGGGGAAGAAACGGGCGAGGGCTTACGAAGGAGATGAGGTTTTCAAGGCTTCTCGCAATGTACTATGTCCCTTGTCTGATGACGGGAAATCTGTACTCATCGCCTGCGATGGTCAGTCCATTCCTGTTTCAGAAATGATAACCATAACATATTTACGCAGCACTGGCTTTACTATTGCGCAACCCGGGTCTCAGTCCAGTGACGCACTCTCTGTCAGTCCGTGTCTTGTTATCTATCCTCTTCTTCCTTCCCCAGCGCCCCTCCCTGTCGTTATCGTCCGACTCAACTCTCCACCCAAAACTTTTACAAAAAATACAAGCCCTGGTTACGGAATCTGGCTGCGGGACAACGAACACCGCGAGTAAAAGTCTGGGTCTCGTTCTAAGAGCCGTTGATTTGAGCAAGACTGACGACAACGTAGATACCTATCTTGCTTTCTGTCTCTCTTACTCATTAGCATTTGTCAGGCTTGTCAACGTACCCTTGATCTATTACTGCACCCCCGTATTCCGCCTCTCGTCCGTTCCCTGCCGCACGTTGAAACCCTTTCACTCTTTCTATCCGAAGAAGGTACGGAAGAAGCGAGAGATCGAGAATTACTCGGTCTGTCGGTTTTGCAACACCAAGCTACAGATCCTGTGCAGACCACCATTGTAGCATCACCGTCGCCTCAGGTTGATTTAGATCAGGAAAACCATCGTGTTCGCCCTATTACTCCAGCAAAGCCCCCTTTACTAATCCCTACCAATAAGCCTACACCAGCCCACCCTGGTGATAGTCTGCCACATGCGGAGTCAACCTATATTCCCCCGAAACCATCATATCCACCAGCCACAGCTCTTGCACTGGGGCCGCCTACAAGGACAACCGTCAAGCCAGAAGTTATCATGGCGGAGGCAGTGGAAGAGGACCAAGCAATGCCCGCGATAGATCTAGATTCGGATTCGGATCCGGATTCGCAGTGATTGATGTTACCGCTTTTTGACACTGTCTCTTATTGAATGTATTTGCGTATATTTCCGCTCACTAAACACAGCGAGGCTGATGCCATGAGGTGCTATCACGTTTTCCAATGAACACTACGACACCTACTCAAGATACACAGAACACGCCTCTATATTCCACTGGGGACTCATCAGAAGTGCACACCGTCGCAAACGAGAGTAGTGCTAGCAGGGGATCTCCCTCCTCTTTAGTCGGCCGCTTCGCTATATTGACCGCCTTCATCGTTCCGATGACGTTCATACCATACCTATTGACGAGGGGTCATGTATCGTCCTTGCGTAGGCAGATCCTGGAATTGGAGAAATGTAATCGTGTGATGCGACGAGAGCTCTCTTTGGAGAGTTCACTACATAGCGAAGAGCATAGACGTCTTAGGGGTCTCGTCCAGGGTATCAAAGAGGAACTCGGAGTGCTGCAGGATGTTTCATTGGAGAAGGATGCCAAGCATGTAAAGGAGGGTGAAGAGGTTCGGAGCGGGCTCCAGAGTCTGTTGGAGGAAGTTCGGGATTCTCGGTATGCTTGTTTCCTGCAGCGATGACCTTTGCGTTTGAATTGTTACCAGAAGCACTCAGAGTGCAACATCAAAGGCACTGGGAACTTCACTTGCAGATATCGCGGCATTCATGCAAGAACTGGAGCTCGTCATGGGTCTTCAGGGCACTGTTAACGGGGGCCATGTACATGAAGAAAGAGTGGATAGATTACGGCAACTTGCGTTCCGTCTGTCAGCTCAGCGTACTGATGCCAGATCAAGCAGGGCAAGTTCAGGCCATTCATCGTCTATTATTTGTTTTGCTGATCCTCACAAGTAGGTGGCACATGAGTCAGATTAATGGTGTCTTCGTATCACTACCTAGTCCAAGGTAGATACAAATGTACAAATGTACTTGTAGCAACCAAGATGCACACAGTGATTTTCGGTCCCGACTGTTTCAAGCGACGGACTTTTTTTGAGTAGATTCCTCGGGGGCCGGCTGCCTCCGCGCTCTTTCACGCATATGGCAATGATATAGCCATAAAGGGGTCGTTATTCGGCAGAAATCGTTCGGCATACCGGCATTGACAGGCTATGTACGGCCGTAGCTGCAGCGCCGCCCAGCAACAGCCAGCAACACTCCAATTTGCCTCGTTGTGATACACATGTCTTAAAGACACCCATTCCTTCTTGTTATCTTCCTTCTGTTATGCGCAGCTCCCACCCATTCATCTGAACGACGCTTCTCATTCATCTCTAATAGCCGGCATACTTCAATGGAAGCGCCTGTCATAATTTCCGGCGAGTCGTCTGGTACGGTTGTCGCACGAGAGGAGCAAGCGGCCGTCGATGTGAACACCGACTCTAACGAATCTGACGCAACACAACCTAAATCTACCACTGACGGTGAAGAGCAGGCTTTGGAGTCTCATGAGGTCATCGAGCTACAGACATTCATCGAGAGAAAGGCTTGGATAGAAGAGAAAATAAAAGTACGTACTGTACCCGTTTGGCCTGAATCCTTCTCATCACCGAGCATCCTAGTTCTTAGAAAGATTGCCGCCTATAGAGGTGTTCGTCGGAATAGAGGCGCTGCAGATCTCTGCCGAGGACATTCCCGGTCTGCCCTCCCGGTCCAAGCTTCAAAAGTGGCTACAGGACCACGAATCTATAGAGAAAGAAATTGAGATATTTGATACCGGCGAATTGAAGAAGTTAAGAAAGCTAACCAGAGGTTTGTTGTTCTTAGAGTGACGCGGGCAGTCCCATTCATTCCTTTCATAGCTGCAACTCAACGAAATCTCTCGCCAGAGGATACCGATCTCATTGAATTGACGCTAACGACTATTTATGAATTGGATATATTACTTCACCTACTCCGCGACCGTTCTGAGAACTTGGATTTGTTGGGTGTGAGGATGTCGTGGGAGGAAAACCGGGTTGCTGCATGGGTTGAACGCAGGCAAATCATCGCAGATCTCAATACTTTTTTGGAGGATCGTGCTCGATGGTCAGCATCTTTCTACGATGCGCCCGTCAGCACCGCAGACCCCACGACACCTCGACGGCGAGGATCTACGGCATCTCTCGCGTCCATCGCTTCAGAAAATGCGTTGTTCCCTGCAGGATTCTCTCGGCCAGTAAGGTTTACACAGGTGGAGGCACTGTCACGAGACAGTGCTCACTTTGCTGGCCGAGTCACTGCGCTTAGACACGGGAACATTTCTACTGCCGGCAAAATTCTCGATAAAATGATTGACCATAGTCGCAAACCTGTTCCTGATCAGCTCCTGGATGAGCAGGATAAACTTGAAGAAATGGGGATCACTCAAATGGAGGACATTGGCAAGTTCGTTATGAATGTGGTTATGCAATGGAGAAAGTAACTATTCCCACTACTCATATAAATCTCCAGGCTTACAGGATTTTCAGAGCAGATGACACACATGTGGAGACAATGAAAGATCAAGTATCGGCCCAGACTCTCCTTGACGATATTGAGGCAGCGAGATCGACCCATCCTACTGGTCGCCAAAGTGCCTCATTCGTGACTCGTGCCGAGGCTCTCCGCAAGAGGCTGCTAGTGAGAGGGGATCCCATGTCTCAACCATCCACATTACCGACACCAGTTCACGCATTATTTCCCGAGCAGCAATCTTTCAACAAAACACTCGTTCAACAGCTATCTAACGAAATCACCTCTGCGACGACAATGTGCAAGAAGGCCGAAGCGGCGGCGGCAGATTATCGTTCGACGTATGAAGCTGTCCATGCCTACGAGGATATAACCCAAACTGCCGACAGCTTGAGTGCAAAGCTTTGGGATATAACCCAAAGGCTAGAGACGGGAGTTACCTCGAATAACGGAGATGGTTCACCCCCCAATCTGCTCTTGGATGGCTGTCTCGAACCAACAAAACATGGTGTATTTCTTGCTTTGATGCCATCCATTTTTCAGGAACTACAAAGCGTCGGCACCGCTGCTTCTCAGCTTGTACGGAACGTACCGGAAGCTTTGCTCCGCCTGAACTTTCCAGCTGTAGATTCTGATTTCCAGTCTAAGGGTATCACGGCAGTAGAGGAACTGAAGGACCGTCTGGCCAATGTGGAAGAGGTCCGCACGGAACTAGTCGCGCGCACTGAGAGACTAAGGGAGGCGAGGCGAATTCGAAATCTCATGGATATACATTCTCGAGACTTGCGGGCCTTCCTCAAAGAAATTAGCATGTCCATGCAGAAGCATAGATGGAGGCAGGATGCAGAACGCAGTAATGCTCCCCTGACACCAGAGAGTCCACCGAATATTCCGTTACCGGCCGACTCGTCAGATCTGGACTTTCACCAACAGCTTGTCCGGTTTGACAGCAAATTCGTTAAGGATATTGATTCACCCTTGGAAGTTTTCTGCCAGACTTTGGAACAGCCTCTGGCGGAGTCGCTCCGCCGAACTGCGTCGGAATTGAAGGTGTTGTTGAATCGCGGCGGTGAATTTACGTGTCTACTTTCCTTGATCAAGGAGCAAGCTACATCCATGATCGGTGTCAAAGCAGAAGTTAACGCATTCCAACTTCGCATCGAGGACATCAGGATCCAGTACGAATCAGCGACTCAAGAGTGTCTATCAGGGCAAGCGAATGCTGGTCTTTCTTTGCATAATCACATATGTCTAGAGACCTCCCTTGATGATATTCGTTCTGGGGTTAATGCTTTTTCTGACAAGCTACCACAGCGAATTCCATGGGTCGAAACTGGTGCCAAGCAGTCTGTAACATGCCCTTCCCCAGCTCCATTTCCATTCGCTTTGCGTTCGTTGGACAACGCCGTTCGCCACGATTGTAATACGTTTACCATGAGATTAAATGGTGACTTGCGCAGTCTGGAGCAGAAGGCCGACCATCTCCATCTAGCAAAACTAGCAAAGGAGGTCGATTTGTGCGTATCCGCAACTATTGATGACATCAATGATGGTATACAAAAATTGTCCGGCTTGAGGTGCTCTTTTCCTGCAGCGCCGACAGAGAAAACGGTTTCCGAAAATTTGCAGGCCTTGTACATCTCCACAGATGACATTCTGCAAGTACATTCTACCCGCATCAGGAGATCGTTTTCCCCTATCCGTGAACTACTGCGAAGCATGAGCACTGCTCGTGGTGTGAACGATGCTGCCGTCCACGAATCTCTCTTTCTTTCTCGTACGCGAGCGGTCGACGATGCAGAACTTAAATTTACTACTTGGGACAGTAACCTGCTGTCTTTCCGCAACATTCTATCCGATGCGCAGCGTGCCGCAGAGGAAAGGCGGCTTGAGGACGAACGTCGTCTCCAAGCAGAGCAAGAGAGACTAGCTGCTGAAGTAGCAGAGAAAGTACGGATAGAACGCGAGAAAGAGGAAGAGGGGCGGCGTCTCAAGGAGGTACAAGAGATGGAACGTCTTCGGGAAGCAGAAAATGTTCGCCTATCGGCGATAGCAGAGGAGAAGGCACGGCTGGAGGCCGAACGGCAAGAGATTGCTAAGCAAGAAATCGCATTAGCTGAAGAGGCGAGGAGGAGGGTCGAGCTTGAGGAACGAGCCCGGTTGGAACGAGAGCGCTCTATTATGGAGGTCAAGCTCAAGAAAGCTGAGGAACAATTAGCTGCAGAGCGGCAATCTTATGCCGATCATGTTGCAGCAGAGTCACGGAAGAAACTAGAACTGGAAAGCCGTGCCGCTGAAGCAAAAAAACTGGCTTCCTCCGCTGCCCCTGAACCTCTAGAAGGTGACTTTTCTCATGTGTATCCTGATTTCACAAAGTCTCATAAAAGAAACTACAGACGTCTTTGGTTTGAAGCTCTCACCGAGCGATGCTCGTCCGCAAAAGTCGCAGGCTATGATCGATTTGCAAGTACAAATCTTGAACTTGCGTAAAAGGCTGCGCTCGATAAGTATAGGCTCAGTCGCTCGAGCGACGTCGTCATCTTCTGTGCTTCCCACCTCAGAATTGGTAGAGGGTATGAATCGTGACTTCTCCCTTATCTGCAAGGACGTGGAGCAGTTGCCCTTTTCCGTTGATGACGCATCCGTACAATTGGAGCTGGATTCTTTGAAGCAAGAGGTAGATGCATCCTCCATTCTTATGGATCGTATCAGGCACTTGGTGTCACTATCCAATTCCCTATGTCTCTGTGATAATGCTCTCAGCGATCTTCTAGAGCATATCGATAGCTATCCAGCAATTCCTCTGGGCCTTCTGTCCTCTCCGCACATCTCGCCTGTGAATCAGCCTCCAGAGAAGCAATTATCAGAACGCCTCACCTTCACCAAATCGAACATTGATAACATGGACTCTATCTTTCAATTGGTTTCTGAGGATACCCGCGCTATTGCTGAACGAGAACGCGTCCTGCAGACTTGGAGCGAGCTACGAGATATGGCACAAGACCGTATTACAGGTCCAAAGTCACGGCCAAGTAGTGTGATTAGCTCAGGCCAGAATAGTTCAGGTCGTAACAGTCGTGTATCTATAGTTGGCACGAAAAAACTCACCAAGAAGAGTACTACTTATTCGAATCTGTCGATACCGTCATCGTCTCGCGGAGGTTTAACCACCCTATCTCCTTCCACACCTTCTCGCCGGGCTATCTCGAGCGCAACTCAAACCCCCTCTCGTTCCGTTAGCCGGATATCTAGTGTGGTTTCCAATAGGTCCACGTCAGGGCCCCTGAGCCTATACGGTTCTACATTCGCGTCTCGTCAACGAACAACCAGTCTGAGTTCCAAGGCTGAAACACCGACTAGAGGAACACCCAGCCGGGCCCGTATTTATACACCCTCCTTGAAGCGCAGCGCAACTCCCGGTCATTCCGATATGTCTGTGTCCAACGTTGGCTCTCGACCTTCATCATCGTGGTCTCGTGCTCCCAGAATATCCTTTCCGCGAGGTTCGACTTCCCAAAGACGCCCACCAGCGCCCTCTGCTCCCAGAAAGACGTACATTGCAAACCCCAAGAGTAAACTCGATGTGGCAGTTGGAGATGTTGTCAATAATCTTCCTGTTGGTATCAACATTGAAGGCATATCTTGGAAAGACCAGAGTGGTAAATACTGGATTGGCGATAATGACCCGAAATTATGCTTTTGTCGCATCCTGCGTTCTCAAACTGTCATGGTGAGAGTGGGCGGTGGTTGGGCCGAGTTGTCGAAGTATGTCGGTATCAAGTAATCCATCATCATCGCTAATTCATCTTCTGTAGGTTTATTCGAAGTCATTTTGCGGATAGTTTCCGGCTTCTTACAGAGTCGCCTCCTCCAATGGGCCATCGAGAAGAAAAATGGATTAGCTCTGCTACCTTGCTCGAAACGCCAGAGCTTGCGGAAATAGAAAACGAGCCCGTTCTCTCGCGTCCTCATCTGCCCCGGACTCCAGAACCCCACAACTCTTTCCTGCCTTCATTTGCTCTGTCTACGCCCTCGGGCAAGAGTCCCCATTCCATAAAATCTACTCCATCATCTAAAGGCTCACCTTTGACACCATTACAATTTATTCGGCGTGCAGATCCAGAGACGTCTTACCTACGTCCTACGACGCCCTCCCAGCCTCCCGCGTCTCGTTTGCGGACCAAGGCTTACACACCTGCTCGGAATACTATCTGGCGGCCATGATCAGGTTATATCATTATCTAGGACGGATTTTCAACGTGTATTTATGTTTTTCTGCTAGCCATCGAACGTGACAATACTCGTTCAAGGTTCTGCATCATATACGTAAATTTTGACATTGTCGCATCGTATTTGTTTTCGTCTTCGCTTTCTACGTATTAGTACATTCGTAATAATGTATCTTCCAGGCACTCAATATTCAGTTTATGAATACCTAAGATCGGCTTGCGGCTGCATGTGGCTGTGCATCTATGCCCCGTCTTCGCGCTGTGACCTTCATTGGCATAGCTGGCACCACTGCTTTGTATTTTCTCTACCCTTCGCCATCCAAGTCTGCTTCCACATTTAATGACACGCCACTATTGCCGTCGCACTTCACACCGGCGTCCGTGACGTCGAGAGAATCCTGTGGCCCCAATTTCCGTCTCATTACCCTTACCGTTCCACCCAAGCTCATACCACCAAAGTCGTCCTTCTCAACGATATGGTCTGTTTTCATCAAAGATGATGACATTCAGGTAGAGCGTCCGTATACGCCCTTGGAAGGCATAGACGAGCACGGGAACATGAAGTTTTGGATCAAGAAGTATCCTCATGGCGAAGTAGGTCGATGGCTCCACTCCAAGCAAGTAGGCGACAAGGTCGAGCTCCGTGGACCCTTGCAAACGTGGCTGTGGAAAGACGAGGCTTGGGATGAGGTGATCTTGGTCAGACTTCAATTCTTGCTATCCCTCGTTCCGACTAATATGACTATCTAGATATCGGGAGGTACAGGTATCACGCCTTTCTACCAGCTCCTCCATTCAACATTTCAAAATCCGTCATCAAAAACGCGCTTTACGCTGTTACATTCGTCGCGTTCCCCATCTGAGCTTCCTCCGCCAGAAATTCTCGTGCCGCTGATTGCCAGTAGTCATACAAGTCCGGAACGCTTCCAGATGAAGCTATTCGTGGATGAGATGGAGAAGGAAGTTCCTCTTGGTGTGACGCCGCGGCTGGGGCGCATAGACAGGCATGTCATCGAGGGTTGCCTGGGATATAAAGCGTCGTGGTGGCATAATATTTTTCGAGAGCAACGTCGGCCTCTTCCTCCACAGAAAGTTCTGTTCATAATTTGCGGCCCAGAACCGTAAGCACTCTTTTATTCTTCACTTTTATTCTTTCTAATACCTTGAGTTATAGAATGATTAGTGCTATTGCGGGACCTTACGGACAGAACTATTCTCAAGGACCCGTACTAGGTATTCTGGGAGAACTTGGCTTTACTTCAAATCAAGTGCGGAAGCTATGAAACAAGATGCCATGGTACTTAGACCAGACGACAACGGCGGACTCAATTCCGATATCGTTCACATTCCTTGTATGCATCGAAGGTCCGCCTGAAGCTTCGTCCCATTCAATTCATGAATATACAAGTACGGCTGGTATAACTAAATTATAAATGCTTATATCCCACAGAAAGAGTGTTCAAATGAAAGTGCAAAACGATGGAAAGCTATACGACATGCTGGCAAAAGACAATGGGACGTACACACAACCATCATTTCTTTTGAATGACATTAACCAGCCTGATGATGGGATTAATGAAGGATGTAAGGCCGTTAGAGACGTAACACATACCAATCTAAGCCTTCCTCTAAGCCTTCTCCCTTCGTTGCACAGCTACCCCGGACACTCCATGGTCGTGACTTTTCTCCACCAGCCAGGCCCAGCTGCTCGCTTATATCCTCAGGCTTCAAGGCACCCTCGACATCCTGTTTGTTGCAGAAAACCAGAAGAGGAACGCCCTTTAGTTCCTCCTCCGATAGCATAGTCAACAGCTCCGTCCGTGATGTCGTCAGCCGCGTATGGTCTGCGGAGTCAATGACATATATTATTGCCGAGGTATTAGGGAAATAGCAACGCCAATATGGCCTTAGATCTATCAGCAACGGGACAAAGATCAGTAGTCGTGCGATCTCACCGTATACTCGACTGTCCCCCTAAGTCCCACACCTGGAATTTGATGTTTTTATACTAGCAGAGAATTATAAATCATTGAGAGTGTCTTGTATTGAACGTGCCAACCTGCACAGTCTCGACATTGAAGCCAATTGCTTCAGTTCGGCTGCCGTTAGTTCATACGTCATTTGTCAGTGAAGGAAAACCGACTTGGTATCGTTGAAACAACTTCGCCGATCTGTGGAGTATCATGAATGAACTGAGGCCATGAATTGAAGGGTGAAAGTGACCTGCAGACGGTAAAGTATTGTGGTCTGACAAAAATCGGCTCAGTTTGGCGGTGGAAACAGAAAGGGCGCGTGGGGTACCTTGCCAGCAGAATCCAGGCCTAGCATAAGTATCCGGACATCTTGGTCTTTGCTCCACCGTACAAGCGACGAAAGAGAGTTGAAAAGAGACGATATTGAGAGGCCCATGCGATGCAATGTGAGAGTAAGGATGAAAGGCCTGGCCTGCTTAGTGCTAGTCCTGTTGCTTAGAAATGTCCATAATCGGGACGACCACGTGCCATATCAAATTCACCTTTGCCGCTCCTCATCGGTACGGGGCTACGAATGGGCGCAGATAAACCAAAGCAAAATCACGACGAACACAACAAGGAAACCTTGGATAATGCTCAGGTAATAGCCCCATCCGAGAAGGAGAAAAAGCAGAAAAAGAAGTCGGAGAAAGTGGAAAAGGTGATCCAAGGTGACTTGAAGGACGAAAATAAGTCGCCGCGGCCAGTCAAAAAATCGAAGAAGCGAATGCATTCTGAAGCGGTGATGGACGAGGCAGAATTACAGCCCAAGAAAAAGAAACATAAAAACAGAACTGGCTTTCCAGATCCATCGGAGGATTCATTACTGTCGGAACAAGCCCGAAGAGGTGGGTACTCTATTCCTACCATGGATCGAATTACGCCTAACTGCTGCCATCTGAAGCACTCGAATATGCGTTCACGCAATTTCACCGTCCTAAACACTGGAAATTCCACAAAGCAAGACAGAATTGGCTCCTACGTAACATATGGTCTCCTACTGCCGTCAGTCTCTCTACGCTTCCTTCCTGCATTAAAATATTGAGTAAATGGCGTTTTCTACAGGTCCCGGATCCTCACCTGCCACTGGTTGCAAAGTACCTTGCAGGCGTTCAGGGTAGAGCGAGAGAAGTGAGTCTTATTTTTCCTTGACTCTTATGTCAGGACATACATCATTGCTGACTGGCCATTCAGAACCTCGTTAACACGTGTCGCTCTCACGTCACCGAGGCTGGAGAAGCCGTATCCAATGATGAACCACAGGGCACCAGTGGGCAGGCGGACCCAGAACCTAAACTCAAAGAGCTACGTGCCAGAGCGATCCTCAGTGTTCTGGAGGCTACTTCATAATGACAGATGTTCCCAGGTCCTGAATGTTTCTTTCTTGGTCTTGGCATCGCCCTCAGTCCTTTCGATAATTCCCATCCTATCTTTGCGTATGATCACAATGCATTTCCTCTCAAACGTTGGTTGCGTGAACATTCCACCTTGAAATGCTTCCCAAGCCGTCGGAAGTACGCTTGATTCCATTTCCAATTCTCGAACTTCTCTTCGTGCATCTCTCGTGTTGGCATCGTATCCCTCGAAGTTTGATATACGAAGGGACGTAAATTCACTAAATTCAAGAGCGGATTGATGCAGGTGCATCTGATCAGGAACCATTTAGCTTCTCCGTCTTTTCCCCCGTCGCCCAACAAACCAGATCAGCAGCAGATCCCGAACATACACGGCATAACCTGTTACACGTCTCGTTGAACCGTATGTCTCTGCACCGATGACCGAGCTGCATTCTAGTTGTTCTCCATTTTCTGTCTGCAAAGGTTAAAGGTCACGATCGGCCCAGGAACATGAATCCCTATTTTATCTCTCAAGATACATTAAACAAGTGCTTATTTTGCATGTTATGTAACAGGGATACTTTCTTTTGCACGTATCTCAGGATTCTGGAAATGGGTTGATTTAAAACAAGTGGTGTGCCTTGTTTCGAATACGTCTTTTTATGAATGAACGTAGATTCAAATAGGCTTAGTCTCTCCAGGTTGACTATCCAAGAAGCGGTCCAGCTCAGATCGGTTGTCTTGTAAGCAGTCACTACTTAAGGCCAGCATCGGTTGCAGGGAGTGTGACCAGGCGAATTCGCATTTTGTCCTCTTTATTCCTTCTTTTCGTATTTTCTTGGTGAGCTCGCGTCCCATTGTCATTGTCTGCACTGCACTTTAATCTTCTGACGCGTCATAAGTGTGCCTCACGATGGTCAATTGGTCGGACCCTACCGAGATCGCGAAAGATAGCCGTATGTTCCATCCATTATCTTTCCCGTATTCTCTAAGCTATGATAGTTGTCTTCCAACGGCTTATATTCGCTATTTTCGGCGTCTGTCTCTGGGAGCTTTTTACCACTTGCGGTTTCGAGTGGTCGTTGATTACACGTCGTCGTCAGTTCCGATGGCCTCTGGTGAGTCCAACGTTTCTCCTTCCATGCATTTTTTTAACGGTGGCGTCCCGGTATGACAGAGTATGTGCTTCGCATTTCTTGCTGTATTTAAACGACTGTTTTATTCGTCAGTCTTTTTCTTTCTATCTCGCTACTGTATCCTATTAGCCTTCATTGGACTGTGAGCTGTTCTGATGCGAAGCCATAGTAGAGGATTCTAACGGCTTCCCACAGCATTATCTCCCTGTCCGTTACAACCCAGGTAGAATAAATTGTCTTCCTCTTCGACAGTCTTAACTGACGCAACAATGTCTCTTCAGATCAATTGCAATGTGAGCAACTTTACTAATCATTTTTCTCTTACTGTCATTGTGACAGTTTCCTTCTCAGGCCTTGTATACATTCAACGGGGTGTGCATGTCCCCATACGATCGCATGGAGTTCCTGTCGGGCTGATATTTTGATAGTGGGCTGGCAACATGACTATCTTATGCGCTTCAACGTCCCTTATGCTCCGCACGTAAGTACTGTCTTTGAGATGAGCTGCAGGCACTGATGAGACCGCAGAATGGCTTTATGGGAGCGCCGCAAGAGCGTTGTAATTCCACTGTCACTTCTCTGCGCCGCGCATTGGGGACTTCTTTATCGCACGATGTTCATTGTTCATGCAGCTTGGGAAGAGACCGCTAGCGCTTGCGTCGTAGTGCAAACCAGTCCTGGTATACTTAACGTAACTTTCTTTTTCAGTGAGAGCTAACCCTTCCGTGTCATCATGCATTCACTGACAAGCGACATAGCCATGGGTTTTGATTTTGTTATTCTTTGTTTCACAGCCGTGGCTCTGATCTCCAAACATACCGCCCGCACGGACCTATGGAAGCTGCTCTTCAACGACGGTCTTGTTTACTTCTTGGTGACGTTTTCCTGTAATTGTATCCCTGCGGTACGTACTCTGTATGCTAAATAGAACTTGGAGTTAATTGTATTTTAGGTGCTGAACATTCTCAACTTGAACAGTAAGATTCTAATCTTTCTTTTGGAACGTTGATGCTCACAGTCCTACCCATAGTACCCATGAATGTGTAAGATTCTCTCGCATTTATATAATAATCACATTCTAATGATTTCCATCTTTTCCTTAGGATCGCGACAGTGAGTGTCATTCAATTGACGTTCCCCTCTGTTCTAAACATACGTCCAAGGTGCCAGCTGCTTTAGTGTCGTACGTGCAATAACTTACCTCTTTCGGAACTGAATCTGAGGCCTGACTCCTGGTGTACCTCAGGTCCATTGCTTCCGGTCGTGCTGTAATGCGTCTACTGGATTTCCACTCACACGATGTGTATGTCCACTCATTGTCGGGCATGTCTAGTAGCAATCCTCCGCCCCGTGCTCCTGTTCCTGCAGCGTTCGCGGTCTCTGTGGCAGCTCCGCCTTCAACGAGGCCGGAAGTTCATGTTACGACGGAACACTTTACCATGCATGAATACCCGTAAGTGGCTGCTCTTTGCCCTGATGTCACTGATTACCACTGTTGTAGACGCGGTCAATATCGTAAGAGTCAGGATACCCAAAACTCCCTTGACCTCGAGGCGGGTTCAGAGTCTTATAATGGCATGAAAGGGGATCAGGAGGGAGTCACGTCAATCACTGACTTACGAGCGCGATAAGCTGTATGATACAGACTTGCGACATCTTCCTTTCGTATACGCGGTTCTTCCTCATAATATAGTAATCCTGCATTTTGATATATGAATTTGATTCTTTTAGCTCTTGGATGCAGATAATTATCTCAGACTGAAAGGAGTTTTTCTAATTGGAAGCCCATAAATGATAAATAAAGTGCGTTTACATATACTACCGCCTCCGCTTTGACCGGCCTGGCCTCCGAACAGCAGCTAGTCCTCCTTGACGATTCATGCCTTTCGACTTTGGCCGAGACGAAAGACCCTTCGAGAGTCTCCATTCTTCCCTCCGCGAACCTCTCCGTCCATGGGTTGATATACGGGTAGCAACGGCGCCTAGGGTATCCACTTCCATAGGTTCTGGCGGTGGAAATAAATGATGTGTAAATGGGATGCGGAAATGATGGAATACTCCAGGGCGAACCTTGTAGAGGGTTATAATTGTCCTGCATGTCCTGTGGCACTGTGAAAAGAACTATCAATGATCGTCATTCGAAAACAGATAAATCGAATGAGATCAAAGAGCCTTTCAAAATGATGATGTTACCGCCTTTCTCGCACGACGACGTCGAGGCAGTCTGACGGCAGACCCATGCTGCAGCGAGTGCATGGTGTCCGCAGTGATATCCATTGCATCCAGAAGACCAAAAGTCGCTAGCCAAGGTGATGACCAACCTGTTGAGTCTTCTACCTCTCCCTCAGCATCTGCTAGGGGAACGTCCCCATCGTTGTCCTTTGACACGACAGCCATCAGTTTAGCATTAAGCCGATGCAGGCGAGCAGCTTCTGTAGCTGCATAAATTCCATCTTCTCTTTTCTTTGAGCGGAAGTTCCGTTTGCTCTTGGATCGAAGTGATTTCGCCATTGCGTGTTCAGTGGGAGTGTGTTGTTGTTGTTGTGGTGGTGGTGGTTGAGGAAAATTTACTTGCCTCTAATGGACGACACAAGCTTTATAAAAGCGGAGCCTGTATGTGTGGCTGTGTGGCTGCGCCTCAATGATCGGTGACTCAGTCAGAAAGGCTAATCAAATTAGATGTTAAATAATAAAAAGGTATACAAAATTCTATATAGTTCTAATCTTGTGCGTCCGAAAAGCGACAAAAATATTTATGGATGCATCGGGGGCTGGCGATCCAACTCTTTAAGCAGCAGGTCGTTAACAAGTTTGGCGTTGTCAAGATAAACTGTTCGCCCGTAAAAGAGGGCACCATCAGAGATCGAGAACACTCACCGTGGTGGCCGGCATTGTTGACGATGTACATTCGTCCTTGGCCATTACCGGACTGGCGTAGTCGTTCGACAGACTCTTGGCCTCCTTCTGGGTCCATCCAATCATGGTCGCCATCTGGCCAAATTCAGTCATGCTCGGTTGGCTTAAACCACGGCATTTACTCACAGACAAAAGTTACCGGAATCTTGAGGGCAGAGATTCGATCGACGATAGGCATTCTGGCGTATGCGCCAGGAGCGAGAATATGAGATATACAGTACTCCCCAGAGCCCTTGGCCAGAGTGATGTTGAGAATATAATCGTGCATGTCACGCGTTTCCTCGGGCGTCAAGCCTGTGAATCGTCGCGACGAGTACTACGAGGAATAGATATATCGATGCCGGGAAGGGATGCTATTGATAGATGAAAACCAACCTTGCCAACTATCAACGGTCCCCAAAACATAGTCGATCGGACGACCTGGAATGGACTCCATCCTTCTTCCCACAGATAAGTGAAAAGCTTTCTAGTTCGGCTCTCTTGGGCTTTGACCCTCCGCTGTTGAGATTCAATTTCTTGAACCTTCTGTCTCGTGGCTGGTTCTGCCGACCCACCAGGTCCATGCGCTTCCGAAGGTTCCAACTCTTGCGAGGGAACAGAATAATCAGGTCCGCGAGGTATACCGGCAGGCGACAACAGAATTAGTTTGTTGACTCGCGTGGGATATTTGAGCGCGTAGACGACAGTAAAGTATGCACCAAGAGAATGACCGACAAGGGTCATCTTTTCTAGGCCCATCTTCTGTCGCCAGTCCTCCAGAGAGTCAATGAAAAAAGACTCGGCCTCCTTGACTCGCCCTGGAATGTCCTTGCGAGAAGCCTTGACCGTGAAAGGCACGCGAGCAGAGCGACCCATGCCTAGCCAGTCGAGTGCATAGACAGGACTTCCCCGCCTTCCAGCCCAGTCGGCAAGTGGCGGGAAATTATGAAAGAAGAACCCTAGACCGGCGCCGTATCCGTGAAGAAGAACTGTGGGCGGCGGTGCCGTTGGTGATGGAGAGGTTGGTGCTATAGAGAAGGTATTGACAAAGTGTTTGGGGGTGGACAGCTCGACCCTGGAGCTATGAGCCACCACTGGACCATCTACCGAAGTTGATGCATCTTTGCGGAAGAAAGGCAGCCGCCTATTTAGGTGAATGGAGATGAGAACTTGAATGTTATCGCGGCCTTGGTAGACGACTGACCTTAGTAGCCGTTCCTCGCTGATAGCACTTTGCTTCTCCCCTGCTGCCCACCTGAAAATGACGGGTGTGAATACACTTATTATAGAGGTGCCCCCAGGCGGACTGACCATTGTTTCATGCTTGCTGAGAATGCAGACGGAATCTCATTTGCAGGTGGCAAGGACGACAGTGCGGAAGGATTGAGTGACGCGTTCATTACAGACAGCGCACGAGGCAGACTGAACAGAGAGCTCGACGACGTGGTGAAGGAAAACTAAGATGGGAACACGCGTTGCACTGCTCGGCTTTTGTCCATCCATGCCGTCGATGAACGTCATGGCAATGTAGTCAAAAAGGGGTAAATAGTCCATAAGGGGAATTGCCATGTGCCGGCCACGTCCCGTGTCGGCACCAAAAACTCCGCCAACTCTTACCGCCTCACCACCATGTACAATGGTATTGGTCTTACTACACCTCGGGGAAGGTACGCATGTCCGATAGATACGCATCATATATACTTTCCTGACTCTTTTGTAGTGGAACAAATGGCTATGTTGTCCGCAACCTTTCGACATTGAGGTCGTATCAACCAGCTCAGGATCGTGCAAACGCTTGGGATGCAGCACCGCCCAAGCATCGTGAACCGGACGAAGGCATTCTGGAACATGAGAGGAAACGAAAGGTTGAGGTTGAATGTCTGACCTTGCAGCTCGAGCTGGAGGATAACGGGTGAGTTCCAACTCACGTACCGTCACCTGCATTGTCTCACACCTCTCACGCAGTGCTGACGAGACAGAGATAGAAGAAAAAGTTGCCGCCCTTCGTGGAAAGCTTCTAGCGAACTTATCGAGCATGGCGCCCAAAAAGCTTAAACCAACCGACACTCATGGTATGGCTGCGGCTAAAAAAACTGAGCTTGCCAAAATGGCACGCGCTTTCGGTACCAGTAGCAACTACAGCGAAGGGGATGCTTTTGACCGAGAGAAGCAAGAAGAGCTCAAGGTGAAGCGGCAAGTTGAACGAGAAGAGAGAGATCGCAGAAAAGAGGAAGAGCGGGAACAGATGTTGGAGCAAAAGGCTAAATGGGAGGCCGAGAAGAGGGAACGCGATCGACTGCGACGAAGAGAAGAGGACAGGATTCGACGGGAGAGAGAAGAGAACGCCACGAGGCGCAAAGATCGTGGCATGCCTCCACCGCCTCTGCCTCCTCCAAGAGATCGACCCTACCGCGACAATCGTGGTTCAGACAGACGCAGTCGGAGTCGAAGCCCTCGTCGTCGCCCTTCACCTCTTCGACGACCTCGCCATGATTCAAGGTCAGTGTCTCCTCCCCGTCGACGATACGATTCGCGTTCACGGTCACGTTCGCGATCATCGTCTCTGTCGCGCTCTCCGTCTCCACCTCGTCGCAGACGCTCGCCTTCACCCCCCCGTCGCTCTCCGCCTCCTACTCCGCCTCGTCAGCGCGATGTAAGCCCTCCTTCCCGTCGTAGAGGACGTTCTGCATCCCATTCGCCGCCGTATAGGCCAAGAGACAGAAGGGGGCCTCCTTTTGAAGGTGATCCAAGGGCAGAGAGGGGACGAAGGCTGCATTCTGAAGATCAGCCTCGACGGGGTCGCGGTCGTTCTGCCTCAAGTGGTTCGTCGATGTCTGTTAGTTCCCAGTCATCAGGGAGTCGAAGTCGAAGCCGTGAATAGCCGGCTTGGTCGTTTGCTTTTTGTCTCTCATTTATCCTACTTGTCTACTGTGTATGAGTATTCAACAAGACCGATCTTGCAAATTGAGGACACGGCGTTACCAAATAGTTGCTCAACATTTTGAATCCAAAAAACATTCGGACGACAGACAACCTTTCTATCTCTATCCAAGACTAATGATTGTCGAAATTAATGGCCCAGACAAACAATACGCCATGTCGAACATCGTTGCGCCTAGATTACGACATCCGTAGCACGTACAAAAAAGGACTGCACTTTCGTCATTATATAGTGATGGCGGCCAGCTTGCTTCTCTGCCATGACTTTTCCTTCTCCAAAGCGGATTATCGTTATTGGCGGTGGCCCAGCGGGATTAGCTACTCTTCGTAGCTTGACTGAGCGAGGTCAGTTCGATAAAGTAGAACTCCTGGAACGACGTGACGATGTTGGAGGTGTTTGGTGTGTTATACCTTTTCAACGATGTGTTACTGACTGATAGAGTACTTCCAGGTACCTTGACGATCCCCAGGAAGGTGACATCAAGCCTCGATGGCCATCACCTTCGTACTCGGGACTTGTTGGCAACGTCTTGCCTCAATACCTTTCTTTTTCCCAGTTCCCATTCCCTGAGCCACCATCTACGCCAGATCAACCCTTCCCGACACTTGTAGAGACCCACGATTACCTTCGGGCGTTTGCTGAGCCGTATCTAAAGAACAGGGCCATCCGATTGAACCATGAGGTTACTCGCGTCGATGAACTTCCTGATAATGCTGGTTGGAAAGTCGCGTTTAATGACTGGAACGATGGAGGCGAGCAGCGGACCGAGATCTGGGACGCTATGGTTGTCACTGTTGGATGGTATGATAATCCAACTTGGCCAAGCACGGAGGGGCTTGAAGCACTCAAGGAGAAAGGGCTTGCGATCCATGCCAAGTGGTATAGAGGATCCGAACCTTATGCAGGCAAGGTAAAAAGGCTCCGTTGCGGTTTGTATCAAAGTCTTATGACTTTATAGCGTGCACTTGTCATCGGTAATGCCAACTCAGCGAACGACATGGCTTCACATCTAGCTTGGGTCGCAAAGGAACCCGTGTACAGAAGCATCCGTCGACCAGCCCTTCCGACATTTCCAAGTCTGCCTGATCCGCGTATCGTCGATGTTGCCCCGGTCGTCAAGTACGCGCTAGATGTCTCCACGAACAAGATAACCGCGACACTGAAGGATGGTACCACTATCGAAGACATAGACATTGTACTCGTCGGCACGGGTTACAGGCCAATACCATCTTTCGTGCATGTTCTGGACCCAACGACCAAGCAAGTGACGCCGCTCATGACAGAAGAAATCAAGCCCCATCGTATTCCTGGCCTCCATCGCTATATTCTCTACGCCCATAATCCAACGCTTGCTTTTGTCCTTGCTATGATGTGCTATACGCCATTCACCATCAGTGATCTCAGCAGTACGTGGCTCTCTCTCGCCTGGGGTGGGGAGATTGCCTATCCCGAGACCGCTGAAGGTAGACTAGAGTTTGAGAAGGCGAGATTAGCGTCATTCGATAAGGCGCTCGAAGACCTCACAGATCCTACATCACTACTTGGGTGGGGTATTTTGGGGGCCTTTGAGCAGGAGTTTTGTTCCGGACTCAAGGAGGATATTATCAAAGTTAGACCTGAGTTGAAGGATATTTTACCGGAATGGAGCGACGAGAGAACAAAGCAGAGGGAGTCAATGTATCCCTTGAAGTACAAGGCACTAGAGTTCACCAGGGAACAAAGACAGAAATCAGGGTAGTAGAAAGGTGTAGAGCATTAGCGTGGCTTTTGTGTTTCAATCGATTGAGCTGTTTATGCTACAGCTTCCTTGAACGTATACTTTACAGTGTTACAGCTCGTCGATCTACAACTTTACGGCCCAATGATAAAAGTCGCTCACATTGCGGACACTACGTATGAAATTTCGTCCGACTCACGAGGTCCTTGTCTCTTCTGTTCTCCCACCAGTCGGTCCCATCATGAAAACGTTCGCTCGATTACCCATCTACCAGAGCAGGCTCGTCCAGCATAATCCCAAATCTTTGCCATCGGGGTCGCGCTCATTCGCAAACAAGGTTCGTGGGTTGATTGGATGAGATCAGGAGGAAAATTTACGACGTCACTTTGAAACTAGGCCGCTCCCTCGGCGCGATACAAAGCTGCCACTCACGTTCCTTCAACACAAAGCGCTAATGAAGCTACCACCAAAACTTTGTCGCGTGCATCGACGTATCTCTTGCCTGTATACGCCCGACCGGACTTTGTTCTTTCCCATGGAAAGGGATCGTACGTTTGGGATACAGAAGATCGGAAATACTTGGACTTCTCAGCCGGAATCGCTGTAAATGCACTGGGACATGCTGATGAGGGAGTGGTAAAAGTACGTTGCGTTCTTTTGTTCATGCTGCGTTTTACCGCACCGGAGTTGACTCATCTTCACAGGCCATATCGGATCACGCAGGAAAACTCTCGCACACCAGTAATGTCTATCATAATGAGTGGACGTCCCGGCTCGCAGAGCTTCTCGTTATTCTAACTCAGAAGGAAGGAGGGTTAGGCTTCCCCTCTTCTGGCTCCGGCGCTCCAGCTGCTGCTGAAGGAGTCAAAGTATTCTTTGCGAACTCTGGTACTGAAGCCAATGAAGGGGCGCTCAAGATAGCCCGAAAGGTTGGCAAGGACCGGTGGGCAGCAGCGGAACCTGGGCGATCTTGGGACTCAAGCGGTTGTACTAAAACGCGGTTGGTCTGCTTTGAGAATTCATTCCACGGAAGGAGCATGGGTGCCCTGAGCGTAACCAGCAACCCCAAATATCAATCCCCGTTTGCCCCGTTACTGCCAGGAGTCGACGTTGGTAAAGTGAATGACTTCACGGGCCTGCACGAGCTGGTGACTGACAATACTTGCGCTGTCATTGTGGAACCGATACAAGGGGAAGGGGGAATCAACGTGGCCCAAACAGAATGGCTTCAGGCTTTACGCAAACGATGTGACGAGGTTGGAGCAGTTCTGATTTTCGACGAAATCCAGGTGAGCCAATGAGTCAATGTGTATTACCATTGCCGGGCCCAAGTTTTGCATTGACTGAACAATGTGACTAGTGTGGGTTGTACAGGACGGGTTCTTTGTGGGCACATTCCACGCTGCCGGTTGATGCTCATCCAGACATCGTGACCATGGCAAAGCCGCTTGCCAACGGATATCCTATTGGAGCGGTTATGATTCGAGACTCGGTTGCTTCGACTATGACAGCAGGTACGGTAGATGCAGATTTTACAGTTGCTGCAATTGAATTACCTGATACAGGGACGCACGGGACGACCTTTGGAGGCTCCCCACTCGCCAGCGCTGTTGGTCATTATGTACTTTCGCGCCTGTCGGAGCCTTCCTTCGTAACTCAAGTTCAGGAAACAAGTGCTTATCTCACTGCTCGGCTAGAACAGCTGCCAAAGTGGTTCCCGGAAGTGCTACAGCCTCATATTCGGGGGAGGGGGCTGATCCTTGGACTCGGATTCAAGAATGTTTCAGACCCGAGTCGGGTAGTTCAGTTAGCGCGAGAGCGAGGTGTATTTGTCTTGACGGCAGGAAAAGACGCCGTACGGCTGGTGCCTAGCCTGAATGTTGGAAAGGGCGAAGTAGACTTTGCGGTAGATGTGATAGAAAGCTGCCTGGGAGAGCTGTAGATAAATCAATCACAGTGCGCAGCTGTAACCGGACAAGGATGTAAATCAAATACCGTAAATGGTAGCGCGGCACTCGGGTCTCTGGGCCGGACGAATTGGAGAAATCCGATTGGCCAGTGCTGGAAGGATAAATGTGGTCCCAATTTTCTTTACCGAACGATCCACTTTTCTCTTCAATGGACAAGCTCGCGTCCTTCACCCGTCTCTGTCCCTTCCTTGGAAGGACCAAGCAGTCGACTCTTCGTGCTCTCAGCACTTCTGTTTCTCCCAGGTATCCTTCTCTCACAAAGCTTACCGAAAGGGCAACAAAATGCCCCGTCATGGGCCCTGCCTTGAATACTCGTTCCAAGGAGCTCGTTGCTGGCTACGCTAGCATTGCTGGTAATTCAGACGTCGAGCAGATCCATAAGGAGCAGGGTATCAACGTCCCACCTGGCGCGACCGTCGAAATGTGTCCCCATGCCTCTGCAGCTCGTGCCGCCGCCCGTACAGCTGAAGACCTTGCTGCAGCTGCAACCAAGAATGCAGCCAAGTCTCAGGTGACCGGTTCAACAGCTGGTTGTCCTTTCCACAAGGCAGCGGCTATTACTGAGGTCGCAAAGAAGGCCCCTACTCCCGTCGAGGCCGCCCATCCTGGTGCCTTCGACTACGAGAGGTTCTTTGTTGACGAGCTTGACAAGAAGCACCAGGACAAGTCTTACCGCTACTTCAACAACATTAACAGACTCGCCAAAAAGTTCCCTATCGCGCACACGAGCGAACCTGAAGATCTGGTCCAGGTCTGGTGTTCGAATGATTACCTGGGGATGGGAAACAACCCTGTCGTTCTCGAGACCATGCAGTGAGTCTTCCCATGACCCCTGCTTTTACCTGAGACTGATATTGTTTAGTCGCACCCTTGACAAGTACGGCCATGGTGCTGGAGGGACGCGTAACATCGCTGGGAACGGTGCCCTGCATCTGCAACTCGAGCAGGAACTTGCTGCCCTGCACCGCAAGCCTGCAGCCCTCGTATTTTCGTCTTGCTACGTAGCAAATGATGCCACGCTTTCTACCCTCGGAGCGAAGCTCCCAGGCTGTGTGCTTTTCTCAGACACTATGAATCACGCGTCCATGATTCAAGGGATGCGTCATTCGGGCGCCAAACGGGTTATTTTCAAACACAATGATTTGGAGGACCTGGAGGCGAAATTGAAGCAGTACCCGAAAGAGACGCCGAAGATCATCGCTTTCGAGAGTGTTTACTCAATGTGTGGCAGCATTGGACCCATCAAGGAAATTTGCGATCTGGCTGAGCAATATGGCGCTTTGACGTTCCTTGACGAGGTATATGCAGTCTAATTTTCGTCAGAACTTCCTTCTCATGATTTTCAGGTTCACGCTGTGGGACTATATGGACCCCGTGGTGCTGGTGTTGCTGAACATCTAGACTACGATGTCCATGAGGCCGCCGGAGATAGTCCAGATCCTATCCCCGGAACTGTCATGGATCGTATCGATATTATTACGGGTATGTCAGAAAAATATGTTCCGTTGAACGTTATTGATCATATTTCTCAGGTACATTGGGCAAGTCGTATGGCGCTGTCGGAGGTTACATCGCTGGTTCGGATGACTTCGTTGATATGATTCGGTCTTACGCCCCTGGTTTCATCTTCACGACTTCCCTGCCTCCCGCTACGGTTGCTGGCGCACATGCTAGTATCGCTTATCAGATGTCCTACGTCGGCGATCGTCAATTGAAGCAGGTCAATGTTCGCGAGGTCAAGAGACGATTTGCCGAACTTGACATTCCCATCGTGTATGACAATCTCTTCCTATTTTGACTTCCTGTGTTGACTCTATGGACGTAGCCCCGGTACCTCGCATATTGTCCCTGTCTTTGTGGGCGATGCTGCTCTCGCCAAAGCTGCTTCGGACAAGTTACTCGTTGAACACGATATCTACGTTCAATCAATCAACTATCCGACCGTCGCTCGAGGTGAAGAGCGCCTTCGTATCACGGTCACTCCTCGTCATACTGTTGAACAAATGGACAATCTTATCGCTGCCGTCGACCAAATATTCACGGAACTGAACATCAAACGGTTGAGTGACTGGAAGGCTATTGGTGGTCGTGCTGGAGTTGGTTCTCCCGGTGCAGAAGAGAACTTGGTTCCCATATGGAGCGATGAACAACTTGGATACTACAATGGCACTACTCCCAAGACGCTGCACGATGGTCAGAAGGCTGTGGTGGACATGAAAGGCGTGGCTTCTGCCAGGAGCAGATTCAACAAGCTTTTGGGCCTGATGACTGGTCCTCTTGAGGCGAGCCGACCTCTTGAGACTTCCGCGGCTAGCGCGAGCCTCAGGTTGAAATCGGGAGGACTGGTGATGCCGGCTGAGGAATCTGCGATCCCCATTCCCAAGTTTGTGGCGGCTACTGCTTGACACATTGAATGTTTTTACTTAATTTGAGCGCTCAATGTTATTGTTTTGGAATAAGTACTTGCGCAAGGCCTTGTTGCTCTTTACTCCGGGAGCAGCAGAAAACATTTTTCAGGGTGTGATTTCCCCCAGACATTGAACAAGTAAAACACCGATCCGCCCACTTACTGCTTATATTTTCAGAAAAGAAGTCTAAACATCCGACTTCTCGTAGAAAGGACAATTGAGAAACATGATGATGGAATGTATCGCAAATAGTCTATGCCCTAAGTCCCACATCAGCTGCACCACATGTTGATGGCACCATCAGCGCCTCCGCTGAGAAGCCATGGATGGTGATTGCACCATTTCACTTGCAGAGCACCTAGCCCATCCTTCACCTGATGCCCCCGTAGAATCTTGAGAGGAACAATGAGTGGATCTGTCATCAAGTCATTGTAAACTCTTGCGTGGAAGATCTGTATAGTCCCGTCGTCCGACGCCGAAGCGAATAAAGGGTATGCGGGATGGAAGTGCAATGAGCGAATGGCCCGCGTATGATATCTGTAGAAGTGTACGGCTTAGCTTATGTTAAGTTCTCGTACCCATTCCGACTTACCGTAGTACTTTGTATGGCTTGTCACTCAGCTCGAGATCGAACCAGCACAACTTTCGGTCATATCCTCCAATTATGACATGATCACCAGAAGGATGCACGTCCATGGAAGATATCCATTTGATACCTGGAACAAGCGTCTTCAATAACAATTGTTCGGAAAGGTTATATATCCGAATGTATTGTTGTGTCTATTGCAAGGGTAAAGGCGTGATCATGAAAAGAAGGAGCGACACATACAGCGACGAAGAAGTGAGGCTTCAGAGGATGAAACAAGACCAGCTGTACGCTTCCTCTAATTTTTTTGAAAGGAGCTTGGGAATGCCGCCGAGTCACTTGGTGAATCCAAACGCCTCCAAGATTACTTCCGCTGGCTGAGTAAAAAAAACTTCATCAATAAACTTGTTTCCAACTAGAACCGAGAACTTACAAACTGATGCGATATAATCTCCTCTCCGATGCCACACGAGTTGTTTAGGTAAACCGGACGTTTGCGGAAGCTGCACTGTGAGAATCGGAAGATTTATCGACCATGAGCTCGACGGTGCTGTCGTCCATTTTACGGCAGAGGGGACATCGGGAGGGGAAGGTAATGTTGCCGGCGCCAGCAACTTATATGTCAAATTGTACACAGAAGGCGAAAGATTGGGTGGGATAACAAAATGAATAGTCTCCTCGCTGTAAGAAAGGTTTAGGGTGTTTGGTTAAAGTGTCAGAAAGAAGTACATACATGCCGACGACAAAATAACTGACATCGGTCCTTGGGCACCATTCCACTGCGCCAACCTTAGAAGAGAACTTCCAGCGTTTGACTTCTCGCCCCACAGTGACCTCCCACAGACAGACAACGCCGTTGTCATCTCCACTTATCACCCATGCACCGTCCGGACTAACACTGAGGCATCTCGCCAAGCTGTCATTATGCAAAAATGTCAAGGACTTATAGATCGGGAAAGGCCTGAGACTGCTGGGACTAGGGAGTTTCGGAATTAAAGACTGGGGATCGATGTTAAGTTTTACCCTCTGAACGCGAGGAGCCAGATAGAGATCCAACTGCCTATTGAATCTCTCCTTGATGAAGCGGTCGTATCCTGGTACAAGTCGCAAGGCAGAGTACTTCTGTGGAAGATAATCTCTTTCTCGATCCTCGAAGTCCATACTCTCCCAGTCCTTGCGCTCGGCCTCGGTTGGGAGATACTCTTCTGGAGGATTATATGATTCAGAATTTGTAGGTAGTTTTGGTTTTGGAGCTGGAAGTGGTGGTGCATGCGATGTGGAGGCCTCGGACCAGATGGGGTAGAACTGTTGCTGAGCCGTAGCTTTCGGTTTTGAGGGGACGATACGTCCCTGCCGTATTGCACGCACGATTTTCATCACCTGGCAGAGGAAATTATACTTGAGATTGTAAAGAAGCGGTAGAAAGCTTACTTTTTGCTTTTCCCATTTACTAGGTATCCATCTACGCTTGGGTTCGGGGGCGGCAGATAGAGGCATGATTTCTTCTTTCCCCTTCCCGGTAAACCATTCTGTCATTGGTTCGTAGGGATCATATTCTGCGTCAGGGACTTCGTTTGCATGCAGCCTCCGAATGATGTCGAGTTCTTCTGTTGTTAGAGGCTTGTCCATTTGGGTGTTTTTATCAAACGCGGAAGTCCTAATAAAATTTTAACGACTCGCTTTATGCAACTGTTCAGTAAACACACCAAGAAGAAAGATCTTCTACAGTGAGTAAGAACTTGTCTAACTCGTCCCCACGCGCAGGACGTAGCACCTTCTTCCCATCAATGTCGTATCCAACATGTGGAAGGTCATCGTACCAATGCATTGGGACGTTACCGACACGATTGGGTGCCTAAGTAATGTTAGTAGAG
The DNA here is from genome assembly GCF_019112545.1 of Guyanagaster necrorhizus. Taxonomy (NCBI): domain Eukaryota; kingdom Fungi; phylum Basidiomycota; class Agaricomycetes; order Agaricales; family Physalacriaceae; genus Guyanagaster; species Guyanagaster necrorhizus. Next base: position 265,154 of record NW_025064885.1, on the reverse strand, counting down.
AGTATACGAGCCTAATAAACGGACGTACGTCTTCCGTAGACGAGTCGGAATCATACTCAGGCTCAATCTCTGGGTAGACTCGCTTGGGTTGACCAGTAATGTCTGATATGATGGTTTTTGCTTTGGGGAAGATATGGTTATCCTCATCTGAACTTTGTAGGACCTCCTCGGCTTCGTCGGCCTCGTCATCATCCTCAAAGTCAGAATCATCCTCGTCCGTGTCACTGTGTACATCTATCCCGGGAAACTCGTCAACGGCGTCGTCAGTATCTGAAGCAATACTTCCGCCCTCCTCATCGCTGTGCATGACCATATCTACGGCCTTGTGGAACACGCCATCAGTCGCGTCATCCTTTACTGGTTGTTTTCGCTTTCGTCTATGCTCCTCTGTTGCCGTCATTCTCGACGAGCGGAGGGGCCAGGAAAAGTAAAGAGGAAAAAATCTCAAAGGCAACAACACCGGACCGTGATCGAAAAATGTTTCAGCGTTTTCTCACGGATGGTGATGTCAAACACATCACAATAACACGTCCTTGCTCGAACTACGAACCATACTCCTTCTTGACACTGAAAAATGGTCAATTACGGTGGTGGTGAGTGTGCCTGCATTCTGAAATTTATTATTCTCTCTAACAAACTCTCTTCCGCCAATTGTAGATGAAGTATCGGCACTAGTCCTCGACATTGGGTCTTCGTCATTACGCGCTGGATATGCAGGAGACGATACCCCGAAAGTTATAAGTCCAACATCTTATGGCTACATCAAGGCTCTTGACGATGGAGATTTTTCTATGGCCGATATAAACGATACAGAGGTAGCCCCAAAACCGAAATTGGCGAAATCCTTCATAGGACAATCTGGACCATCAGTATGGAGAAGCGGTATGGAAGTAGCCAATCCTATCAAGGGAGGACTTAGTGAGTGCCAAATTTCTGCTATATAGGATACCATGATAATCTTTTTACCAGTAAACGATTTTGGGCCTATACATGCCCTGGTCGAGCATGCTATCGTCAACGTTATGGGATGCAATCCTTCCGAGCACCCTGTCCTAGTCACTGAGCCCTCGTGGAATACTGTCGAAAATCGAGAGCGAATGGCCGAAATAATGTTCGAAGAATTCCAGGTACCTGCTTTCTACATTTCCAACACCGGGGTTCTCAACACGTAGGTTTCCAAGACCCATTTTCCACGTACTAGGACACTGTTGATTAATATCTTTCAGCTTCGCGGCGGGAAAGGGCTCTGCACTGGTCATTGATGTCGGTCAAGATATGGCGAGCGTGACACCTGTCGTGGACGGATTTGTTTTGCGCAAAGGTGGATATATGTCGTCCTTCAAATCCGCTCCTCTGACGAACCACAGGCCTTGTATATTCGTCTCTTCCATCGCTCATCCACTCTGGTGCCCATAGGATCCTCACGCAGCCAACGCACACCCGACGAGGTATTGATTTATTTCCACATCAACTCATAGCAAATAAATCGGTGCGTCTCTGTTTCCCTCCATATCAATGTAGTCATACCTCGCATTGTATAGCCTGTTGAACCCAACAGCCCACCGAAATTCACCCTGCGTGAGGATCGCCTGACTGGAACAACTAATAGCTGGCGTCAATGGTACGAGGCTCGTGAAGTTGACGAATGGCTGCAAACTGTGGGTGGCGTGCTCGAGTCAGGATGGAATGATCAGTGAGGTGTTTTGGCTATTACAGTTGACCGTCTAAGTGAACCAACTTTTCCAGGGCTGCGGCTAGTCGACCGCCGAAACAGTATGAATTCCCTACTGGTTATAATACTTGGTTTGGTGCCGAGCGATACTATGTTGGTGAACAATTTTTCTACCATTCCCCTCAAATGAGTGTAAGTCGAGCCATCACCCAATGTCTATGTCGCTCTAAATCAGCGCTTGCAGGCCTCCAATCACTCTTTACCCAAAACGATACCCGCACTGATCAGTGAATCCCTGCGATCATACGACATCGAACTTCGCCAAGTTTTGATGGGCAACGTCGTTCTCACAGGAGGAGGTAGTTTATTCTCTGGATTCAATGACCGACTTGCCGCCGAGCTGGGTCGAACGTTCCCTCACGTAAGTTGTTTTCTGTCATTGGGGTCTCTGACCATATACGTTCTCGTAGGCCAAAATTCATGCTCCTGGAAATCCTACTGAGCGCCGATATGGAGGCTGGCTAGGCGGCAGCATTTTGGCGAGTCTGGGTACTTTCCATCAGCTTTGGATAAGTAAAGAAGAATGGCAGGTAAGACAATATGCTTCCATTGGCGGCCAACCTCCTCATGTGTCATTCGTAGGAACATGGAAAAGGCATTGTCACACAAAGGTGTAAATGAGCAGTTTGATGTATCTTTATGATCTTTTGCCCCAGGATCCTGTTGTATTGATTTAAATAAATCCTCTCATTTACACGAACTTGCCTACACTACAACAATCAAAGGCTTCGGAAAGACATAATGCGAGGATTGAGGTAAGGTGTGTTGACCTACGAACGCGCTGGGAAGCACAGCTATCCCGAGTATTCAAGAAAAAGCCCTCCCCCACTGCCTTGAGGTCACTTGATTATTAATTCTTCCTCTGCAATTTTGGTATTCCTCATCTATACATTTTTTCTGGTGAGCATTGAAATGAAAATTAGTAGCAGAAGGACACCGACCTGAAGCCAACATGACAATTGCAAGGAAAGAAGGAAACTGATGTAACAAATGGAGAAGAAAGAAAAGAGGGAAAGCAGCTGAAAATGCCAGGTAGCTAGGAGTGTCCAGTATACCTGCAGACCTATACATTTGCCCACGTATCATAAAGTTGAATAAAGCTGAAAATGAATGAAAAGAAGGAACGTAGGAGTTCACTAAAAATGATGAAGAACTGCTTTGGGAAGTGGAGAGGAAGAGTGGAGACGGACGAAGAAAGAACGATACATTGATGCAATTCTGTATTTCCGATTTCTACTCAAACCCCTTCCCACCGAACGTTACTAAAACACCACTCGACTTCAGATGAACCAGGTCGACACAATAAATATCTGTTCTTGTTAATCAAAAAAAGGCATCATATCTCGCAAAGGAGAGAGAGGAGCATTCAGAACGTGTCGACCAGCTCCCTTCGCTCCCTTGCCCCCATCAACATTCCCAACCCCCCTATGGCTTTCCTCCTTATGCGAGTTGCAAAGTTCTTGGGACCCAGTTCGTCGGCCCCCGATGGCGGCCCGCGGGGCTGCCTTGTCGGTTGGCTGGCCAACCGGTGGCCAAACACAACCGGGATCGGGACTGACTCCTGGGCCTGAGAAACATCGATGCCACCAATGGTGTTAGAAACAGTTGAACGCGGCCTTCCAATTCCCAGACCTTCGTACAACTTCTTGCTTGCCTCTTCGCGCGGCGAGAGAGGCATCTCGTTGGAAGAGGACGAATGAGGACTGGTAGGGGACGAATTGGATCCGCCGGACTTGGAAGAACTGGTCGAGTCAGCGTCATCGATGTCATCACCTTCGCTTGTATCGATGGTTACAGTGGGCAATGGTTGTGATACGGCAGGGCTGAAACGAAGAGGCTGAGGCCGAGCCTTAGGTGCTGCGACAGGTAGTCCAGGGGGAGGGGTCACTTTGACGCTTGGGGAAGTCACGACCCGGTTCGCCCTAAGAACAGAGTTGTTCCTGTCAGCCCGCCTCCACGAAGTGGCAGAGTCCGACTTGGACAGCGCGCCGGTCGAGTTCAAGTTGTTTGAGGTAGGGTTGCCCAACGAAGTGCCTCCGCTGATGACGGTCGTAGAGTTAGGGGTTGGAGGTATAGGAGCCCCGTCATTATCGTCATTATTGTATCTGACCATTGGAACCGTAGGGACGCTTGGCGCCCGACTTCCAAATCTCCCGCCTAACGAAGCAGTCATGGGCTCATCGGCAACCACGGACGACTGAGGCTGCTGTTCCTTTGCCCGGCGCATCTGAGCGCTCAAGGCAGCAGAGCGCAAATCAAATGTGGTAGACATGGGGCCTGCGGAAGCAGCGGTAAAGCCCAAGCTAGCCCTGCGGTTCTGACACTGCTGTTGCTGTTGGCGCTGCGCCTGAGCCAAAAGCTCAGCCTGATACTGCCGAGCTTGTTGCTGAGCTTGAACGGCCTTGATAGATGTGGCATCAGTAGGAACGGGAAGAGCGGCTATTGTTTGGACGTACCTGAAGTCTCATCAACTCCATTTGCATCATCTGTAATTGAAATGCCTGAGCTTGAACATTGTTGGATTGCGCTATCATGTTGGGGGTAGCAAAAGACGGTGTGAATGGAGCACTGTTCGGATTCATGCCCCGTTGCTGTTGAGCAAATCGGTTGTTGGATCCATCGACAGCGGCAGTCATTGGCAAGGTCCGGTTACCGCTGTACTGTCTGTTGACATACACATTCTGTGAAGGCATTTCGGCGAGCTGATCATCTTCATCCTCCTCTGGAAACGAGGAAGGCTGATGATGTTGTGATGCGAAGCGAGTGATGTTAAAAGATGCACCTGGAGCGGCTGTGTGAGGAAGAGTCGTCGAGGAAGAGCGAACGCCGCCTGTGCGAAGGCCTGCAAGAAGAGAAGCACGGTTGTTGGGAGGTGCGGTAGTCATGGTGTCGATAGAAAGAGATTAATGTGCTGTTGATTACTGAACAGAAAGTAAGGTGATACAACTGGGGAAAATCAGTCAATGCGATTGAACAACCGCAGCGGGTTCTAGAACTTACCGGTGAAAGTAGGATTGGTGGGGAACACAAGTGGACGCAGTGGCTAATATTGGGTGGAAGACTTGAGAAGAAGAAAGAAGAGATTAGGCGGCAAGAAGAGGAGTATTTTGGAATGCGGTCTGGCACACTGCAATGCAAAGAGCAGAGAAAATGTTCAGAGGACGCCGACGACGATATATAAAGAAAGAGAAAGGGCGGCCACCCAAAGCCAGGTCAACGAGAGTGAGAGAGAAAGCCGGAGCGCAGCCACAGACTTATCAATGGGACACGTGATACATCAATTATAAATTAATCCAGAATTAATTAATTATAAATACTTTTTCGCACTCTGCCGTACTCGGGCATCAAATACTCCACTTCTGATAATAGTGTGCGCAGTGTGGAAAGGATTTAACATGGTCTGGATCGGGGTCAGTACGCAGTAGGCTACTTCCTGCACAGTGGTTACCTTGACATACAACTCCCAGACGTCCATGAAGAAAGATTTGATGCCATCGTCGTTCTTGCTTTCGTGTAAGAGCACAAATTTCGTATCTGGATAGAGCAAATGAGAAAGGTAGCAAGAAAGCAATTAAGTTACCAACTGCCTGGTGTGATGAATGCTGAAATGGTCCATTCGTTGAATTTATCCACCGATTTCAGATACCTCCATCTGTTGTCAGGGTTATTGTCTCACAGCCCGTTGATGAACATACATCGTATTCTCCTTGCGCATCACATCCTCTACTACATCCAGGCTTGCGTTCGCTATCATCTGTATCACATGTCGGTCCTGTCCACCGCCCATTCGAACTGTGCCGCCAGTCGTATGATGCGGGACACTGGACGCGCCAGACAACGCGGTTAGCGTTCCAGCGAACGCGGATGTCGACCAAGCCGGCAAGTTTGAAGCAAGCGGAGATGGGACGTTGGTTACGGGTTTGGTCGAGTGATGTGTAAGACTGTAGATGGGCGTGTCAGACGGCGAGAGCACGAACAGATGAAGGGACATCTTCAAGGAACACCTGCCAAAACAGGGCCCCAATGATCATGACAAACAATGCTCACTTGCTTTCCGACTTCCATGACGCCGTTCACATTCCCTTGCAGAAATATCCTCTCTGCGAATACACTCTCGCGCTCTCATGCCAATGTAACACGTCAATTTCGAAGAGAGTTTGTTGCACACTGCCGTTCCAACGTTCACCACAGAATCATAGGGATCCCATCTACTAGCGCGTCCGCGTCATCCCTCAGCTCTATATTGGCTAGACTAAGGTCGCACAGTATTCGACCATATCACAGCTCACTACAGTCTCGTCGACCCTTCGATTGGCTTGACAAGATCCCAGGGAACTACATTTTTTACGGTATTATGGGCATAAATGGTCTCGTATTCCTGGCATGGATATCGGAGCATGGTCAAGCGCGAGCCGCAGCTGCAAGGGTATATTTTTTCTACTGCCTTCATATGAAGCTTATCAGCTAGCATAGGGACACCCTTTTTATTCGTGGATGCAGGATAACTTCACCAGCAGCTGGCGGAACACTCTCGTCCGGCCGTGCGTACACGGACCCTGCATCCAAATTCGCAATAACTCATTCATTTCGCGCCAGCTGGACCCTTGTCACTGCTATGTTTTCCCATAAAGGCATCGGCCATCTGTTCTTCAATACTTTTACATTCTTCTTTTTCGCCCCAACAATGCTTGAGATGTTAGGCAATAAGCGATTTATTGGGGTTTATCTGGCGTGTAAGTTTACATACCTTACTCCGTCTCAGTGAGCGGACTTTCATATATGCATATAGCAGGAGTCATTGCTAATGCTTGCCACGTTGCTTGGAGCAACATCGTCGACAATCGTGATATACCTTGTATGGGTGCAAGTGGTAAGGACCATGATTAATTCTACGGTCATTTTTTGACCTGACGTCAACAAATTCAGGCGCTGTGTATTCATTGATATCCCTCCTTGCATGTGTCAATCCAAGGATGATTTTCTCACTCTACGGAATCATACCTATTCCTGCTTGGGCCCTTGTTCCAGGAATATTCCTTTGGGAGGCCTATTCATCTGTGACCTACAAAGCAGACACTCAGGCCCATGCAGGCCATGTCGCCGGTATGCTGTCGGGCGTAGGATACTTCCTAGCCAAGAAGTACCGTATATTCTAAAGAAGTTTATACATTTGTTGCCTGTAGGAATGCATGAGTAGTATTTGTACATGGCAACCTATGACTGAATTTGTGTGTGTTTACGCGACAGACTTTGCCTTCTCGCGCCATTACCACTGTACGGGCCTCATTTGCGTCTTTGTCCTGCAATGGATCCAAATGATTCAATTGTCGGAAAACTGGTGATTAAATGCAAAAGCAACGGTACTGTTTCGTCGCGCCATTTCCTCAATCCTAACTAAACGCGACTAGATGTTGACGTCAAAGTCGACGCATTAACCAAACTTCAATCTGAATTCGAATCCGGCGCAGAGGTATGTTTTCTTCAGAACCAATAGGTCTTATCTCTTGAATGCCAGCTGTGCTGTACAGATCGACGACCCCGACAGTCTCATCAATGTTCTCAAGGCATGTTTACGAACGTCGAACCAGCATCTCACCGCGGCAACACTCTCTGCTCTGCCACCATTAATACCCCTTCTCGTCTCACGCCATGTAATTTATGCTGCAGGACGCGGTGTCATTTCGCCCTCGCTGTCTTCATCAACATCCTCCTCTTCTTCATTCGTGGACAGTGTCACCCTCCGACAACTGCTTACTGCATTTCTTCCTGCGGGCGGACTCATAGAACGTCTAGGAGATAAGGAAAAGGCTCAAACCAAGGCTCGGGAAGCTTTAGTAATCCTAGGGGGTTTCGCATATCGTGCTGGCGGGACTGGCATGATGTCTACCAATTCAAGAGGGACCAAGGGCCCCGAAACACCGCTAGCGATGTTTGAAAGGTTCCTTCGAGAAAATGGACTAGCAAGCAAGGTGTGGAAGGTGCGAGAACAGGTATGCTACACTCTGTACGCACCGAAAACGTGTTCATTCACCTCACCTTAGTCCATTCTGGCTCTTGTCCATATTCGCCGAAATCACCATACATTCCCTATCCGGCCTTATTTGACCCTCCTTGTCGACAGTCTCGAAGACACAGATGCTCATGTACGGGAATGTTCGCGTCAATCCGTGGTGGAACTTTTTTCGGGACCCGCAGTCACTGATGCGGCCCGTGCTGATTTGAAGAAAGAATTAACCAAAAAAGGCGTTAGGAAGACGATCGTTGATGGAGTGCTTTCAAAACTTCTAGGTGCCGGTTCTGGGACGGGGAATGGGCTTCATAGCAGAGAGGGATCAGAGAGTAGTGATAGCGTCACGAAGACAAAGGAATATATCCCCCCTAGCATGATGCTTCAGAATCGCAAGTCCTCCACATCTGCCGGGAATGGAATTCCAAGAGCTGCTAGTTCGACGGGCATCCCAAGGCCGGTTAGTCGCGCTGGCGCTGTGTCTCCCAGTATAATCACCCCAGTTGACGAGTCTCAGGCTTCCGAGATTCGTGCTGTCTACGTGAGCGTTGTTAGTATATCGTAAACCCCACATAGTCTCATATTTCAATTAGATAGCTTCCAGTCGCGATCTGGAGAACGAATTTCTAGGCATGGCAAAACCATTTGATGTGAGTATTCTTTTGTATGTCAACGATATGGCTGATTTAGTTTGTGTTTCCAGGGAAAGGAAACGGAGCATAATTGGGCAATACGCGACCAATCCATAACCAGAGTGCGCGGCATGCTCAAAGGCGATGTTCATACGAGGTATCCTGACACCTTCATGGCCTGCTTGAAAGATGGCTTCATCCAGTGGTCGATAAAATCGGTATATGATGCTTTCTGACGCAGCGATCCAATTACTGATCTATCACTTAGCTGATTAGTCTGCGAACGACAGTTGCTACGAATACTATTTCCCTCTATAGCGAATTGGCTTCTGCTTTGGGAATCGCTTTGGATCCTTTCTGCGATGTTCTCCTTTCCAATCTTCTCAAAATGGCTGGATTCACCAAGAAAATCACGGCTCAGGAGTCGCAAACAGCTGTGACAGCAATAATAAACTACACCTCTGGCACACCCCGCATTTTCATCCCTCTGCTCTGGCAGACTCTACAGGAAAAGACAGTGCAAGCACGAACGTATGCGACGAGCCATACGAAGCATTACTTGGAAGTCCATGGTCAGCATGCGAAATTGACGATAGAAAGTAGTGGAGGGCTGGAGACTTTGGAAAAATCACTGAAGAAATCTTTGGGGGATCCTAATCCTGCCGTCAAAGCAGAAGCGCGAAAATCTTTCTGGGTCTTTCAGAGCTTCTGGCCAGAGCGCGGCAGCGTTATCTCCGAATCACTAGATTCGGTAGCTCGAAAGCAGCTCGAAAAGGCCTGTCCTGATCCCAATGCTGTCGCCATCCTGCCGCCAGTCGCCGCGAAACCAACTAAGAAAAGTAGTGTAGCAGCTGCAATCGCAGCTAGCCGAGCCAAAGCGAAAGCAATTGCGACCTCTCCTCCTACATTGCGGCATCAAGCCACTGCCTCTCATACGCCTTTCAAGCGGTCCTTATCACCGGCATCAACTTCACCTCCATCAAGATTCACACCGCGACCTTCATCCCCTTTGCGTACCTCTACTTCGCCTCCTTCAACGCGCTCTCGTATTATATCCAACAACCCCAGCCGTCCTGTGAGTGCAGGGGCTACACCGATTTCTCCTCCTCGTTCAAATCCGCGAGTGAGTCTAGTCAGACCTTCTTCTCCACACTCTCCCGAAAACTCGTTTCAACGGCGCACATTATCTCCATCATCGCCTCTTTCTGGTTCTACCAATCGACAGTCCATTCTTCAGAGAGCGGCTCGAACAGCATTACCTGCCTCCCCTCCGTCCTCTGTAGGTTCGCCGCCAAGCCGCAGTCCCACCAAGAGACCTGTCACTACACCTACACAGGTTCGACACTCTACCCTTCTAATTGACGCGACAGGTCCAGAAGATTCTCTACTCCTAGCGCAAAGCATACCAATACCCGATTATGACACTGATTTTGATGATCACTCTATAAACCTCATGTCATTTTCTGCACCTTTCGAACAATACCCTGCTACTACGCCGAAGTCAGATACCCAGTCCCAGTCACTTTCGCCGAAATCGGTAGGCTCGAAGCCCGTCATTGGTCTTCCTAATGTACTGTCTTCTGATTCCGTGGTTGACCTTGGGGGTGGCCAGGCTGTTGTTGAAGATGCGCTAAGAGCTCGCGCAGAGCAGGCAGAGAGTGCCGCTGAGCGACTCCTGGAGCTCGTAGAACCGGAGGAGGAAGAGCTAGATCATCCTGTGATACCCGCATCGCTCTTTGCCGGTGGTACTAATGGGCTTGCGACGCCTAAGATGAAGGCTAAGCCATCGCCTTTACAGCCTGTTCAAGGACAGGCGCCGCCAACCACTCCTGTGAACCGAGTTACATCTGTCATGCGACAGGCTGCGCTTTTCAAAGATAGCCCCATGAACAAGACCAGCTCGCCGTCTTTGATGGATGTCCTCCGACCAGACCGTCGACAAGAGAATGGTTGGTGGCTCAAGCGGAAGGCTTGTAAGTGGAGGGTTTTCTTTTAACTGAATAAGTTTAGTAGTTGATATCATGGTCTGTAGTGATTGCCCACTGTTTAAGTTTTGAAGACGCCACTATTTCAGACCATGAGGGGGAACTAAAAGGATATATTTCCCGCATGAAATCTGGCGATGTCGACGTCGATCTTCTCCGACGGATAGCTCTTTTCTGTATAGCGAACCCTGTAGCCGACCCATCATCGCCCATGAGTCCCGAGCTGGGTTATTCCGGGAGCCCTTCTCCCTTTGTCAGTTCTTCTTTTGTATCAAACCTTCATTCTGATATATGGGAGAGGAACCATAACTCTGACCGGTTCTTGAATGCACTTATCCAATGTCTAAACCCACTCAAAGTAATTTCGTTCCCCTCCCGTTGTTGTCACGTTAACTTATATCACCATTCTAGAGTGAGGAAGAACTCGAGTACGGGCTTATCGTCCTATGGGAAGTGCTGCAAAACCAGGCGGCCTATATTGAAGGTCATGAAGCAGATATGCTTTCTGTCCTACTACGAATACGTTACTGCAACAAGCCTAATGTAAGTGTGCTAGGTACATGTGTTTATGGGTTTCTTATTTTTGCGTTGATTAGGTATTGGAGGCTACCAACACAATCCGTGATGCCTTGACTTCCCACGTAGAGCCCGTGTATGGATTGACCACCATGCATGCTTGCCTACGGACCTTCAGAGCTGAACTTCACCCTGAATTTTCGGACGAAGAAGTCCAAGCTGCAACATATGCATTTGGTCTGATCGCTCTTGGGAAATTTATCCTCCGTTTGCCCGCAGAAATCGCAGAAGAAGAGATGCCACGTCTCAGGACGACTCTCATCGCTGTGAGTCCAATCAGTATGTTCTGTTTGGGCTGAAGATTAAACTGATTGTCATAGTCGCTAAACGACAAAACTTCTCTTGTAGTGAGAGAGTCGGCGGCCGCTGTGATAATTGCTGCCCAGCTTGTGCTTCGAGATGAAACACATCTATTCGTTCTTCTGGATGGTCTAGCCGACGAGAAGAAGAACCTACTAACTTATCTATTCGACAAGCACGGTGTCCGGGGACTACCGAATTCGAACAAAACTTCAGGCATCAATCGGCTGGAGAAAGAAATGAGAAGATTGGATACCCGAACCAGCATGTCTCCCAGACCTACTGATTGAAACCAAGAAACATCTGGGCAACCGTTGACGGTTCCAACTATGTTATTAACGTGGCTTGCATGACTTGTTGATATATTTTCCAGCATGGCTCTACAACTGTACGATTATTACACTAAACGTTTTCCTGTGTCCTTTACCCTACTGCTGTTATGTTAAGTATTCTAGCTATGAATATATCCAGATCGGGGCGAATTGTGGCTCAGACGATACATATAGTTCCTGACTTGAATGGACTTGGGCTTGTCCTTTCATCTCGTCATGGTATCTCCCAACGTCGACAGATACACATCTGCGAAATCTATTATCCGTCCCAAGTGTCTCCAATGTCTCGCCGATACCATCTCCCTCGATGAAAAGAGCGCGGAATATCTATTCAAGGCGTTCGATGTCAGTAACGGCGATTTGCACAGTACCTCGCCTGTCGCTATCTCGCCGCTTCTGCCGCCCTTGGAGCCATTTGCCGAGCCTCCGTCATTCTCCCTGCCGCCGAGGGACGACGAAAGCGATGTTAAACATCCTTATCTGTCTACCCCGTTACGCATGAAGCATTTCTCAAAGCTCAGTCCAACTATCCTTCGAGGTCTCTTGCGCTCTCCGTCTCTTCGAGTCTTCACACCAGATCCAAGTGTCTCAGAAGAGCACTCCGGATACCTTCTGGATCCCGCTCTTATCACATCATCTCGTTCTTTTGAACACTTGGATTCCAACCATCCACCCACGGACGCAGCTGAAGGGCACAATCTACCATATCTTATTAGCCCTCCACCTGCCGCTAAAATTCCGAGTGTTCCACATCTGCCTGTATGCGACGAAATATACACTGCTAAAATGTCTCAAACTGTGGGCCCCGTCTTATTTCATTCGAAAAAGTTTGTTTCGCCACTGCCCTCCCCGCCATTCGAGGAACGTCGACCATCCCTACGTACTCATACCTGCCCTGCTTCAAGTTTGTCTGCGTCGACGATCGCGCAATTTCGCCTGGTCGTCGATGAACTTGGTCGTACGGGAAACGGTCTAGAAAAACGCAAACCATTACAATCAAACCTGCGGCCATCCTTGCTTCCCGAGGCTAGTAGAACTGTGGATCTGCAGTCGCAAGGAAGCACTGGGGTAGTTGGGAACGTCACTCCTCTGACGATGCGTGCTCATGGAGTGTTAGAAGCGGAGTTCGTCGACCTTCTTCTACAACGCGCAGAAAGAGAGGAAGCGGAAGCGGAACAGCTAAGGACATCAGCAATGAGACTTCGGATGTTGGCACAACGTAGACGCAAACTCGCCCGTATTGTGCAGAAATAGGTTTTGGTACATTGTCAAAGTACACGGTGATGTGGTCACATAACATGCAATAATTACGTCTGGCTAGAGAGCAGCAATAGCAAGATGTCTCCGTTTAATCATGATAACCGTTCTTTCTCCTTTGCTTGTTCTGCAAGGACCCGTTCCATGCCAATCAGCCATTGGTCGATACCTGCACACGCCTGCTGTGTTTGAGCATGCCCTTTTGAAGGTGACGATAGTGCAACACTAGAGACGCCACTAATCCCTATATATCTTGCGAGAGCAAGCACGGGAAGCCGGCGCAGCGCTCGACCAGACATGCCGTGACTCTGAAAACCAAATCAGCATGTACATAGGCGGCGTTTAATAAGTTGCGTGTTTACTCGACAATCAGCTGCTAGCGCACGAAGCTTGAGAGCTACATGCCCTGACTTTGCGTGAGCATCTATAGGTGCTGAAGCGGATGGCGTAGACTGTGCGGGAGCTGCCAGTTCATACATTCGTGCTGCTTGTAGAGTAGGAACGTTCTACTCATAGCAATCAAGATAGAGCCGGCCGTATACAAGGAGATGCCTTACAACAGGAGTGACGAGACCTTTATTCACAATCTCGCATAGCGACGAACGGAGGATATCGTATATAGCTTCGCGAGAAGGAAGGTCAACATATTGTATGATATCTGCTCGATCTACAAATGCACTATCTGCAGAATACGTGAGATTTCCAGAGCATGGACGTAGATGCAATAGCTCACCAATCGCTTTTACAAGATTACTTGTCGACATGACCAGGACGTTTTTCTTGTGCTTCAACTTGTCCAATTGGGTTAGAAGGGCATTCACGACCTGAAAGACATTGATGAAATCTTAGGCAAATGTTGAGAAGGTGCATATATGCGTACCCGTAAGCCATCCGATGGTTCCGTACCTGCCATTGCCCCGGCCCTTGCCGCTGTCAAAGATTCTACCTCATCTACAGACAATCAGAGGAGTTCAATGTTCGATGAGGAACAGAAGACGAACCTATGAGGACAACGAGGAAAGCATCTTCTTCTTCGGCAAGTTCTGTTATACTTGTGAAAAGCCGCTGGACGAGCTTTCCAGATTCTGAAAACCATTTGGAAAAGAGGGAGTGAGCATTTATCTCAAGTAATCGGGCATTGGTATAACTGTCGATAATGAGAATGTGCACCGGCTAGAAGTAAGCATGATCATACCGATGGGATAAGCGGATGGAGAGCTTCTGCGCAAGTGCACGACACAGTGATGTTTTTCCTGTTCCGGGAGGTCCATGCAGGAGAACGACGCGATTCCATGAAACAAGATTGACTGTAGGATTAACGTCTGCATTCCGCTAAACATAATGTACTCACAGTTAACGTCAGCATCGCTGAAGATGAGAGTGGCATGAATGTAGTCCAAAAGCTTCATCTTTATATCATCCGCGTATATCAAAGAATCCCAGAGACCCTCCCAGCTTAGATTGGGCAATTCGCAGACACTTGCAGCCATTGTATCATCCTCGTCATCTTTGGAGCCAGCGCCGTTGGAAAATTCCTCAAAGGAATCGGTGTCCGAAGGTTGATAAACGTGGACCTGTAAGGTCAACTCGTCTAGTGGAAGAGACTGTGACGGACATGTTGATTCGCAGACAACGATCCGATCAACAGATGTCCCCAGTTCTGGAACGACCTCCCATCCGATAAGAGTCGAGGACAAGTTGATGCGGTCGAATGTATGTATCCAGTCATGAACTCGATGGCGAATCGTTTCGAACCTGGCGGTAGCTCGGGATTTCAAACGAACCTCAACTATACAGAGACGCTTCAGTCACGGCATAATGAAGGATTCATCGATGAAAGAGCATACCATGAACTGTCCACCTTATTTTTGGGGCTTCAGTGGCTGTCATGATGGTGGTTCAGGGTAAAGGAAGGACGCGTCCGGTTGGACCAAACAACGCGTCAATATTGCCAACGCATCACATGCATGGCGAATGACTAAGACTAAACAATCACTGCTTGACCATCGCCACGATGTCGTCCAATGAAGTCCAACCAAGTAGTGGTACTTTATTAGATCCTTCCACATTTGTTTTTCCGGCGCCTTCCACTACCACTGGCATCACCATCGAATTTTGCAATAGGGTGAGTACACCTACTCGCGTTTATCCCCCAGCTCACCGCATTCCAGTGCCGATGGTAAGCTTGCAAAAACATGGTAAATAAATCGAGCGCCCAATGTACGCCAGGCTTCATAGAGCAACGTGGACGCAGACAGAGCTCTTCTTGACATTTCCGCCGCCTTTGATAGGGAATATATCTCTGCATCCTCTGAACTCAGATGAAACTGCCGGCCGTTTCCGCGTCTGGATTATTGTTGAAAATGAGTCCCCACATTTATTATGGGATAGGAAGATAGAGGGCGGCTTCCCTGAGCTCAAAGCTCTTGTATGTGACACCTTTCTCTCAGTACTTCCTTGAGCTCAACCGCTCTTCAGAAACAGCGAGTTCGTGATCGAGTTCAGCCAGGCCGTTCGTTAGGGCACTCTGACATCAAATCTTGAGCAATATTCACTAGTGGTACACTTAACTACAACTTGGCTACTCATTTTAGCGTATATCAGTATCGGCGTTTTGTGCCAAGTAAACCACCACAGAGGCTTCCATACATTGTAAGATGCACTTTAGCCAGCATTAACAGTGCGAGATCGCGCTGAGGCGAAATTGATCCGAACCACACAGCTTGGTGGGAAATGACAACTTGCAAAACTTTTGACCACAAACTCGCACTTTGGGGCATACCAAAGACTACGCTGCTGCCTAGTTGAAGCTATCTGGGTGTTCAAAGCAAAACATCTGGGTTATACCCGTCCAAGTGTCCTCGCGAGCCGTAGCAAAGCTGATTCTTCGGAGATCTTGAGTGACAACTCGGATCGCAAGAGGTGCATTAGCAGGAATTATAGGTATTCGTGTTAGAGACCAGCCTTAGAATCAACAATAGTGCATTGGTGGTGTGTCTGTCGGTGCGTTTTCATGCGTTACGGATTTCAGTCACCAATTGAACGACGCGGACCCCCAGAACGATGCCCTCGCCAATTCGTACGACCATTCAAGATGATCACAACCACTTGTTCTTGTGTCTGGAATCAGACACTCTTCCCCTTGTGCCTGCGAGGGGCATACCCCTCCAAGATCCGAAAAGTTTGTGGCTTCCAGATCCCAACAAGTTCATGGAACGCAGTTGGGCTTCCGACACTATGCCATACCAGGGGTTTCTTCCTGTCCATCGGAGCTGCGTTTATCAGTGCGTTTTGTTCAAGTGCCTGAACTATTCGTCCGCGTCTATCCCACTGTTTTCTCCTTCGCCGGGACAATGGGCTTTGGAAACAAGAGTCGCCGACGAATGGAAGCATCTGGAAAATCTTTTGGGTATCCTAAGGAAAACATTAGGACAAAAATTGGATTGTGTCGAAAGATTTCCCTATCCTAGATTCCCTCCGCCATGGGAGTATGGATATCACCATGCGAAATGCCACAAGATGGACATGGAAGACGCCGCGATGCGATCGCGGGACGCATTTTTAGTACTGGCAGGGGAAATCTCTTTTCTCTTGGCGCTCACTCTGGCGGAAAAGGATGGGGACGACTGGGAAATCACGCTCACAGAGGAAGTTGGCGGAAACTGGACCGATCTCATTCGAACTTCTTGGTTAGTTCAGAATGATAGTGGCTTTTGGCAAGGTGAAGAGGCATCACGGCGAGTCGGTCTCTTTGTAGATCCTCGGGTATGCGAAAATGTTGCAAATTTCCTGGAAGCGTACACCGCATACAGCATTCCCGTCTGGATAGATTGGGGTCCGATCACGAGCCCTTTTGAGGCATTGGACCGGTCATTATCTCAGAAGTATGCCATTCGGCTCCCACCCAATAAGGTTGTTCATCGTACCACAGCAAAGCACATTGAACCTCAAGCGCGCGACGTTCAGCTTGGCATTAGGTGGCAGGCTGGTGAAATGTCTGTAGCCAATGAGTCAGAACAAACCATGCTTCAACAAACCACTGAATATGTGGATGTTCGTGCTGCCAGTTGTTCAGACGAAACCCGCGTCTCTGCGGAAAGAGATGGACGCTCAAAGAAACTGCAGCTCCTGGACAAGTCGGCAAATGAAAAGCACAGCCATCATGCTCGGGCTGCAAAGCTTGATCGGTATTCCGAGGAGCAACAATATCCGACAAGGAGTGTTGACGTTTTCGTTCGGGAAAAAGTCCGAGTCGACAACAAAGATTACGTTGAAAGGAGACATATCTCTGACAGTGATATTCCTCAGCAGCAATATCCACCCCTTCCTAGAGAGAGAGGCGCTGAGGCTTCAGTCAGGAAGCTGACAGCATCCAGCTTGAGGTGCTCTAGGCCATGTAGTGCAGAGGCTTGGGAAAAGGCATATGTGAAGCTCTTTGAGGCACAAACCCAGGTGCTCAAGGAAGATCTTGAGCCCAAAGAGTATGAATATTGGTCCTTGAAGGATGTCTTGCGCTTCCGGTTTGGCATACAAATAGCCAGACCAACAGATCCGGGTCCATTAACTGTGGTGGACAAGGCAAAGGTCAGCACCTGTCTGAAATCGCTAGACCATTTCAGCGTACCACAGGAAGGAGTAGAAAATTCGAGTCTTCTGAGCTTAGGAGAATTCGTTTCATGGTTAGCGTGGCATGCGTCGAAGAAGGAAGACAGTGGCAACCATGCTATAACGGCTTCACACGTGCAGCCGCCACATGTGCTTTCTTGCACAATATCCGCTGCTTGGTGGGATTTATCGCCTCAATCACATAGCTATCTGGGTAAAGACCCTTCTTCTCTGGGTATTCAGGCCGTCCAATGGCACGATGGAAGTGAAGAAAGAACTGGATACCGCATCCAAGTCCAAGGCGAATCAAAGGTTCTGGACCAGCGGTACTTGCTCATTGTCTACCGCGCTGACGATGTTCTGCACTGTCTACGCTTATCGGGAGTGACGCGTCTTGATGATTTAATAGAGGAACTTTGCTGCCATGGTATCCGTTTCACCGTGGGCGTTCAAGCAGATCCTTCGGGTCCAAAGCTTTGGAGAAAATCCTACGAGAACGGATGTCAAGCTCGCCATACTCAACTCATCCCATACAGACCAGCCAATTTCAAGGCTGGATTATTGGACTACATATCTTATGTGCGCAGAAGGGCCGCGTTATTACATGATCCCGTCGTTGCAAGGGCTGCTTTGATGCATGGAGGGATAATATGGCGCCTCGCTATGGAGCACACCGAAGATTATAGTGCCGTCCTCCGACGCCCAACCGATGACATTTTTTGCTATGGCAAATGCCATAGACTCACAGTCCTAGGCCGAGAAAAATGCGAGATTTTCATGTGGGAGGAAAGCCTCAGTGAATCCCAGATGGATGTCATGTGTGGGGTTTATAAGATGTACAACCGGTCTCCCGACGGGTACAGTCTTACTCAAGACATGTCTTGGTTCCCGAAAGACGCTAGTTTCAAATATTCTGCACTAAACGTCGGGTTTTGGACTGCCGACGCTGAAAAGTGGTATACCCGTCGTGTGGACATGTATCTCTCACCAAATCCAGAGAAAAGTTGCTTAAACCAAGCCGGTTGGCGAAGCAGTGTTCGCTTATGGAGGTGCGCCATTGCAACATACAAAGGGCTGGAGACTGTATCCAAGCATTTTGTCGACCGTCATGTCCTGGCAAGTCGATGATAAAAACGTGCCCCGAAGGACCTGGAACGCATACAAGGAGGAAGATATATGGGGGCTGAAAACGAGTTGAAGGCCGCGCCCGCATGCGCATTGTAAGAATGGCATTGCCTAATAGATAGCGTAGATACCTGAAGAAAGTTGTACACACACTTGGTGCGTTACGATATAACTTTCATGGATATTGAGCGCTGAGTACTCAATAACCATAATCATGGCTTGAGCCATTGAGCGGTCAGCACAGAGGCAGATATGGTGGAGCGCTCCTAGTCGCAAGGGCAATATATGTTGCGTTTATGGAAAGAGCCGAAGCGATACTGAGGTCATGTTTACAACGCTAAGCATAGGTTTCAGCGATTGTATTTTCTCAGTTACGTTAGATCGATTGACGTCCCTACAGTCAATATAGTGCGTAGCACAGGAGGAAGAATACTTCGCCAGTATGTCACATATAATACAAGCAAGACTAGCAAATACGTGATTCGCTTCTCGCATTGACGACCAGAAATCCTGAGTGGAGGTGAGACAACGCACAACGCGCAACACGACCGCCGTCTACTCGGATTTGTCAGTGGGTGCCTCCCTGTAAGGATGAAGTTAATAAGCATATAAGATACGAAGTGGAATATACTTATAATATATAGCACATTGTTGCATCTGTTCCGTGAAAATCAGGCATCTCTCACTAACTCAAGGAAAAAATAACGCCCACCTTATAAACACCTCTCCCAGTGCGCCATTAGACTTTCCATCTTGATACTCCTCTGTGTTTGCCAACTAAAGAACGAGATCAAGCTGTGAAAAGGAGGAGCCCAGAAGCGCTCACTTGAAGATTCATGAACCCATCGGTGCTGACAAGATAACCCTTGTACTCTAGCCCCCATTTTAGTTTAACGAACACTGGTTTCCCAGTGAGTTCTTGCATGAAAGGTTTGGGGTTAACTGGGTTGACCTAGAATTGCATAAAATGTAAGAAAAGAATCATTTTGAAGGGGCAAAATACACACAGCAGACATGGTAGTTCGAAGCAACCTGGCGGAGTTTGAAACCGCTGAAAATCCTCTTGTCACGTCCTCACTTCCACTACATTTTCCCTCGGGCAGGCGCTCTACTGTCTCTTCGCCATGTCAGATCGTGAGGGACACTCGGGGGCACCCACAGATGACGATCTTTCATTGCCCAAGGCGACCATAACGAAAATGATATCAGGTGTGTCGACTCATTTTCCTTCCCGGCTTATTTTGACGCGTCTCTTGGTTGCAGAGCTGCTGCCCAACGATGTCGTATGCGCAAAGGAGACAAGAGACCTTGTCATTGAGTGTTGTGTAGGTAAAATACTTCGCTTGCTTACCCCCAATGAGAGCCTATTACCATCTGTTCCACAGAATTCATACACCTGATTTCGTCAGAAGCAAACGAGATTTGTGAACAAGAATCCAAAAAGACCATTGCTCCAGATCACATCATTTCCGCGCTCAAGGTTTACCTCTCGTTGCCGCCACGTCTTGACGTAGTTCTCATTTTGTATATAGCGATTGGGCTTTGACTCGTTCACTACCGAGGTCGAGGATGTTTTGAAGGACCACAAGCAACAGCAGAAGGTATGTGTTACGTCTCTCATGTTTTGCCTTCCTAACATACTGTTCGTTAGGACCGAGAGAAGAAGGTTTCCAAGTTCGAGCAGTCTGGAATGACGGAAGGCTAGTCCACTTACTTGCTGCTTGCATTGATCGACCCTGACATAGCCATCTGCATTCCCAGAAGAACTATTAGCAGCTCAACAAGAGCTGTTCGCTGCCAGCCGAGCAAAATTCGAGTCAGGTCAACAGTGAGCAGCGCCTGTCTGCGTGTATTAGTATCCAAATTCTACCACGGCTTATTTTTATTTTGTACCGGCATTTTGTAGTAGTTGTATATACATAATCGGATAGTTATTCTTCTTTATCTGTCTTGCAGCAGACGTAATCTCCGTTCTGGCGAGTCCCCGTTCCACAGAGTCCTTGTAGAACCGTCACTATCGGCTATTTCAGACATCTCGGGTAAGCCTTCCTGTTCAATAACGAAGGCAGCTGAAATGGTTGCATAGAGAGTGGCTAGGACAAGGAAGGTCAGTGGCAAACATATATTGCATATATTGTACGTACCTTGATATACATCTCCTTGAGCGAGATACAGTCCAGCTCCTAACCCGCCAAGAAAGCTGTTTCCCGCACCTGGTACATATTGTAAATTTGCGTCGTCGTTGCAAATAAGTTAGAAGCGAACCAGTGACGTCCACAACTTTCTCCTGATCTGCCCAGAATGCGTCGATCCATTTACCACCACCAGACCTTGTGGTCACATAGGCTCCAAGTTCACCACTGCGGATTATCACGGAGCCCCTACCCTTGTTTCCTAACCCAAAGTCTAGGAACATTTGTGCGGCCTTCTCTATGGACGTCTTAGTCGGTGGAAGCGGCATAGACAACACCATAAGCGCCTCCTCTGCATTTGGACTGTGTCTTGTCAGTCAACAGTATATGTTGCATTTCATTCTCTACCTCAAGACAGAAATTTGCGGCAGGACCTTGATTAGAGCTGGAAGCTCCTCTGGAACGCACCGATCCTGACATATATCAGTTTCATGCAGAATCTTGATCCAGAGTGCAAGAACACACCGGAATTGGCTCCCAAATGGTGATCGGATTCCATTTGGGTTCCTCGTGAATCTCAGACACGATGGATTGTGCACGGGAAGGAGAGCACACGAAATGAACAGTAGGCGCCCGCGCCAGCCTCGTTCCTCGAAGATCTCGAGGTGTGATACGGATACGTGTGGTAAGATAGTCAAAACTAAATCAGCCATAGTCATTCAGTTGGAAAATCAACGGCACTGAGATTTTGCAAGGCCCGCCTTCGGTGATCGCCCATATAAGAATTGAGAGCGCGGGTGGTACGCGTTGAAAGTTGATCGCGATACATCCACATCTCATGGCCATATTTATCGAGCTCCTTTTGGATGTCAGATGGCCAGTCATTACCTCTATCGACTATCATTCCAATCTTATCCGGAGGGAGCCTATGCAAGAGATACGGCGGATTTCAGTATCCAGTCTATATTGCAACAACGCGACGGACCATATACGTGCCCCGAGAGCTGCATAAGTGCCACCACCGCCGATCTACGTGATAATAAGACATGAGCACTTTTATCGCGTTCAATAATCACGCTGTTTGGCTTTCCTGAGGAGAAAGTTCTTTTCCCGTCGGGTTTCCGTCATCATCGAGGAAAGAAAACTCATCGATGATAAACATCCCGAGGGTAACAAACTGTGGTGTCCCGTATCCGTGCATCGCAGGGCTCATCCTTGAAGAAGGATAACTCAGATGTGAAAGATGAAGCAGAGTTGCAATGCGATAAGATAAGGATGCCAGGAATGTCGATCATCAATCATCGATCAGGCCTTGATCACTAACTGGCATCATCTCTGCCCTCCCATGAAGGTCTGGGCGGTCCAGTACGATCCCGCTCTGTTTTCTGAAGATGTATTCAAGAGTTTTCGGTTTAATCTTAACGTCACGCTAACCTGAATAGCTTTATCACGCAGGCCTTTTAGTCGTTGACTCAGAAAGTGCGACGCGAATCAAAAAGTTCTTTAGAAGGGAGGACGCCTGTCGTAGGTATCTATCTTTTCCGATTTTGGTGGCGCTTGACAGTTTGCCTAGGGACACTCATCGGACGTTTACTGCCCCGTATGATGCTCAGGGACCGTGGCGTTTTGCCACAAGCTATGACATTTGGTGCGACAGAGGCAAGGAAACCATATATTGTATGTGGAGAGCATATTTTGACCGTTTCAATACGCTGACCATCAACAAGACCACACCTGATCTGGATCCGCCCGTTGCATTCAATGTATCCCATGATAATGGTCTTGTAGTAATGGTGTTCGGACCCGGCACTGCCAACCCGCCATCCTTTACAATTGGGATTGATGTGATGAAGGTACGGATTCCAGGGCGTGATTCCTTCAGATCCTTTGTAGAGACTGTAGGAGATCAGGCAAGTGTGGACACTACATCGCCGTTTATTTTTAACTGAACGAAACGAAGCTAACCTCACTTGAGCGTCGCTCTCTACTCTCCCCCGGAGTATCGCAAGACGAAGCCCTCCGCAGATTCTTTTGGATATGGACGATAAAGGAGGCCTATACAAAAGCTCTTGGGCTTGGGCTTGGGTTTGACTTCAGTCGACTGGAATTCGATGTAACTTCGGATATATTCCGGGTAGATGCTGTCGTCCCTCCGGGATGGCAATTCACAAAATTTATGTTGATGCAGGGACAGGACGTGTATCTGGGCGTTGTCGCTGAGTTCACAGGAGGCACGGAAACCACGATTACCTCCGAAAACGAGGCACACCCTTGGTTGATCACCTACGACGCACATCTATTCACGCAGCAGGCTGTAAAGGAGCTGCAGGCTAAAGAAGCTCAGGGTTAGAGATCAGGAGCTCTATTGGGTAACGAATTATGAATAGTCTTTATAACGATCTTCTTTGTCCTACGCCATGTCCTCAATTTCAGCCACCGGGCCACCTGCCAACCAATCCCCATAATAAACACATTCTCGTGGGTTCACTGGTCCGCCATCCTTACAGAACTCAAACGACGGACACTTGGCACATGGTGATTCGGACCAGCCAAGCGACAGGCGTTCCTGTCGTATGGCCCTATACACATATATCCCATCTTCGCTATCCGAGAAGGAACCGGGCACAGGAGGGGACGAGCGGTGTTGATTTTTTGATGTTTTACCACTATGCCGACGTGTTTCCATCTCAGAATTCGATGAATCCCTTTCGGAAGAATTGTCGTATTTCTTGGATTTGGACCGCCTCCACTTCTTCTTGGTATCCATGTCTGAACCTGTGGCTTCGTTGTCGGAAACGAGGTTTTTCTTGTTGCGTTTAGTGGATTCGACGTCGGACCCAGAGTCATTCCTTCTCCTTTTCTTTGTGTTCTTAGGTAAGAGATCATCCGAGTCTGAGTCGTCCGTCGCGGCTCGCTTTTTCCTTCTCCGTTTACTCGTGTTGTCCTCGCCGTCGGAATCAGAAGAGCGATGTTTTCTTTTTTTCGTCTTCTTTTTGTTGTCTGTTTCATCTCCGGAGTCGTCCTCATTTATCGAATTTGTATTCCAGGACGCAATGCCGAAAGCGGGGATCTGGACGTACAATGATTATCATCAGACAGCCAATGCAGATGCAACGCACCTTTTCAATCTCTCTGTCCAGGACTAGAACATTCAACAACATCTCGACGTGCTCCACCGTGAGATCGGTCTCTGTCAGCCTGGCCTGCCTGAGAGTATTCCGAACCTGTTGTGCGGTAGGATACTGTGGGGAATTGGATATGGGATATAACGCTCCTTCATACTTGGAACCGCGTTTTGGATAACTCTGTCGTAAGATGTTAACACAGAACCACGTCCTTGAGAATGCTGGCCGCACCATATCACGTATCAATTTGAAACACGCCTTGATGAGGGTTTCGATGAACTCAGTGTCTAGTTCGTTATCTGTATACCACGGTCCCCCTGTGAGGACGGTCGATGGTTCTATGCCTTGGAGCATGTAAATCTTCCTCGTCGCATGCTGATAGACGCATTAGAGAAACCATGATTGCCTCGTTTGAAGAATCCCACCTGCACGGATTGCACGCGTTTGATGAGCTTTTTCTGAATCAATGTTTTCAAGCAGCGATCGATGATTGTTTGATGTAGATTTGTTTTTGCCTTGAGGTGCTTCGTCCATATGCCTGCAGGGATATCATCGAAAACAATTTCGCTTAAGTCATATTGTGCTTCGCGGACCTTCATTATGTGATGTTTTTATGTGGTCAAGCACTAGGTTCTCCTCTCCGCTGAGATCCTTGGTTCTATTGGAAGCTGGTCAGGTGCGGGGCTACTTGATAAAAGGGATGACAAGTACGCGTTCAGTTCAGCCTTGGCGACGGCTCTGAAAATAATCTTCTTTTTCCCGTCGCTGAACGGCTTGAACAGGCCAACAGCTAGTAGAAAGTTGATAGCCGTCTGCCTGGCTTTGGTGTCGGGTACAATCTCTTCGATTTGTTTCGGGGTTATTTCCTATGACAACATGAGCGTGATGGCTATTATTCGACAAAGGAAAGCTTTACATGATTATCAGAAGATAACGCGGCTTGATGTATTTTGGTTTCGATCTCGTTGGGTGGACGTTTGCTCATGACAGTCACAGAAGAAGAAAGGAGACAGGGCAGATGATTCAAGTATGCGAAGCCAGAGAAGCCAAATATTGGTGTCACGGTATGCTACGGTGTGACATATGCCTAATTAGGTATCGACGTATCAGAAGTGATGTCGAAGATTAAAGACATATTGTGAAAAGAAGTATCAGTAATTACTTGGTACGCAACGTCAGTAGTAGTATGAAAAATCCATATAAGAATCAATAGGTTCAACACCTTCCTCGGCGCCGAAGTCAATGTCAAGCGGCTTTGACTGCCAAATTTTTCTTCCGGCCTGTTTTTCATCGGAGCCCCAGAGCATCCCAGAGAGTTCAAAAACCTCGAGCGCTGGGAATTTTGTCAAGGCATTGGCAATATCTTGGTAAAAGGCCTTGAAACAATAATGAGCACGAAGAAGGCACGAGTGGATGAAACAAAAGGTACCGTGTCGGGGAGTCCCGAGAAATTGCAGGTGGATGAAATTCTGAGATAAATCATTTTGCGCAAGCGCTGGGAAAGAAGATGGAGCAGCGATGCGGGGAAAGATGTAGTTGTCGCTTCAAAGACAGTCACATCAGCTGTGGACTGGGCGATGGCGTCAATAACGCTGTCATCGACATGGCCTGTATTAATACGGAGTGTTTGAACTGGACGTCCTGGGACGATGGCTCGGGCGGTCTGGGAGGAACCAGTAAAGTGGGACAAGTGAGGTACCGAAGAAGGTGGAAGGGCGTCGAGATAATGGTGTTGAAATGAAGGAGATAATGTGTCCACCTCTAATTTTAGAAGGGAAGGGGTTGCCTTTAGGAAGGACGCGACATGAGAATTAAAGGGAAACGAGCATGAGAAGTAGGATAAGGACGGGTAGTGCGATGTCCTGATTGGAAGCAATATCCAGCTGACCCGAGGAGGGACGAAGACGCACAAATGGACAAGGTTGGTCATGTTCCCAAGCGCCACCGCGAGATGGCGAAAGAAGGACAGGAACAGGGAGGGCTGGGAGTCTAGATTGATAGAGAAAGAGGTGACATACTGGGCGAGAAGGGGACTTCTCGCGAGGGTGAGCACCACGGAGAGATTTTTAGCGGCGGGTGCTGCGAAAATTGTGCGATAGAGACGACGCTGGGCGACTGGGGAGAGCCTGGAGGATACCTTGAGCAAGGAGAGAAGATCGCAGGGACCAAGATGGGAGCAGAGAGAGTCGAGGAGCTCGACAGGAAGGGCGAGGAAGGAAGGAGGCATGGAGTCGCAGGAGAGACATTGGGATTTACCTTACCGCCTTACTTTATAATCGGCTAATAGATGCAGGGACAAAGTGATGGCAGCGAAGAGGATTCTGTTGTTCGTAGTAAGTTGATGATGTTTGGAGTTACGTAATAGACTTTATTTACTTTGTCCTTGACGAGTTCTTTTTCTCTTGCGCCTGTGATGCGAGCATTGCTCCGGGCACTGCCTCTTTCTATTCCACGCTGTCCTTTACTTTTCTCTTGCCGAGCTATTTTCCGTTCTTATTATCACCACCCGTTCCGTCGGCACTTTCTCGCCCATTGCGGTCAGCCGTAGTCTCCTTTTTCCTCCTCTCTTCTCTCAATCAGCGTTTTTAGCACCATTCCCCACTCGAACTCACCGCTGCGGCTCCTTGTCCGCGTCAGATGCTGGATCTCGGGTCGTTTTGTCTGGCTGGCTCCTGAATAAACGGTGATTACTGTCAAACTACTCCTTTCGTCCACCACCAATGCTTTTCGACAAGGAAAGGTCGTGTCTGCTCCTTTTTTCCGCTCAAAGACCCTTCCGGCACAGTCCAGCTCATCGTCGACAACACCGACGCATTTTCAGACGCTCTATCCCAGGTCCCTGTAGAGTCTGTCGTTTCAATTCAAGGCTCTGTCCTTTTAAGGCCCTCAGACGCCCGTCGCAGTGTCAGCATACGTTGCACATTATCCTTCTAGTGTTTGACTCTGTGCCAGGGCCCCGGAGGTGACATCGACATCAAGGTTCACAGTTTTGTCCTGTTAAACCCCGCAACACAACTACCGTTTGTTCCGTCAGGTCACAATCTAGTAGGTGCACATCTCGTGCTCATCTTTCTCCTTACCAACCGCTCCACAAGCCAAATGAAGACTATCGCCTGCGCTATCGGTATCTTGACCTCCGGCGTTCCTCTCTTTCCGACAACTTGAAGAGGCGGGCGAATGTGGCGCACTTGGTGAGAAATGTCTTGCACGAAAATGGTCCTTCTTCGCCTTTCCCTATCGAGAACAGTCTGTTAGAATCTTTTAGGTTTTCTCGATGTGGAAACTCCCCTACTCGTACGATCGTCCCCTGAAGGCGCAAAGGAGTATCTTGTCCCAACACAGGTTAGCAATGATTCGGATTCGCCTAATTTTTTCGCTCTCGCCCAGTCGCCGCAGCAGCCTAAGCAACTATTGATTTGTTCGGGGGCGGTAGATCGTTATTACCAGATTGCTAAATGCTTCCGTGACGAGGATGGCCGGAAGGACAGGCAGCCGGAATTTACTCAGATTGATATGGAGATGGCTTTTGTATCATGGGGATCTCAGGAAGATACTACTGCGTCCCCGAGCTCTGATGCCTGGCGTATGGGAGGTGTTGAAGTCCGGAATATCATTGAGACCATCGTCAAGGACATTTGGCAGCAGTTCAAAGGTGTAACCTTACCTAACAGGTTCAAAGTCATGACTTACTTTGACGCGATGAGACGTGTAAGCCTTTCGGTGTCTTTCTTATTCAATGGACAGTGATAATTATTCTTCTCAGTTTGGGTCTGATAAACCGGATACACGTTTCGGTCTAGAAGTACGTGCTGCACGTTAGTGCCGGACATCAGGGCCGTTTACCGTTCAATTGATAGATTTCAGACATCACCCAAGCTTTACCCCCTGAAATGCAAACGATGTTGCGGGAGAGCGATGAAATCGTCGAATGTATCGTCTTGCGGCACCGCGAGGAACCTTCCTTCCTATCAGTTTCACCAAAGTGTAAAACCGAATCTTTTGCGGTACGAGACAGCTTCCATGATTAGCTTTCTCTTACCTGGCTGTTTTTACTCCAGGAGTTCGTTCCGGTGAACGTCAAGACCGTCCAAACATGGCTGAATCGTAGCCGGATTGTACCCCAAATGTCAGAGGCTCTAGACGCGTCTGAAGTCGGCGCGCTCAGCGAGAAGCTGGGGATATCACCTGGTGACGGGCTATGGCTAGCTCGAAGATCGAGGATCGCTACTGTGAGGTCAATCCCTGCCACATGGGATCACTTCTTGACTTCGTATGTAGGGTGGATCCACTGTTCTAGGAAGACAGAGGCTTAATTTGCTAGAGGCAACTATTGACCAAGGTCAGCTGCAGCGCAAATCATCGAGGTAAGAAACGCTTCACTAACAAGCTCTTTCCAGAAAAATTTGTCCTACCTGATTCACCGAACTTCCTTTGGGTAACAGAGTTTCCGTTATTCACGCCAGAACTAGAACTCAACAGGAAATGGTCAAGCACACACCATCCATTTACTGCTCCAATGTGGCAGGACGTCGAAGCTCTGTTCAATGGTGAGATTGAAAGTGTAATAGATTACTTCTCACACTTCTGGGCGTATACTCATACGGCTTTTATCCAGGTCCGGGGTCAGCACTACGATCTAGTCCTCAACGGTGTTGAAATTGGGGGTGGCTCTGTGCGTGTCCATGATGCAGCCATGCAAGAATACATTTTTACGGACATCCTCAAGGTCAGCTGGATTGCAACGTGTTAATTGGTCTCGGAGGTAATCAGCGGCTATCATAGTTTTCGGTGGAAGAGAGGAAGCCCTTCAATCATCTTCTCCAGGCCCTTCGATGCGGTGCTCCACCTCACGGCGGTATTGCTCTGGGTCTGTCTTCACCTCACTCCGTGTGCTCATGCATTTCTTATTATGGCTTGTTCACAGGCTTCGATCGCCTAATGGCTATACTCTGCAATTCATCGTCCATTCGCGACGTGATCGCTTTTCCGAAGACAAGTTCCGGCACCGATATGCTTTTCGAAAGTCCTGCGCCCGTACCAGACTACACTTTACGACAATATGGACTTGGACGTTACCGCCAGGTTTCAGAAGTACACGACGCGGAAACGTGAAGTCGAATGGCATTTATCCAAAACAAACTATCTAGAGAGCCTCTTACCTACTAAAAACAGCTATATGATGAATCACTAAATGAAAGCATAATCCTGAAAATCTCGGTCCGATGTGAAGTTGTCGGAAGAGGTAATTGTGCTATGTGGTAACGGGCATGCTCGAGCCACTGTGCTCCGATTTTGTTTCATCGGACTCTTTTCTCTCCGAACTACTATCGTCAAGTGAGGGTGATCCAGGAGGTGATGGAGTAGCATTGCCCCTATACGCTGAGACTCGAGGCGTGGCACTGTCATCTATGTCATCATACGGTGACCTGCCATAGGTAAAAGGTAACGTCCAATTGAAACCGGATTCTTTCTCTGGCTGCGGTTGCGCTGGTGATGTGCCGTTCAGTGCAGAAGTATAAGGTGCAGGTTCTGTCTGCGAAGATTCGTGGCTTTCTTGCTGCGAATGACCTTCGTCGATGGCTGACAGGACACTGCGAAGTTTTGATGACTCGGAACGGCGAGAATGATGTCCAGCTTGAGATGCTGAGTGTTTACGCGACACTGGTGGAGACACCGATCTCGGTGGAGTTGGCGACGTTGAGGTGGGAGAAGACACGTCCGCCCATTCAGTTGATTCGGATGTGTACAATCCATTTGAAGAATTTGGAGCCCACGCCATTGACTTGTTTCGGCTGCTCGAAGAGCTGGGCAACCCCTCAACAGAATTAAGCTCTGGTGTTGTCATTATAGGTGTAGCGGCTGATGATGAAGGTGTTGGGTTCGTAAGAATGGAAAGAGGAGGAAGAATGCTGAATATTTGGTCTTCGGCTTGGGGTGGGCCATAAGAATCAAATGGGTCGGGTACCGTCTGCAACATCGGCTCAATGACTGGGTCAGAACTGCGTTTTGAGGTCAGCTAGGTCCTAGACTTGGTTCACATGGTACGCACGCTTTAGCGGTGAATCTATCAAACAAGTCCATGGTAGAACGAACGACTAAGCAGACCTGCACGTCAAAGTTCAAAGTAAACGAACAGTATGCTTTGTAGAAAACCCACTTTGCCCTGTACCACGTCCCACACTTCTTCTTCATGTTCGATAATTTCCCGGTAATGAGCAGCCTTAAGGTCGTCGAGATCATCCACCTGCTGCTGAAGAACTGACAACGCCTCGCGGAAGCTCTGTAAATCTAGAAAGCAACCCTCGTCTCAGTTATGGCTTCTTCTTGCATGATCGGGTTTTCGTACTTCGCTCTTTCCTGTTCATATTCCGCATTTCTGTATCCCGGATAACTCGACTCTTCTCCCGCAGTGCACGTTCGTATGATGCGGACCGTTCCTGTGGAGTCATTGAATGTGTTATCACCCAAGTTCATATCCAGTTCAAACGCACAGTCACTATGGTACGGTAGGTCTCCAAGTGTTGGCGCAGCGGTTTCTCAAAGCTCTTATCAATTGTTTCAGCCTATTTCTACATATCAGCACGGACAAGTTCATTTCTGACGACACAGATTGACTGACCAGAACATGCCAATGGTTCCCGATGAGATGGTGAAGACCAGAAGCAGCTTGTAAGCGCGTCCCCGACTCGTATGATGGACCCTTGAGGCTGGAGCAGGATAAGAATAATATACAACAGCGAGGACATAAGAAATCTCGCACCTGCTGCAGGCCTCCATTGCGTCCGCGAATGCTGCAGTTGCTTTCGACATGGCGACCAGAGCGAGACGGTAATTTGCAGAAGAGTTCATGAGCTGCATCCGGGTGCATTGGAACACTTAGGTTTCAACAAATGCCGAAAGATCTTACTTCTTCATATGCCTGAAGACTTGCTTTTAAGTTGGACCTTGTTATAATCTTCTCTGGGCCATTTGCGCCGAAATTCATTTGTGAGACATTTGTAGTATCGGAGAAAGTAGGTGAAGGGGGTCCTGGTGACGAGTTGCGCCTTGAACTGAAAGCAAGGCCTCGGAGGGAACGAGGACGATTACGAGCCATGATAGTGATGGTAGGTGACGAAACCGCGCAGTTGCAGATATGCGCTTGCCGTATACCACGCTCTATTTGGTATGCTCTTCCGGATCAAGCGCCACAAACTTTCGCTTTTTTTATTTTGTATGTTCAAGTTCTTGCATGTCACTGTGCAACGTATATGTTTCGCACTTTGTTTCGCCAATGTTGATGTATCAGTCACACTTCTAGTGTGCTCAGAATTTCTGTCATTTCAAGAACATCATTTGCAAGGAGACAGTAACAGCTGACGGTCGTTATACGCCTCAGATGATATTTCCTCTGCCACCCGTTCTGCTTTGACACGCCATGTGTCACGCAAAATTGAAAATTGAACGTCAATGTCAGTCACCCTAAAGACACGATGAATATTGGCATTCGAATAAAAAAACATTTGATACTCACCATTAGCTGGTTACTTTCTGGCACCTGCAATCATGCTCATCTTGTCGGGTGCATCTCTCAAATAGAACAGCTTCGCCCGTCTCATTCTACCCCTCGGCGGTTTTCGCACAACCTTTATCTCCTTCACATGCGGCGAATTGACGAATATCTGCATATCCACACCCGTTCGCTGCAGAATGTTGCGTAGAACAACGGAAGTGTCGGGACCACGCCGCCGTATCGAGAGCAGCACGCC
The DNA here is from genome assembly GCF_019112545.1 of Guyanagaster necrorhizus. Classification (NCBI taxonomy): domain Eukaryota; kingdom Fungi; phylum Basidiomycota; class Agaricomycetes; order Agaricales; family Physalacriaceae; genus Guyanagaster; species Guyanagaster necrorhizus. The sequence goes on along the minus strand of NW_025064885.1, from coordinate 233,598 downwards.
CGTGAAAACGGATGGCGCATGGTCCATAGTGATGGTGAGGATGGAGCCTGGCTTCAATTGGCTGGGAGACTTGCGGGAAAATAACGTTCGGAGCATCTTTTGCTTGTCCCGAGGAGGAAGATTTTTGAAGAGGTATGGCATAAGGCCTTTGCCTTCCCGCAGAGCATTGGGAATATGCGAAGTTGGTTCAGGACGTATAATGGCGGCTTTGGAGAATGGGTACGCCTTTGCCTTTGCCTCTGTCTTGGCTGCGGTCGACATGGACCTTGTAGTCCATCGCAAGAAGTTTGGCAGCATGACGCCGCAGAACGGTAAGCCTGACCGTAATGGTGGTCGAAGACAGAAATTCGATATGCCGATTTCGGAAATTCTTCACCCAATAACTTGACCAAATTTTCGGCTGGACACAAATACACAAGCGTAGAATTATATGATGGCCTTGTAAATGTAATTTTGGATAGACTACGTTACACAAATAACAAAACAAAACGAAGAACGACAAAAGAGAATGTGACGCACTTCCGTTTGAGCCTAAAACCCGCGTCCACGACCTCTGTGGGTGCATGTTAGCAGAAGAAACAAAATGATGGAGGTAACATACCGGCTACGCCCTCTGTATGGATTATATCCGCCATAACCACCTCGGTAGCCTCCCCTGTAGCCTCCTCTATACCCACCCCGACCACGCCCTCGGTTGAACCCAGGGAGATTGGTCCGCTTTGCCGTAACCTGAAAGCATATCAGTTATAGCATACCTGCCACAAGAAATTTTCTTCTGACCTTGATCAAACGGCCGCGGAATAGAGAGTTGTCCATGGTTAAAGCAGTATCAATGTGTTCTGGCTCGGCAAACTCCACGTACGCGTAACTAAGAGACATCAATCGCTGTAGGCAGTATGCTGGAGAAACTGACCCCTTCGGATGTCCTGTAAACTTGTCGCACAGAATGGTAACTCGATTTATAGTTCCACAGGCCTGAAAATGACCCTGGATCTCCTCTGGTGTGGCACTGTAATCAACCTGTTTGAAAGATCAGGAAAAAAAGACAGAAGAACCGAAGGGCGCGACGGCACTGACATTACCGACATAAACGCTCCGACTGTCCGCAGCGGCTTTATCTTCATCTGTTTCCATCGGAACGCCAGCATCCAAGCCATCGTTATTGACCTTTTCCGCCTCAGCCTGCATCTCTCGAAGCTTCATAGCTTCCTTTTCCATTTCCTCCACCCGTTGCTTCATTAGCATAATTTCCTGTGGTCCGTCAGCAAAGAATGAAAGTAACGCGCGACGAAGATACCTTGGTCTCAGCTTCCTCGCCATCGTCGATTATCGCCTCTGGTTCACCGGTCGCCGGAGGTTGCGTTGACTCGACTTCGGTCATTACAGCGTGAGGGGAGAGGTGTGTTTTGTTTGGCAACACGTTGCACTGCCTGAAGCTCTTCGGCAAACAAAGGCACGTGGTATCCATTGCGTCATTGTTCTTCTGGGTATTGTCATGTCTCTTATGTGATTTAGGTGGAGACGAGACACCGAAAATACCAACAATAGCCCCCTTGATTTCTCCGCCGTGTACGGGACGACGAGCAACTGTTCGGCGCCCAGGGGCCATCTGCCTGGTCAGTAGACCAGATGGTGAAACCAAGGCTACGTCAGAGGGGATGCGAAATGCGAAATCCGCTTCTATTCGTGGCGCAGGAGAATGACGTGGTGGACCTTTTCGAAGGGAGATAGTTACCGATGTGACGATCGCAGCATTCCATACCCCAATTAAAATGTCAAGTTCATACACACTGAGCGCTACGATTGCCTTATACAACCGTCACAGCGATACATGTACGACTCCACAGTCAGTCTCAGGCACGCGAGGCACTGCCGCACTCGGCATAATCGGCCCGGTTCATCTTCCCGTTTCGAGAATAACCACGTGCAAAGCGCAAATTTAGGACTTTGGTCAGACGTCTTACTTGGATTTATACCTTCATCGCCTCTTCGTTACATTCATGACAAAGGGGCCCCTTAACACGCCCATGGCACACCAGTCAAAGAAGAAGCGCACCGACGAGGAACCTCTCACTCCGGACGTAGGCCAGAAACCAATCCAGCTCCAACGCAGAAGGGTGTGGAGGGCTTGCGAAAGCTGTAGGCACGTTGACTTCGCTTCTCAGGATTTCAATGAGAAACTTATCTTTTTTTTTCTCTTTTTCAGGCGCAAGAAGATCAAATGCGATGGCTGTGAACCTACCTGTTCCCAGTGCAGCACTTCAGGCTCACAATGTACTTGGTTGCAAACCAAAGATAGGGCCGCGCTGAGTCGGCAGTGCGTCATTGCCACTTACTTTGCCATGATTGGCTCTGATAGAAATTTCTAGCTATGTCCAGGAGCTTGAGGCGCGTTTGCTTCACATGGAATCACTCTTCAAGCAGGTTGCCCCAGTACTCGAGCAAATCGGGACTTCGACTAACGGCACCGCTTCGTCCTCATCTGATACCACGACATCAGCACCAGCATTAAATCCATCTAAAACTGCTGCCGCTGCTGCTGCTGCGGCCATATTACGGTCCATAGCGCCTATCCAACGGCCACCTGAGCCAGCCTCCCCAGTCAAGATCGAGGACGATGTCAGTGAATCATTTGGTCAGCTCGCACTTGATGAGTATGGTCACATGAGGTGGATGGGGGGCTCTTCATCGATGTCTTTGATCCAGTCATTCCGCGCCTTGACAACATCTCCACTTCATCGGATATCGCCTGCGGAGGAGGATCCTCATGCACCTGGCCCGAGCATCAATAAATTATATTTTCCGGCCTCTGTTTTTTTCGGCCAAGTTCATGCTCTCCCCGGACCAGAAGAAGTAGAATACCCAGAGCGGGATTTGGCGGACAAGCTCGTACGTTTTGTCTCTTTAAGTCACCCCAAACTTCCATAACTTTTCTCACATAGGTCGAAACATATTTCGCGCGTCTCCATTTCCTCATGCCTGTCATTGATAAGCCCTCTTTTTTACTTCAGTACACGAACGTCATGAATAACATTCATGACCGTAATCTGGTGCGCAGCCAAACCGCTTTTATATCTCTAATCTTCGCGGTTTTCGCTTGTGCTGCTAACATCGTGCAAGATCCCCGTTTGTCGACAAGCGGGCGGCTTGATGATGGCGGCATGGGAATGGTATATTACGAGCGGTGCGTATCTATTCTGATGCCGATCAGGAGCGGAAAACGGTTGATAATCAAGAGATAGGGCCCTTATCCTCCAATACATTAGCCATGCTAGCATACAAGCAGCACACGTCCAGTGTTTCATCCTTCTATCTTCCTTTCTCTGTTCCGTCAATTGTCTTCCTCAAGCGTGGATTCTCGTCGGCCAAGCCGTTCGAACCGGTCAAGACCTTGGACTTCACGTGAGTCCGGTTATTATTAGTGTACCGTCTTTGTCTCACCTTTGGACCCACAGCGCTCTCCGCGTAGACTCATACTCACGCCCATCGAGAAAGAAACGCGTCGAAAGATCTGGTGGGGTGTGTATACGTTAGACCGTATGCTTGCCTTAGCTCTTGGCAGACCGTTGGGTATCAGTGACTCTGATTGCGATGTCGAGTACCCATGCGAGGTGGATGACGATTATCTCTCGGAGTACTTCAAGGGGACCACCTTTAATCAGCCGTTCTTGATGACGGGTACGGTTGCTCTGACCAAGTTATACGAGATTACGGGTCGGGTTCTCCGGCAGGTTTACTCATTGGATAACTGTAGGGAGAATTTGGAACCAGAGAGGAAGGCCGAGCTTGAAATTACCGTGGAAGTTCTTCACGCAGAGCTTACACAGTGGTGCGAAGATCTACCTAACATGCTCAAGAAGGATCCTAAGACTCCGGAGCAATCCGCTCTGGCTGCAGTACTTTGCAGCCATTACTACTCCGTTCTTACGACCCTTCATCGCAATCTCCTTCCAGTGAACCGAGAGGATCCATCGACGGAGAAGTCAGCCTCTCAGGGTGTGTCGTCAGCACGCGCGTGCATACAGCTCTCACCCTCGATCAGAAATGTAGTGCCTCCATCACACCATTTGGCATTTTTCATACAGCACTTGTTTGGCTCTGCTGTCATCGTTCTCCTGTACGCAATGCATGCGTCTGAAGCCAAAGCTTCCACACAAGCCATCGAAGAAGCCAAGGCCGCCCTTGTTGCGATTGAATCTTGGGAAGGGACTTGGCCTGGTGCTCGCAAATGCAAAGAGTTACTGGCGGAACTTATCGCTACGGCCACCGATGCCGTAGCCAAAGGGACAAAGTCTGACTCTAACACCCCCCCTCCGGCTGCTCCTCATTCCCCTGCTCCCCAACGTCGACGTTCAGTCACAATAACCACCGTACCAGCCAATACCATTCCCGGAAGAATGCTGAAGAGCAAAAACACTTCGCGCCGAAACCGATCGAGGGAACAAAGCGGCGCTCGTCGTCTAGCTGCGTCGCCTTATCATGTTGACAGTGAGTAGCTCTTTTCATGAATTACTGTGATTGACTCGCGGATCAATAGCCGCCCTCCGAGCGAGATCGACATCCCGTAAACGTGGACACGATGATCCAGAGGATGGTTCATACTATCAGAGCTTCACGAGTCCTACTTTGGCCCCCAGCAACAATAGTTCGCCCTCTTCCATGAGTGTTCCATCGCCTGCTATGTCCGCCAATGGCCTTTTGCAGGACAATAGCCCCACACTCGCTTCGACATCTGCATATCCATACCCTGGGACTTCGAATCAACCGCCTGCATCGCCTCTTTATGATTTCGACTATGGGCTATCGTCCAATCCCTTGGGTCAAGGGACGTCGCAGCAGTGGAATAACTCCGACGGTTCGAGCGCACTTGACGCCTACTCAGCCGATGGTGCCATGACATATGAAAGTCCGTATGGTGCTTATCCTGCCGGCCTTGATACCGGTTACTCTGGTTATGAGCCTTCGGATGGTATCGGGTCCATGGGATTATCCACGACACCTCCCACTGCGTCGTTCAACGCCTCTGGACTTCCGTTCCGTGGCCTTGAGTTTATTCGCAATTTTAATAATTCCGGAGGATATAGTATGGACCAGGACTCACTATGGCAGAGTTACGACCCCATTGATTTTGATTACGGTCCTGACTTACCGTTTACTCTAGGTGATTCAGATATTCAGACATAGCGTTACTTTCTCTTACCTTTGAACATATCCTTCGATTTCGATTATCATCCTCTATGACGCCGTTATATTTGTTGACATGAACGTACGAACAGTGATGAATGATCCTGTCGTGTATGATTAGAGATGTATGTAATTCCTTTTTGTATCGATATCGTATGATTACCTTCTTCTACTAAGTCTGGTTACACTATCTCTTGCCTCATATACATATGTATTTTTTCTAACGATTCTGAAGAACGTGTATGTTGGCACTAAAGAGCATAAATTGATACCAATTAATGAGCAGCAAGATAAAGCCTTATGTACTTATGTTAGGGCTAGGTGCTGCCTTAGGATATATAAAAGGCACTAACTTCCTTGAAGGACTTGCTGCCGCTGTTGCTGATTACAGTGACAGGTTATCGATTCACCATGTAGCACACAACTATGTTTTACTTCCGTGATCACAGTACTATAGCAACCTATAGTCCTTTGTATATCCAGGATTCCTCCAAAAAGTTGCACTGTTCCACACAGTGCGTCCTGCATCCATTTACCGGAATCAACTCGACTCCGAAGTCTCATGTCAGCGTTAACCTCGGTCCGGTTATACTTGGTCGCCGGATGACCTGGTTCCCCAGATTCAATTTCTTCCCCCACTATAGCAATGGTATATCATCCAGTCGTCGAGCTCACTTCTGAGGCATCATGGGCAATGGTTCGCCTTTTCAACGTAAATGTCGTATAGTGTCCAATTGACCGCCCCAGGTGGAGGACAAGTTCTCGCCTTATGCGAAGGAGACGTTAGCAAAGTTGATCACATTCCTTGAAGTGAGTCTTGTTAATTCTTTGGATAATATATTTGACATCGGTGCAGAATGAAATAATGCCATCAACGAAACTGGCCCATGCCCAACTGCCCGCTGACCCCGAAAAGCGATGGAAGACTGTCATTCCCGTCATCGAAGAACTCAAAGCTAAAGCTAAAAAGTTGGGCTTGTGGAATCTGTTTTTGAGCAATACACACTATCCCGAATTTGGTGTACCACTCAGTAATCTTGAGGTTCGTGTCAGCATTCACTCTTCTTGAAATCCGTTAAACCGCAATAGTATGCCGTGATGGCGGAGGTTCTTGGTCGAGGAGGTCCTATTGCCTCGCAAGCTGTCAATTGTTCAGCGCCCGATACAGGAAACATGGGTACGCTTTGTCGCTCAATATGAGTGTTGCTTCCAAGATCAATGAATGGTTACAGAGGTGTTGGCTCGTTATGGCTCTCGAGAGCAACAGCAGAAATGGTTGGTACCTTTGCTGAATGGAGAGATACGTTCTGCATTTTCCATGACCGAAAAGTTTGGTTCGTCAGTGCCTAGTGGTACTCTTGACAAGTACTTAACATCACTTCTCGAGCAGTGTCTTCCTCAGATGCGACCAACATCCGGACATCCATTCGACGAGAGGGTGACGAAATTGTCATTAATGGTCATAAATGGTCTGTCCTTTGCAATCTTGTTGATAATATAATGCTGAAGCATTGATAGGTGGATTAGCGGTGCTGGCGATCCAAGAACGCGCCTTCACCTTGTCATGGGCAAAAGTGATGCCACCAACAAAAATGCGTACAATCAGCAGAGCGTTGTCATCGTTCCTGCCGATGCACCCGGGGTCACAGTTGTTCGACCCATGACAGTCATGGGATACGACGACGCGCCGGAAGGACATTGCGAAATCATATATGAAAATGTCCGCGTGCCCTTGAGTAACCTTGTTTTAGGATGGGGTAGAGGATTTGAGGTTTGTAACTACTGCACCGTAGGGGTTAATTGTTATCTAAGCTTTACTAGATCATTCAAGGACGTCTTGGGTGCGGTTTACTGGGGTCCTCTTCAGTTTGCGAGAACTAACCAGCCCACAGCCCTGGACGTATCCACCACTGTATGCGAACCCTCGGTGCTGCACAGGCCGCTTTAGATACCATGCTTCAGAGGGTCACTGATCCTTCACGGAAAACCTTTGGGAAATACCTTTATGAGCACGGTTCGAATTCACGAGTCTCCATCATCATAGGGAACAGCACTAACTAGGGTGTTTTCATGGACCAGGTACCGTCATCGCGGATATTGCGAAGTCTCGTGCTGAAATCGAGTCCGGAAGATTACTCGTTTTGAGTGCCGCATTGATGGTTGGTGCAACCACTCTTACAAAGTTGTCATGTTTACCTCGTATATGTCCTGCAGATCGACAAATACAAGGCCAAAGGAGCTCTTAAGGAGATCGGTATAGCCAAGGTAAGAAATTCGACGACATAATGATAATTGTCGACATTTCTCATCCTGTGAGCAGTTCACTGTTCCATCCATGGCCTTGACTGTTCTTGACCGAGCTATGCAATCTTTTGGCGCTGAGGGTGTATCCCAAGACCAGAATCTGGCCGAGACCTGGGCAGGATTGAGGACGCTACGTATTGCAGATGTGAGTGCTAACTATTTGTCTGGTTACCCAGAATACTTATTATCTTCTTCACAGGGACCTGACGCGGTAGGTGCTCAGTGCAAGCTTCTCATCACTCTACTGATTATTTCAGGTGCACATCCAACAAGTCGGTCAGAGGGAGCTCAAGCGGGCTCCTGCACTGGTTAAGAAAGCGGCAGAGATTAAGAAGAAAGAAAAAGAGATGCTGGAGAAGGCAGGTTTCAAGTCTCATCTGTAGCGACGTCTCTATGATTCAGCATTGTAAAATATAGCAAATAGGAATGGATGGAAATATTAGCACTTGGTGCCGCATATGATCCACCGGGCCGGTTATTACGTGAGAAATTATATTGTGCTTTGTTTTGCTACGCCTACAGCGCGTCTTTCATCAACACCACCATGTCGAGTCGAGGTCGTTCGACGTCGCCAAAACCGCTGCAAGGCAGAGGCCGCGATGCATCCATGTCTCCGCCAATATCTCCCAATGCCAATGCTAAGGTTGTCATTGTAACCAACCTTACTCGAAACGTCGTCGAATCGCACCTGCAAACCATCTTTGGCTTTTATGGCCATATAATAAAAATTGACTTGCCTTTGTTTGGGAAATGTGCGTATTGTATTGTATGCCTTTTTAATTTTTTTCGCTGATAAGCCGCCTACTTACAGCTGGCCAAAACAAAGGAAAGGCTGCCCTGGAATACTCTGACCCTGTTTCAGCACACAAAGCTGCCTCGCATATGAATGGCGGCCAGCTTGATGGCGCTATACTCAAAGTCGAGTTATCTAATCTTCCAGTACGTTCGCGCTCGCGCTCGCCAAAGGCGCGTCGGGGCGCACGTTCGTTCTCTCGCTCCTACTCCCGATCTCGAAGTCGTTCGCGCTCTCCACCTGGAAGATACCGTCGTCGAGGGGGATGGGATGGGTACAGAGGAGGAAGAGGCGGCAGGAGAGGTGGGGGCTTCTATCGTCGGGGACGTTCTCGCACGCATTCGCGCTCTCGGTCACCTCCACGCCGGAGTGGTGACCGCCTCGGTCCCAGGAGGCGGTCCCCGAGCTATCAGCGTGGCGGTTACGGCAGAAGGAGGTCCAGGTCGAGAAGTTATTCTGTTCGCTCGAGTCGCTCAAGGTCAAGGTCTTACTCGCGTTCCCGCTCGAGATCATCCTACTCGTCATATTCTAAATACAGCAGAAGTAGGAGCCGGTCTAGGTCTGTTAGCAGAGGTAGGAGGAGCCATAGCCGGGATGATATTCGGGATAGTCGATCCAGATCACCTATGCGGGACTAAGATTCTTGTAGTGAATAATGTTTGTGGGAGTCTAGGGATCCATCGTGGCCTAGTTCGTGAGTCAATCGACAGAACAGACTAGGCAAACTCCCGGCTTCTGTACGAGATAGTTTTCAAATGTGGTCGTCGGATGATACAACCTCAAAATGTAATTGGTACAATTCTTCATACAAGCGAGTTGTTACATGTTCAAAGCTCACTCTGAAATCCTTCATCTCGTTGTGGGTGCGAGTATTCAAGCGATCGATGTTGGAATTCATATTCCATCCCACCAGTGTCTCCTTCGTTATCATCGCTTTCTTCAAAACAGTACTCTTGGCCTACCTCCCGTTGCACCCTGAGCTGTTCAAATATGCTGATAGTCTTTGGCAGATTCGGGGATAGCCCAAGCATTTTGTAGCATTTGTTAAGCTTCCCCACCTCGCCTTCCGAAACCAGTACTTTGTCCAGTTGTTGCTAAAAGTAACCCCCAGGATTGTCCCGCTGCACATTGATGAGGGCGGTTGTCAGACCAGTCGCAAGGTTGGCCAAACTCTCAGGGTTGGGCCTATAGAACGGTGGAGAGTCTTGAGTGACGCCACTTACTTACTTCTCTTATGGTGTACGTAATGGGGACCGGCATTCACTGTGGACATTGCGGCTGCTTACCTACCTACCACTCAAGTAGCCGATGCTATCACATTCAATCTGACGCTGGAATGGACCTCAATCTGGATTCCGCCATCAGGCTCCCGAGATAAAACGCGTTGGTTGCAATGGATGCCGCTAAGATCTGATTTTTACTAGGGATTCGGGACAGTCAATCCACATCGCCTCTGTATGTGGGTTTGTGGGATTACGATACTTATACTTATATACCATACTTTCAGATGCTTCCAAGTATTGAAAAAAAGTTCTGCGTTAATGAAATTACTTGCAGGTGTCGTTAAAGGATACACAGCTGTCCATATAGCAATCCAAGTAATACAAACAGATCTAATCACTAGCAACCGAATCATCGTCGGCCAAGAAAGGCCTGTGGAAGGCAACTTGAACAAACGACTACATCATAGCGATAAGCAACTCACGCATATTCATAATCATTTCTTATAGCATTCGTCATCCATTCCTCGTCTGCCTCTTGTAGAGGGAATCCTGGCCCTCCGGCAACGCTCAGAATCACGGGAAGCAAGACCAACCCATGCAAAGCACCCGATATAATGAGCGTGAGCCACATGCGGAAATAATAGATCTGCCGAAAGAATCAGTAAATGTCCTTGTCTATGAAATTATGCTCAACCTCTAATAGTTTTGAGCGTGTTAAGGCCAATACACACATTCCAATGAGCTTTGTAAATGTGATACCAGATAATACCTAGAAGTAGGTTCGTGGAAAGAAAGTCACTATCAACCAAATGCAAACTCACCGAAGGCCCGACATCAACTAAAGCGGTCCACATTCTCTCATCTCGCTCCTTCTGCCCTGCAGGGTGATCCACCGGAAGACCCGAGCCTGCACTCATAAATGCTCTTGCTACATGTACACAAAACTCCACCGCGATACCTAGCGAAATGACCAAGTTCACCAGACTGATAGCATTCAAACTGACGCCCCAAACGGCCATCACACCCATGACTGTAATCACTGTAAGCCCTACAACGCCCGTTACAATCATACCCGTGCGCCATGAACCCAGGAAGATCGCGGTTACCAAAAGCACTGCACCCAACCCGAGTCCAAGGACCTCCTGCGTTATGGCGAGAATATGCGCGTATTGGTCGAAAAACACATAATGCAGTGAGTACGGAAACACATATGATCCCGTCTTCTCCGAAATATCATCCGCGACTCGGTGAGCTGCTTCAAAGGAATGTATGAAATCCGCTTGCGATTTGAGCGGCTTGTGGAACGTCCTAAAGTGTGAGGCAACTACGGATCCTGGTCCCTCCTCGTCGGATTGACTCAGTGATAGCGCCATACCAAACGATGCTTTCCCAGCCAACGGACATTCTTCATTTGTGGGCGATATAAGCCACTGGCGTAGATACTTCATGAACTCGTCGCCCTCCGGAAGCCCCCGCATCGTGATATTCCAAGCAGGCTCCCTGCCTTCATAACAAGGTTGACACAATCTAGGCGAGTCGCGCTCAGTGCAAAACACTTCGGGGTTTCGCTTCCGTACCCGACAACACGCCTCTTTAGCGGGATCTAACCACCCAAGGAAATCATCTATCCAAGAAGCACTAGGCTCAGAGATGAAAGATGTTTCAGGGCGTTTGCGTTCGGCTTCAAGGATGTTGGCGACAGAAACCTCGTTGCATGTTGTAAATCGGCCACAAAGTGCCTGTTGTCCGGATCGCTGGGTTACGTTGATGTCCGTCGAAACGAAGTAGACGGGAGGTCCGACGTCCAAGTATTCATCGAGCTTATTAAAGTATGGTACAAGATATGATTCAGAAGGCAATGCCAGACGTTGATCTACATCATATATTAGAGACAGTACAAGACATGAAGGAAAAATTGCGCACCAAGACCAAGCTCTATGTGCTGTATTGAAATGACAGAAGCTACGAATATGCCAGAGAATACGAGAGCGACGATGCCCTTCACAGCAGGCTTCAACAAGAATGGCGCGTAATGTCTCTTTACGAACCGTGCAATTTTTCCAAGTCTTGTGCCACTGGGGACATCAAGTAGCTCAATGCGGCTCGAAATTCTGATGCAGGGAATACAATCAATACGACCAGACTAGAACGCCATTAATGACAGCACTCCATACAAAGTGTCGCATGAAACGCACCTCAGACCTCCGCAAATCCAGCGCCAAAGCACTGACAAAGACCGTAACTTGGAGCAATGCATTTAAGAACACACTCCCTGCGGCATAGAGCGCAAAATTCCTCACTGCCGGCATGGGGACTACAGCACCCAACGAAAAGGCCACTGTCTCCGTTATTGAGCTCAGCAAGATCGAAGGACCCATCTTCGCCAACGTCCGCGCTACTCGTTCCTCTGCGGAAAAGTACAAAGGAACCGACGCCGCGTCCACCTCTTCATGCGAAGAATCAAAAGGAGACAAATGTCCCGCTCGCGACATGTTAGAATCGGTGGCTGACGACAATACGCCTCCATCTAATAGTCCAGCATTAGGCCCATGAAGTAAGTTCTGTCTGCCCAGTTCGTGCACCAGGATGAAGACGTTGTCTACCCCCACAGCCAAAATTAAGAACGGTATGACCTCCGCGATAATCAAAGTAACCTTGACACCAATCGCGGAGAAGAATCCCACAGATGATGAGACTGACAGAATGACCAGGGATATGCTAAACAGAGCGAGGGTGAACTTGGATGTAGTGAATAATGTACGTGGGAGTCTAGGTACCCATCGTGGCGTAGTCCGGGAGTCAATCGACATGGCACCAGAGGTGCTTCGTTTGAACAGACCAGGGAAATTCCTTGTCCATCTGACAAGTGATGAAACTACCCCCTCTTCTTCTGTGTGAACCCCACTGCCTAAGGCCAACGATACGTAGACGAACATCGCGACATATGAAAGCACAACAATCTTCACATCTGTGTTTGTGCTCTTATTGATCTCTTCCTCCAGTGACACTCCCGTTGAGAAACCCAGCTCCAGCCCAGTCTCCTCCACGACCCGGTCGGACAGATCAGTGAGATAGGCACGAAGAAGCTCTTCCCATTCCTCCACACCTGGCGCATGCGAAACCACGTAAGTAACCACCATGGCTTCAGCACCAAAGTAGTTTTTCCGACCCTCTTGGTCTAATGGAATGCCACCCAAGACATACTGTGGTGCAAGTGGCTGCTGAAAATCTGGAAGACACTCCACGGGAGATTCGGCGCATCCTTGCAGATGTCCCTTCCATGTCTTCTCGTTGTACCCACTTAAATCGTTCCCAAACCACGCAGCGAGAGATTGAACGACGCATGCGCCCTCAGGACCAGCCGGTTTGAAGCATACATCTTCAAGTGTATATCCATCCGGAGACTTGAGCCCACGAATATCTGCCTCGACGTCAAACCAGTACTTCAAGTGGTCCCAAGATAAAACGGGTTCCTTGTCTTCGCCACTGGTAGTGATGAAAATCTGTTCAGTTCGATAGAATGGCCCGAAGTGTTCATCGAAATATTCCTTTTGGATCTTGCTCTCCGAAGAAGGTGAGACCCATAACCGTACTGGGTCTGTTTCAATCTCGAAATTCTTCCATCCCACGTTGAGCAGTCCGACAAGAGTGAAAAAGATGAAGAAAGTGAGCCATGGGCTGGAAGCTGCCCAGAGTCCGAGCCGGTAGAACGCCCGCCTCAGGACGTTGTTCAGTTTGTACTGACGTGGTTGCGCAGTCTCCACGGGGTCTAATAACGATGCGCCCCGTCCCAGCTCCTCCTCCGTCGTTATGCGCATACCGTTTCCGGCTTCATTCTCATCCAAATACTGCGCCAAAGAACCGGCACCGATCAGCCCTCGTGAATATGACCGTGGCGAAAGCGAAGCTGTCTCTGCACTTAGCGCAACTCGCTCATAACCCCTCTCTCTCCGCCTCCTGATGGTTCTCCCTACAATGGTGCCCCCCAAGAAGCCTGCCACGCACAGAGACCATACGAGGATGAGTACGAATGACAAGCACGTAATAACGCCTACATTGCACGTGGCGGCGGCCGGGATGTCGGGAAGAGATGGACATATGTCGGGGCAGTCGATGCACGAACATCGACTACCGAGGTCAGTGGATGCGCAATTCCGTGGTTGAGGGTCAAGCCTCTCGATTCCTTCGGGAATCTCTACAGAAGACGGGGGGAAGTCGATCTGAAATGGACTGCCAATGGGCTTCTCGTCTCCAAGGTACTTGAGGAAGGCCTTGGGCTCCTTCGCCCCGCCTCCAATGAGATCCATGGCAAAGCCATTTGTGGCACCCATCTGGACATTCTTACACGAGTCGAAGAAGCCTTGAGAAAAGGTATCTCCAACAAAGAAGTCGACTGAAGCGACCGCCCTGCCCGACGTGGTCGACTGAGTAGATGTAACATTGAGAAAAGACGCTTGGTTTGGAGAGCACGTGAAGGAACAAAAGAAAGACTTGAAGTTGTTCAAGCAAGCGGGGCAAGAGGAAATGAGGCCGGTGACCTGTGCAAAGTTGTCCTGGAGAGTAGTGAGCTGGGCAGAGGTACAGCAGGTGGGTCCTGTGGCAAAGTCGGCACCACAAATAGAGATAAGGAGGTTGCGATTGTCTGGCTATGGGTCCTGCTAATTAGTTGGATTTCGGTTGCAGAGGCAGACTGATGACGCACTTGGACTGGAGGCCCATCATACGGACATGGTAAGTCTCTACCAAATATGCCCTTCCTCCCGCAAGTATCCCGCATGGCACATTGCCCAGCCATGGTGGTGGTAAGCACTGTACAAATGACAGTGACTACGTAGGTATGATGGAGGGCAAGAGCAAGACGCGTGAGCGCGTATGTAAATCCCACGTGGACTCAAAGTGGTCAGATTCGGATTCCATATACAAAGTATCAAATACAGACTCAAAATAATTCAAGATTAAAGTTAAAGCTTCGGCGCAAACCTCCACAAACGACGGTAGGGCAGGTACAAAAGATAAGGGATAATATAATTCTTGACGAAACCAGGCATAGGCGGGAAGCTTAACGAGGTTGGCGTATGGATCACAACATAGACACCAAATGTTGTTTTAGGCTAAACCTCAGTGAGAAAATGCCGACAGAATAAAATATTCAAGACATGCCTGAGATTTCATATGCACTGCCGTCTCAGCCCCAATCTTCTTCAGTTCGTCTTCAGTCAAACCAGACTCGCGGAGGTTTGACGGGGAGAGATAAGTTAGCTCGTTTGTCATCTATGACAAAGAAAACAACTCAGTGTTTCGCATGCGTGCAAGGAGCGGTGCTTCTTACATGCTTGCACCAATTCTCTATCATACCGTCCACTATCTCCTTCAGTTTCTTGCCGTCAAACTCCTGTTGTTCATGCTCCCCGGCAACCGAGCCGTATCCATAGGTTGCACCGTTAGGCAGACAGGAAACAAGGTAATCGTGCATAGACTGAAGATTAGTAGCAAAAGATATATGCTCGTCATGAATGGCTGTTCCAGAGGTAGAGGCGAATTTAGAAGGGAACAGGGGAAAGTAGAACCTCTCTTCGTGGCTATAGACACATCAGCCAGCGGAATAAATGGCGAGGGGAGAAAAATGTACTCATGATGCTCTTCCATTGCAGCTACCCATTGAAGCGAATATCCTACAAAGTCTTGAATATCCTGGGGCTGAATGTTTTCCGCTTGCTGAAGCCATGTTAGTTATCAAGCCAAGTGGATACGAGTATACGAACTTGATAGAGACTGAGCAACCCATAGCCAAGACTGACGTGAGCACCACCCATCATCCAGCTCTGCATCTCAAACAGGTCGGCGGGCTTGGTACCCTGAGCGGCAGACTCGAACACAACTATAGCAGACCGAATTTGCTCTTGGGTGGACACCATTGGGACAGTAATGTTCAGAAGGGGTGCTGTATCGAAGACCTGAGTAGGACAGTCAAGGTAGGAGCCAGAATAATCTTGGAGACCCAAGGCTAGGAACACGGAACAAGCTGAGGCTTTCATAGTAGCGAATAGGAAGCGCTGGATTTTGTTGAGAGCAGCCTAGGTTTCGCTGATGTCATAGTCACCCACGAACCTTTCACTCATGGTACCAAGCTCAGATTACAGACAATTCAGCAAAGTCCTTTCAAAGGCCAAACATATCATCGTCGTAGCAGGCGCAGGCCTCTCTGCTGCTTCAGGAATTCCAACTTTTCGTGGCGCCGGCGGACTCTGGCGAAAATACAATGCAATGACTCTTGCCACGCCCCAGGCTTTCAAGCGCGACCCTTCACTTGTCTGGCAGTTCTATCATTATCGGAGGGAGACGTGAGTGCGCCATTTTATCGGAAAGTACATCTGAATAGATGAGAGATAGGGCCCTCAAGGTCAAACCGAATGCTGCCCATCGTGCTCTTGCCGAATTTTCTCTGTCGTCCATACGCTCACTCCATGCACCCAACTCGACATTTACTCTCATCACTCAGAATGTCGATGGCCTCAGCATCATTGCTCTCGATGATGTCCTTTCCTCAAATCCTCCGGAGCCAGAAGAGCAGCCTCGCATACTCGAGATGCACGGGCGCCTCTTCGACGTTAAATGTTCTTCAAAGACATGTGGTTATGTTCAATTTGACCGATCCTCTCCCATCTGTGAGGGACTCAGAGGCGTGGAAGAGCTTGTAGATAAAAACGCGATGGATCCCGATATCGCAAAAACAGAGCTTCCGAGATGTTCAAAATGCAATGCATTGGCGAGACCTGGCGTAGTCTGGTTCGAGGAAATGCCGCTCTACCTGAATGTCATTGACAAGTTGGTTGACAAGGCAGATTTATGTTTAGTGGTTGGGACGTCCTCAACGGTGAGATTCTACTTGGCACGGTTCCATCCTGCTAACTCGGGCAGGTGTATCCTGCTGCTGGATACGCTGAAACTGTGTCCCAGAATGGTGGTCAGGTTGCGGTCTTCAATCTGGATCGCAGTGATGGGGACGAGGATGCTGACTTCTTGTTCCTTGGCCCGGGCGAAGAAACGGTACCAAAAGCTCTCAGGTTGAAAACCGACTAGAATAAGCAGATCAGATGTTTTAGTGGCCTGCATGGGATGGACGCAACTTGCAGTTGCTATTCTGGTGGGTCTTCCATGCTATTTTGGTTTCTTGTTTTGTGTGTCCTCTAGGAGTTTGCTTCGTTCGAAAATATATTTCTACCGTCTTACCTGTAGTCTCCAACAGGCAACTCCGCAGCATTAAAGCGTAATTCATTAATCGATCAAGCTTTGGCGGCTCCAGAGTTATTCGTCTCCACTTCGTGAAACATCCCAATGTACACTTTCCTGATAGTGGTTTGGTGCGAGCATAGTGTAATTGGCTCAAGTGCCCGCCACATCCACCGCCATCGGCTTTGCGAGCGGTTGCCGTCCTATACCCACCTCTTTCGTTCTTTGTTTGCTCATCTGTTGACCTTACGAAGTCCTGAAACAAGACTTTAGATACGAGCTTCGTCCGGTCGTCATGGAACATTACGATGGGAAGAAATTGGCCTAGAACCCAGCTTCGACATCTTTCGCTGCCTACGGGCAACACATTCAGCCATGGATTTGAACTTACCTTTGAAACTGCAGAACCAAATGTCCATGGGTTCCCTGCTCTAACAGGATGACCGAACTCTATGGGGATACATAACAACCTTACATTTTGACAAGTGACCAGGTCATAAATTGGCTCGGGATGGGAGGATATTAACACCATCATTATCCTAGCCTTACTTCTTCAAGTACAGGCTTTAGCCGCCAGTCATCACGGTTATCCGACGATCTCACAATCAGTCGCCGAGGGAACTCCGCCGGGCCAGTAATTCAATCTCGGCTAGACTCTAGAAAGATATAAAGCCCCACTCTTCATTCCAGGTACATCAATCATGGGTGTGTTCTCTCCCTCACGTTCACGATCGATATTGCGAGTCAAAGCCTTCTTCTTGACCAAGGCTTCTCCTGGTCGTCGCTCCTCTAAGCTTCTAACTCCAATTGAGAGACTGCCGCCAGATGTCATTCAAGAAATGGCCCGGCGAATCCCTTTACTCAGAGATATCCTGAGTATGAGTCTAACGGTGAGTTCTGAACTTAGTCTTGTCTTTACAGTCATTTATCGGTTTTCTCAGTCTCGCAGCATGCACTCACTCTTAGTCTCACACTTGTATCGCAACGTCGACCTCAAAACGAGCAGACAATGCAAGGTGGTGTTAGGCATGCTGTTGAAGCATCCTGATATTGCCCGACATGTAACGAAATTAATTGTTCACCCCAACAATATCGAATGGACCGCAATAGATGTCTCACTAAACGAATCCGGGGTAGTCGATCTACTCATACGCGCTGTACGCTACATGCCATCGCTTCATACATTCTTTTGGGACGGCGTTGAAATGCCCGACGATCACTTATGGCTTGTTTTACGAAACTCGTGAGTTTTTACTTGGGGTCATTATGAATCCGACCAATGCCTGGGCCATTCCTTTAGATGTCCCTTACTGAAGAATATTGGCACTACTGTTGGAACACGGAGGCTGGATCCGGCTAGTAATGTGGGTTCTAATTCAGCCTACGCTAGACTCAAACACTGAGGGCTATAAATAAAGCTTTATGACTTCAGTGACCTTACGGCATTCTCATTCATAGTCAAAACACTATCCCTTCCTTGGGTACCGGGTTTGTTACTCTCCTTGTGGTTCGAGACCGCTACTAACTCGCACACCTCCATTATAGATACACTGCCAGACATTGAGAAAATACCGAAACGATTCTGGGAAATGATTATCGAGCGATGTCCTCATCTTGAAAGGTTCGCTATAGGTGGGGCAGCACCATCACCACGACTTTTCGATATCCGCCACATAACACATGGGCGGTGGCCGCATCTTAGGTGTCTTACCCTAGGGGACCTCTCCATCCAGCCGAGAAAACGACAACGTGTATCCTGGATCAAAGAACCCACATTCACGGATTTCTTACTCGCACATCCTTCGCTCCATAAACTTAACCTGCAATATGCTGGGGGAGATCATTTCCCTACGAATTTGGTCCTTCCCCCAATGGCGCTGCCCCATCTTGAGGCCTTTACGGGGCCGTTGAAATACGTCGCTACGTTACCCAACCCTTCCCTGATCAAAAATCTTTCCCTGTCCTCCTTATTGTACTCGACGTCGTCGATCCCCTACCTGTGTTCCATCCTTGAATCGCTGACGTCGCTTTCATCGTTGAGTATATGGTTCGACCTATCATTCAATACCAAGATAGATCGCGACCAGGGGTGTTTGTTGCGCAATCTCTTGTCTTCTTGCCCACAACTCTCACATTTGGATTTGACATGTTTCACCCACCCCTCCTTTGACATCGTAAGTCTATTCGCCTGCCTCGTAGATTTTCCCCGTCTGAGCATGAAAATATAGAAGTTGTTCTCGCAAGCCATTCAAGATACGGAGTCCACTCATCTACAGTCTATCATATTGACAAAGATGCACTCCCCCGAGGACGAAAAGATGCTGACCACTGCTACGCAGATTATTCGTGAGAACCCGCACTTGCGAAAATTCACATTGAGATATTCTCAGGAGTCTTGGCAGAGTACTAAAGGAATTAGACCTAGGCAGGTAGGCGAATACGAGGTGGGATTTGATGAGAAGGGCAATCCTTCGACTCTGATGGTGTATGAGTGGGGTGTTAACTCCTTTTCTGCACGTTATACGCAGAGATATACACACGAACTGGGAGAACGCCCACTGTCCTCGTCTGTCCCGTCGTCAAGGAATCGATACTCAGCCCATAGTTAGAAGTTGTCAATTCTGAGTGGGTCAGATCAGTGATGATATGCATACCTTAATGTATATAATGTACTAGCTGTGGTTATCCTATTTATTTGCTGTCAGAGCCCTGTGCCGATTGTGAATAGTACGTTCGGCCGGCAGGACAGCTTCGGCTGATCACGAATAATCACGGTACCGCGGTTTCTTACTTGCCACCATCATGGCTGGCCCTGCTGCTGACGTTGATGTTTACCTCAAGCAGATTCTTCAGCGTATGATAGAGACAGGAGAGTGGCAAAGGTATCCTTTTCTTGTATGCCGAAGGTTATAGAGCTATAGCTCAACATAATCACTAGGCTCAAGGCCATGTTCACAGCCCAACTAGACGAAAGTGGTTGGACAGACCAGCTTAGGAGTTCCGGTAGGAGTATGTGCTCCGCATTCTCTGCGTGTATTTGATTTACCGAACCCAATGGCAGAGCTTGCAGAAGAGATGAACCCACTGTCAATTCACGATATGCTCACCGACCTCAATATGAATGCGCATAGTACTTGTCTTATTTCTCTCTACGAAAGGCCGCTCTTGATGAATTCTTCGTAGAGTCTTTACCTGCTGATGCCCGTCGAAGTATTCAGGACGCTGTACGGGCGTACTTGAATAGACAGTTTGAATGACCGTTGCCGGAGACCATCTTCGATCTCCTTATCTGTCCAACTGTCCCTTCTTCGTCTCTTTATCTGCACTTGTCGATCTTCAGCATTGTACATACCATAGCATGATTTCTGTTACGCCAATCTGGTTGTCCCCACGCGCTCTACGGCATTGCTACCAGGTAAAAGTGGCAGACGAGGGTGGGCTGCATGGCAACCATATAATGTACCCACCGTACTTTGGAGTGCTTTCATTGGGAAACGGCGTATGCAGGAGGAGTAATCGGCGAGATTATTTTATCGATTCTAAATACTTAGTGCGCTGGTCTGAACAGCAATTTTATGCCTCTGTGTATCTCAGGAACAGTCTTCATGCTTGCAGGTTTCGTTCATCTGCTGCATTTTGACAATCATGTTACCTCTATAATTGTTGTCATGAGTACAAATGGGTACACTACCGCTACAGTATTTGTCGTACATGGCGAAGAAGTCCTAGGTATGTCTTCGTAAAATGAGGGAACTTCAAATGGCCGTCACGTCATAATAAATTCCCCGTGCTTCCTGGCTTCGACCCATCGACTACCTCTTGCATAAAAGTCCATTGGGTAGTCGCCATCCTCCCACCATCCACCCCACTTGCCTAACGCAACGCCGGACTCATATACGCTCAGTAACGGTTTCTCGAAGGCTGCTCCCCAGTCAATAGAAAGCCGCGGACACGATGTCTGCACAAAGACGTCGATGCTATCATTGAACAGGGCCAACTTTGCGGGTGAGAGCTCTGAGAGTAGAATGGGAATTGGAGTTATGCTAGTGGTCTGGTTTCCCGACGAAGCGAGCGACGAGATGGCCTTGAGATGACCTGGGTTTCCTTGCCTTCCCAGTGTGCCCAGTATGATACCCCAAGTCCCCTTGCTCTCCGCATTCCTGACAGCTTTTGACCTCATATTCCGCATCCGTACATGGTCATATTCCTCCCTCGTCAGTTTTTTCGAGTATGGATCATACCGAAATGCGGGGACGCCGGGATTGGCTATCATTGCAGCCTCAAGATGGAAGCGACCGTCACCAAGATATATGAATGCATCTGGCACATCTGGCAGGCGGGGAGCGGTGCATCCAAGGATCTCGCCTGGCGATAAAGGGTGAGAGCGCGGCACTGTCGTGACGTAGGGACCAGGCCATAGATTAGATGAAGATGAATTCAACAATGGTGAAGAGAGAGATTCTTTTAGACGAGAAAGTGCAGACACAAATTGTATTGTCGATACCAGTGCAAGGCTGGTAGGTGGACCAACAGCGAACTCTTCCTTCGATTCCTTGTCTTCGCCATCGTGGGTAATCGCGAGATGCTGCTTGAGACCGCTGGTAATAGCCTCCCCGACGGCTTTTTCTTCTCCAAAACTCTCCATAAATCGGTTCTTGGTGTCCGGCAAGTTCAATCGCACCGTCTCGACAAGGTGCTTTTCGTCAATGGCGATTTCAACGAAGATATACAGCGTCCGTATACCTGTCGTCACATCCACAGGGACAAGACAGCTGTGACCGTAATGTACCAACAGATCACATTCCAGAGCCTTCGCGGTATAGTCATCTACACAACATGCACCGTATGTCACATCCGCGAGAACGACGGTAAGCGCGCCGGAAAATGTCTCGATAATGTCTGCAATAGCACAAGCATACATCTGCAAACCCTCTGGTAGTTGCAGGGCAACCATCATGGAGTCGTGTCTTTGGATATGGGCTAAAGTTTTGTGGATCTCGAACGAATAGTTGCTTGGTAGTGCAGAGATGGCGGCATTGAGGGCTTCATTCTCTAGCAACGACTGTGGAATGCTGTTCAATGGCGCTGCCGACGACGACAACGAGGGTACTTTGGTGGAGCCGACGAATTTACGAGGACGGACTCGTTTGCGAGGAGCAGATGCGTCGGCCATTGACGGCGAAAAAAAGCAACGACCTTTGATGACATCATGTCTACCGACTTGGACAACGACACTGATCCTGTCGAGAAAAAAAGGCAAATTCACCTCTCTATACCTCCTCGTTTGTTGGTCCTCCCCCCTGCCTTCTTTATTGCCGGTTCTCTCATCGGTTTTATTCGCGGAACACGCTCTGCGTCCCTAAGATTTCTAGCAGAAAATGCTCATCGTCCACCCAGAACTCTTCAAGGATGGTATTTCTACAACAAAACCAAAAACTATAAGGTTCTCCTTGCAGGAAGCATAGGAGCTGTTAAAGAAGGAGCGAAGCTTGCCGTAGTAGGGGCAGGATGGGCTGGAATTGAAGAAGGCTTCGAAACGAAAGGATGGCCAGGGAAAGAGATTGCAGCAGGAACGGGCACGGCAGCAGTCATCAGTGCACTTTATCGGCTTGGATGGCAGACATCTGGGAGAACGGTAGCTCTCGGAGCGACAATGGGCGGTGTAATGCAAGCCCTTTTGGCCGGAAGGAAGTATGTTGAAGAGTGAGTCCGAGTCGGCCTTTTGTTTTGTTTTCTTCTTCATTGGCTGACTTATCTTTAGGCATCAAAAATTGGAAACTGAAGGCGATGCACCATCTGTGAAGTAATTCTGTGAAAACTCGGTATTTACAGGCCTAGAACGATCGCACTCTGGATGAAGTTCCGTTCCTTCTCGAATCGACATCAGCAGCAGCATTTTCTTATGGAATCTATGACAAGCTACTGAGCATTGCAAAAATAAATATGCTATGGTCGTAAATTACAACATTACCAGTGACGAAAGAGTCTAATAAGAAGACATAGATGAA
The DNA here is from genome assembly GCF_019112545.1 of Guyanagaster necrorhizus. Taxonomy (NCBI): domain Eukaryota; kingdom Fungi; phylum Basidiomycota; class Agaricomycetes; order Agaricales; family Physalacriaceae; genus Guyanagaster; species Guyanagaster necrorhizus. The sequence goes on along the minus strand of NW_025064885.1, from coordinate 210,856 downwards.
GATGAACTTCCGAGAGCACAGGGAAACAAGTAAATTACCAACTGTTCTATTTTTCGAAATTAACGCTTGTCAAGTACGAAAATAAATTGTCCCTGCTGTCATCAGAGTGGTGACGGCGGCAAATCAAGATCCATGTTCTCCTACCGAATTTCAGCCATCTACCTTGGTAATTGTTTCATAACATTATGCTGCGACATCATCTCCAACACAAATCGGAGAAGTTGCACGAAGAAGATGGGTATCCGCAAGTGACTCGTGTCGGTTCCATACGACGAAAGGTAAGAAATAGTCCGTGGCGACTAAAATGATTTTGTGTCGGACCCAGAAACCTGACGAAGCTCTACAAGTAAACACATGATTCTCCGGCCTGAAATTTACTGGTATGTGGTATTCAACCCAGTCGTATAGCCGATGCGTATAGTTTTGCACGGTAATAGCACCAACACTTTTGTAAAATTGAAAAGCTCTCGAGCTAGCTGAGTGTGACCACGATGGACCGAACCTACGAGGTAGCCAGGTATTGTGTCAACCAGGATTATACAGCCGGATTCAAGTAAAACTATTACGAGACAACCAAGGTATCATGTCGTTATTCCGTGATGCCGATGCGTGGAAACACTCGGTAAGAGTGATGATGGACTGGAACGATTCTCGCAATTAAAATCCACTACTTACTGCTGATCGTTTACATCAGGCGATGGGATTTGAGGGTTATATCCCTTGGTCTTCCATCCTTCTTCCAATTCCAAAATGCAGGCAACCGTATCTAGCACAGTCTAGGTTTGATCGCAAGATCATCATCCAGACATTCATCAATGGAAAAGACACAAACCTCGTCGAATGTGTGGAAGTCCTCCTTTTTCATTCCAAAGAGACGTTCGACCCATTCATGTTCCAAAGGAGACGGCCCGTAAAAGGGAGGAGGGTCGGCTGCGATGATGCGGTTTTTCAAAATGGGGTAGCGTTCCAAGATCGCTGCTTTAGCCCGAGGATAATCGAAGCACTGAGGAGATAAAAAGGCAGCACGGTTGCACTCGCCTTCTGAAGCTGGCTTCCAAAGCTCAAGCCCACGAACACAGGCCTTGGCGACGTCGCGAACGTCAACATGCGCAGGATAAGGAGGATACATCCCATCAGGTTTCAGCATGGTCGCAATCGCAAGGGCGCTAGTCAAAGCCCAATAATCAGGGGGCTCTGGAACTTGCCAGTACCGAGATATTGGTCCGTAGACATACGGTGGATGAACTGAGGGTATGTGAGTTGGACACGGAAAATTAAAAAGAATGAATAAGCCTTACTTGAAGATATCTGGACGTGGGGATGTTCATCTGCCCATTTCCACATCGCAATCTCTGCGAGAGTCTTCGCGTTACCGTAGACTGCCATTGGCGGTCGTTTGCTGTTGTCACCTTCGGGTACTTGAAACCAGCCTTTCGTTGGAACGGATGAGCTTCAATTTATGGGGTAAAGGTGTGTATACACGAACCTTTGTGGGAAAAGGTCATGGCTGGAGTCACCATTATGGTGATTGAGCTAAGGATAATGAAGCGGTGTATGCCAGCAGCTTCCGCCCGACGCAAGACATTAAGTGTGCCGTTAGTAGCCACCTACAGATGGGTGCCCTCATTAGGGCATCCGATGAGGCGAAGACATGTCCCGACTCGCGTACCGTGATCATGTCCTCGACATTGCTGGTTCGGGTCGGCATCGCTGAGGCAGCATGTATCACAGCATCTACACCTTCAAAAGCACCAGTGAGGGCATCTTCGGCGATGTCTGTAATGCCAACAGCATCGAAATGATCACCAAAGTCGGCATAGGTAGATTTGAGCTGTTCAACTTTCAGAGAACGGGCAACATTGTCTTTCTGTCAGGTTCCGAGTCCAAAAAACGATGATGGGGACGTACGCTCTAACCCGATAACAACTTCTGAAGAGCTGCTCGATGATATGGCATCCGATAAATCCGGTGGCACCGGTAACCTGGCAGCTTGTGTAAGTGGATAATCCAATGGTAGCGAACACTGCTAACGAGAATGAGTTGGCCAGACATTTAGATGTCGTCAGACAGAGAAAGCGTACGAAAGGACGATAGAAAGACTGTCGATTTTATAAATTAGCCTAAACCTTGCGGACTTTGACGCCTTGGCCTGGCGTCCGAAAATACCTATTAATGGTCTCCATCTAACTTGAGGAGGTTGATGTCCCTGGGAAGGAAAGATCGGACTTTGTCATAGCGGCTTTTTCGGCGATCTCGGAATCAAAGTCATAAAATCGTCCAAAACTTGCTCTCCACTCCGCTCAAAGCACGTCACTCTATACAATAGTGAGGGATTGGCCAAGCTAAACTCGAACCTATGTAAGGGGCCGGCCGGCCTGTAGTTATATATCTTACACATCATAATTGTCTAGCATCCCTATACGAAATGCGCCTGGGAATCAGAAACTTGTTGGTGCTTGATCTCAACCCGAGGTCTTCTTGCTATCTTTCCTTCTTGACCCTCTGCCGTCTCAGGTCATGAAAGTATATCTCTGACGTCTTTCCAATCGTTCCTTGTTAATTCTGGACGTAACATTGCTACTCTCATAACCGAGCTGGATAGTAGAACACCAGCTTTCAGCACCCGTCACAGTCCTTCCAGATCTGCATACAAATTGCCAATGGCCGTGGATGCTGCTTCAAAGGTGGTACTGAACGTCAGCGCTCTCAGTATGGGAGGAGCTCTAGTATGTTGTTTGCGCCAAGTTTGGACGCGCTAGGTGCTCCGAGTCCCTGATGTCTCCTCTAGGTATCGTGGCTCTTCTTCCATTGGCATTATGTCCGAGGGGATTATGCTGCTCTGGCATGCGCCATTTCCACTCCGATAATATATTTTGCAATTCGCTCTCTGCTTTCCGAATCTCAGGCGTCACCTCTTCTCTTAACGATGCTCTACGTTGTTGTATTCACAACATCGTCCATTCTTCTCTCAGTTTCCTATCGATTTTCTCCTTTTCATCCATTAGCTAGCTACCCAGGGCCTCGATCATGGTGGATTTCCGACTTACAGCTTGTCCACCTGGCTATGTCCGGCAAGCGACACCAAAAGCTCCATCAGCTTCACATGCAATACGGACCCATCGTAAGAGTCGGTAAGCAATAGAGTGAATGTTTCTGCTAAATTCTACAGTCTCACCCTTTATATTATAGGACATAACACTCTGTCAATCAATTCATTGTCCTCCCTTAATCCTCTGTACGGGCCTGCACTTTCCATGGAAAAAAGCGACATGTATAGGCTCCCAGGACATCGAGATGTGATGAGTCTATTCTTTAAGCAAGACTTAGATCTTCATAATGAACGCAAACAAATTTGGACCAAGGGTCTATCCGCGTCAGCGTAATTACTTCTCGCTTTCGATTAGTCGAGCCTTCTACTTAATGATGTTTGACACAGCACCAAAAACTATATTCCTTTTATAGAGCAGCGTACTTGGGAGCTTGCCTCATACATCGAACGTCGGCAAGCTGCGTCGAAAGAAGATGCAACCAGTTTGTCGGAATGCTTCTCTCATTGGTCATATGACTTGCTGGTGAGTTATTCTCCCTCTGATGGTAGCGGCACTGACTTTCGTTCCTCAGGGTGACATCATGTACGGGGGTTGTAACGACTACGTGCATTCTTTATCCTATTCTCCTTGATCCTCATTCATATCTGTCACACACTGTAGGCTCTGATGGCAAAAGGCGACTCTGAGCGTCTGGTTTTGACCGGCAAGAAAGGAATGGTGGCCATTGAGAGGTATGAATTTCCTCTGAGTGTTGATTTTCGTTGTTGACTGCTTATCATAGCTTTGGGCAAGCACCTTGGCTAATGGATATCATATGACATGTTCCAGCTAGTAAAGCTATGGTCAAGTATTCCGCCATCTCTGCAGCAATGATGCACAAGCGAATTAAATTGAACAACGACACAAGCATAAGAGATCTCAGTTCTTACCTTGTGAGTACCTCTTACTGATTTCTTCACTGTCGACCGAAGAGTAGATGTAGCTGGAAGAATCTCTGTCCGGAAAGTCTATCCCACTTCCAGATCTTGAAGTAGAGGCAGCGACTGCACTTTTCGGAGGTACGAATCTTACAATGGACTCTCCGATTGGTTTATTCTCGTATGCATAGGTGGCGATACCATCGCTGGAATACTCTCAATGGTGTTCTTCTATCTTCTTTCGCATCCGCAATACTACAAGCAGCTTTATGATGTCTTGCGTGCCGAGTTTTCTGACCCCATGGAACATCTAGAAGGCTCCAGGCTTGTTGGAATACCCTTTCTCGGTGGCGTTATCGATGAAGCGCTGAGGCTGCAGGCTGCTTTCTACTTTCCCAGAATAGTCCCCCCGGGAGGCGTCACAATAGATGGATCATTCATTCCCGAAGGGACTATCGTTGCTGTGGCATCATATTCTCAGCAAATTGACCCCAAGAACTTTTACCCCGACCCTTTGGTAAGTATTACTCTGTGCGCTGAACGTTTGAATGTCCGTTCATCTCTCGATATAGGAATTCAGACCAGAACGATGGCTGCCAGGCGGCTTAGGACCTGATACAAAAACTGATCGAAATGCATTGTTGTCTTTTTCAATGGGTAAGGAGATGCCGCCTTCTTAGGTTATAGAGCTCATTGATATAAATAGGACACCATGTATGTGTCGGGAAAGCTCTTGCTTACCAGCAATTGCAATATGTTATCGCACGCTTGGTTCTATCTTTTGATATGTCCTTCCCCGAGTCGTTTGATAAAGAGGCATTCTGCAATGGTATTCTCAACAAGCGCACCGTAATCTTAGAAAAACCGCTCCTTGTGAGGGTTACACGACGGCCCGGAGCAGAGATTCCAGATCTGAAATGATACGGCGCATTCACACGTTTTTCTGGAATGTATGTATTTATAGTATGTCTTGTATACCTTTGGACGTTTGCAGTGGTTGCTTCCTCGTGGGATGAATCTGCAGAATGAAAGCATGTACATCCGGTGGTCTGCACTTCCTGAACATACTGGCAGGTACTTGATCATTGCGACCAAGGCCGAGATAAAAGCGTTATCCACGAGATTAAATGATCCCAAAGGAGAAGATGCCGAGCGTGTACACGCGGAACTGCGGAAGCTTTGGAGAGGGAGCTTTCGCGACTCAAGCTCGAGAGAAAGTTTTAAAGGAGAAGCTGAGGAGGAAATAACGACAACTGTACAATGATTTCCTCTTCCTTTATTTAAACATGTGTAGGCTGACTAGCCTCAAAACGTACGCAGGTACTTACAGCTGTTTGCATACAGCTTGATAGTCAGGCGCACTTTTCTGGATAATGAAAGAAGGTTCGGACTTGGAACGTGCAAAGGAGATCCGAGATTGCCGAAATAGCCGGTTTATGATCAAGTTAAAATCGCTTTCTTCTCTCACGCAAAACACACGTCCCTGTCAATATGCAAACAGTTGTAAGACACGCTCAAGTCGAACAGAAAAGCAATGTAAGCTCAACGGGACGCGTCTCAAATGTAATCTAACAGTTACGAGGCGTAGCCCCTGCTTTTGTCCTGTGGTTTGTCCTTGGGAAAAAAATCAGCTCTAATAGAGCACATAAATCACCATGACTGACATTTATGCGACCCATTCCAAAATCAGCGTTGAACACCTCCTTAGTTATCGCAACCACTGGTACCCGTTGTTGCATCCCATCCGTCCGCCGTAAGTCTTGCGTCGTTGGAGAACTGACATCCCGTATCATCGTGGACGTGATGCTCATATCGGATGATGACGTATAGGTATCCCGTCCGCCCAGAATTTGGATTCGTGAATTCAGGACCATATAGACAGTATTAGAATACAGCTTGGGAATGATGAGGGCTGTTGTCCCGTAGAAAGTCTGATGAGGGAACGCAAGAAAGAGGATAAGGTTGAGCAGAGCGACAACAGCTAAATGTAGGTGGTGTCAGCCCTGCGACAAAGGTGAATGGTGCAGAGTACCTGTCACAGATCCCGTTTCAATAGTGAGGCGAATTAGCTTCGTTACAAGCATTCGGGTACGACGGAAACAAGTACCGCCGCGCATAAGCTACGAAAAATTATCAACATCAATGAAGATGACTCAAAGTGACAAAGACCCCACGTAGAAAGTCATGCAGATAGCGATGATGATATCACACACGGCGGAGGCTCCACACCAAATCTACGAATGGGTCAGCACGGTGAATATGGGGGAGTCTGGTCAATTGCTTACCCCGACGGCAATGGTCGTCCTCCTGTTATTGAGTTCAGTGACGTTGCCTGCTTGGAACGAGTAGGCGCCTGTGATCATAGCTGCCACAGAGCTGGTCAAAGAAACCTGTATATATATATGAGCAAGACTATTACGGAGAAAGAGCACGGTGACAAACACAGGTGACCAATATCGGGACAATTGGTGACTTTGACAATATGTAGATTCGGTAGGCATAGAAAACCTGCCCGACACAAGCAACTGTACTCATCATAAGTAACGGAAAATGAACAGAAGAAGATGCACACACCAACACCACTCATGATGGGGACAGTGAGCCAATTAAAATGCATGTCGGTGAGGGCTTGCATATCACCGAAACCGTACCCGAACGTTGCAAAGGTGTCGTGGGTGACAAACATCGTCTGAACAAATTCGACGATGTAGATGCCATAGACGAGATACTTTGTGAATTGTCTGTCGTTCGGAAATGCCAGATAGTACAGATCTACGAGAATGCATTAGAAATAAATTAGTAGGAAAAGCGTGACGTACACAGCTGCACAGAAAGGGTCCCGAAGAGTCCCCAGTGCAAGAGAGGGGCGACGATCTGAATTATCCTGTTAGAGACTTGGTAGTGGTAGACTAAGGGAAAACTTGACGAACCAAAGGTCCAGATCTGAAATAAGATGATTTAAGATACACCTGCCAATTCCACGATGATAACTTACAGCTTTTCTATGGGATAACCTGCGGGGATGGGCTGCATCTTGTATCTGGGGTTGTTTCACGGTTCTGAAAGGAAAGAGCCTGTATATATTTCCTATAGTCATCGTGAGAAATATGAAAGAAGACGCTTGAATACACAGGGCCCGCGATCAAAGGTTTCAAGTTCATCACACCAACTAGGGCAATGCTAGCCGTGGTCAGCGCATTGACCCGTCATATCATTAGATAACTGACAATAACGCACTTCTAGCGATTTGAACTTTGTCATAAGCAACCTGAAGCTTTTGCGGACTTGGGAGAGAGGCTAAACATCAGTTTATAGGCGGCTATGGCTATTTCAGAGATTGCAACAGTCGGATGTTTGCTCGTATTCGCGTATCGTAAGCTGATCACGATGACCGCAGAAACCTGATTCATGCCATAAAAATTCCATACATCCCGTTAGCACCCCCCCGAAGAAAAAATGTACAAAACCCATACTACATTACTACAAAACTAGTCTAAATATGACAATTGATTGATATGACAAAAAACCCATACGCAATGTCTGAGTGGTTATAAGGTCACTCCACCTCTGTAAATCCAAGTCCTCGTCTCTTCCCTCTCGCATACCGTCCTGCGCTTCTCGAGAAGTCCTCGTATTCATCCTCCGTCGTTGGCTCCGGGCCTGACTGTCCTTCGTCATCGCTCTTCGCATTCCCATTTATCTTCGTTCGCATATCCATCTCGTCCCGCAGGCTCTCGCCCCCAGAGTAAGAAAAGCCTCTGAACTTCTCCTGCACCGAGCTAGTCAGCGGGCTGCCATGTCCTCCCGTCCCACTTTTCCGCTTCCCGTTCTTCGTCTTCTTGATATCCACACTTTTGCTCTTCGCCGAGGAGCCGTTCGTCATGCTCAGCGCACCGAATCCTCCATGCATACTTCCCAATGAGCTGCTCGAACCATTGCGCTCACTACCCAAAGGACCATTGGGTGTGTGAACGCTACCTATATAGCTGCCACTCATCACCCAATCTTCCGATGGGTCATTCTCGTCCATACCATCAACCCCGACTTGGGAAAGATCGGCGGTCGTAAACTCGGGATCAAAATTGGCCGTTGATTCGTCGCTCTCGACAACAGGCTTAAAGGGTGGCGTGACCTGTTTGAGGCTGAGAGCATTCCAATCGATACAGGAGAAAAACGAATGCTCCTTGAGATCAGCTGCGTCGCGCGTCGCGCCTAGTCGGTGTTTTGGATTCCGATTGAGAAGCTGCGCCAGTGTATAAGTATATGAATCAGAGAACAAGAGTAGTTCATACCCCTTTCACAAACTGCTTTCCCTCTTCGTTGATTACGCCTTTAGGGAAACGGATCTTGCCAAAGCAGATGTTCTTATACATCTGTTGGGTGTCCTCGGCATAGAACGGACTCCAACCACAGCACATTTCGAACAGCAATACTCCAAGACTCCAAAAATCAACGATCTTGGAGTAGCCGTGCTCATCCAGCAGAATTTCTGGTGCAAGGTACTCGGTGGTACCACAAAATGTTGTCGTGAGCTCGTCAGGCTTCAGATCCGCCTTGCTCAACCCGAAGTCACACAACGCGACATGCCCTGTCGCGTCCAGTAGGATGTTTTCCGGCTTGAGATCGCGATAGACAATATCATACTTGTGTAGATGCTCCAACGCAAGCACCAGTTCTGCGATGTAAAACCGAGCCCTATCCAAAGGGAATCTCGTTTCTCGCTGCAGATGCCAGAATAACTCCCCACCACTCTTGAAATCAGTGACCAGATAAAGATCCTGATCAGTTTGGAAAGAAAACTTGAGGCCAACAAGGAAAGGTGATTCAAGAGACTGTTGAAGGATCTTGCGCTCGCCAATAGTATGGGCGACTTCTTTCTTGGCTATTATCTCTTTTTTAGAGAGGACTTTCATAGCGTATATGCGTTTGGTATCCTTTTTCCGGACCTGGAAGACTTTGCCAAACGTCCCACGTCCTATGAGCTTGAGGAACTCAAAGTCACGAGGAGTAAGGGCTCGCTTGACCTTGAAAGAACGCGGTATGAGAACGGATTGAGTATTGCACCACTGAGGCGTACCTTGTACTGCTCGAAGGTTATCTGCACCCGCATTTCGCCAGACACGACCTCGTTCTCAAAAGGTAGTAGCTTGTACCATTGGTCAACGGAATGTTCATGTATGAGTACCGGTTTAATCTGGACGGTGCCAAGAAAACCGAGGTCATCGACTGAACGATCGTACACGTTGAAGGTAATGAGGGAGGCCTCGGAAGTGACGTCGAAGGAAACCTCGTGTTTCCAGACAGGATTGTGGGACGACATGCGGCCAGATAGGCCCCCAGTTGAGCCGTTGCCGCTGCTATTCGCGGATGAGCGAGATCCGACCGAGGAAGAGGGAGAAGGTGGATGGGGGTTGCCCGACGCCTTTGCGAGGGCACTGAGCGCTGAACCTGAACATACGCGAGAAATAGGAACGCCCTTGACCTCCTTGTCTGCTTCGTCTGTAGGATCACGACTGACAAACTCGTTCTGCTCGAACTGAACGACGACATACGGCCTCGCCATTGAGGAGAGCACGTTCAGACCCCTTGCCTGAATGAGCTTGACATGTATCTGACCCCTGGAAGTGTTAGAGAGAGAGGTCGTGGAGGTCGATGCCGGTGGCGCTGGGGACTTGTCTGAACGCTTTGGCGACGGAATCTGCATGTTGTTGAAAGCATGTAGGGAGAGACTTGGGGGCAGGGCTGCAGCAAAGCTTGGGTTGGAAGCTGGCGTCGACGACGTCGCGCCGGGAGTGATGTCGTGATTCGGTGTTAGCAGTGGATGTCGAGGACCGGCGGTAGAAGTATGGCCGCTGCAACTGGCAGCAAGTGATGGGGATGAGGAGAGCGTGTCAAACGGGTTGCGATCTATTACTCCGGGTCTCGGCGTCATATTATCATCCATTCCTGTCGCCGTCGTGGACCACAGTTTAATCATTAGGCTAGACAACGAGCTCGAAATGCTGGTCGAGATGGTAGGCGAGTAGAAAGGATGACGGTCCGTCCTGTTCGTGGAGCGATACAAAATCACCGCATCACAGTGGAGCTCCGGCCTGCGCTTTGTCGCCTTGAATTTGCCTAAATTACTCGTATATACTCCAGCCAAGATCTCCTCAATTGTCCCTATGACCTCTCGGATGTTCCACGTTGCTTTTTTTCCCGCCTTCAATTGCCCATTTTTCCATTTTTTTTCGGCCCGTACTATTAGCATACTTTTTCTCGGTCTATCGTCCTTCCGGTGTATGTTTTTTAGGAGATCCCATTCGGCGTAATATTACTGTATCTTGCAAAGGGGCACAGGACCAGAGAAAAACGTATCCATCTTTTGTGACTAAGTTGGCTGATCCGTTTGTCAAGTCGATGTCATAGCTGTCTTCGCAGGCCTTGGGCACAAAGACACGCTGCATTCTACGTAGTCCAGATGCACCGCGAATGTGTCGGACCAATATCAAAGGCAAGCTCGTACCTGGAACGTTTCGCAGGCACATATTGCTTAGCGAGCCGTGGCAAAGGCAAAGGTAAATGTGCAATTGTCGATGACGATATGTATGTAGTACTCGATGTCAATGACAATACGAGACTGCAAGAAACGAAGAGTCTCTAGACATTGTATACCTGCCGTAACGATTCCGGCGAAATGGACGTCGTCCATCTCTCCCCGAATGAAGCTCCGGGATTCTCCTCGAACAGCCCCCACGGTAGACACCTAGGGATCAGACACTGAAACGTTCCAAGGCTAGATTTTGGAGATAGATTGATATAGCGTAGACAGCAACTCGTATCAAGTATTTCGAGCGCGGTCTGTCATCGAAATAATGACCCATTAGTGATGCAGGCAGGACTCGAGGCTGAAGAAGACGCTTCGAGCAACGGTGAAACAGACGCGGTGCTGTCGAAACAAGCCATTAAGAGTAGTATTCTTAGTCGAATGGCAAAGAACAGCCTCGTACCTCGGGGTAATGGAAGATGATGACCGAACAGCCACGATGTAGAGAACACTTCCGTTTTTGCTGGAAAGCATTGAGGCACCAACATCCCAGCTGCTAGTAGTAACAGCAGATGAGACTGAAAACGAGAGGGAACTCGAGCCGCAAGTATACCTTGGGCGTGACGATAAAAGTAAAGCAAAAATCTTACCTGCAAGCAACTTTAGCAGTATGCATATGCTGAACAGCGATTGCTGGCAGTTTTGATGAGTTATGTCTGATACCTTCGAAATACCAGACAGCGCATACGAAATCAACCGGTCCAGCCAGCAGCGCTCCTTGTCAAATATAGAGGAAGCGAAGAAAGGCAAGAGCAGTCAGCACGTGCACCCTAGTACATCTTTGGCGGGTGCAATGACGACAATCTTTACATCGGTCTACCTTGAACTTAGCTTCCCCAGACCTCCCCAGAACCATACGAAAAGTATATAAATGCGTATGATATTAACAAAGTATTACTTATAACTACTTCAAGACATTAGCCGGTACGTTCTGCCACCATTCCCCAGATCGGACAGCACTGCTAACGTAGATTCTACAGAAAACCCATCGACAGGAAAACGGAAAAGCAAATACAGCGACGAAGATACACGGGCCGTACCTCAGACGGTCACCAATCATGCAAGTTGTTACAACCCGGCCGTGAGATATTCACGCCTCCACGGAGCAGCTTGGGCAGAACCAACCCGTCCTCAATCGTATTCGCCACAATCGAATCAACCTCGTGCGTCGACACGCGGCCATACCATACACCGGCTCCCTGCGGAGTGTAAATCTGTGCGCCTCCATTAGCATCCTCCATTTGGAAGAATATTGCTACCGTCGACTCACGATACAATTCCCTGCATATCGATGGCCCCCAATATGTGAATTGCGTATAATCAGCGCCTTTTTCGCATCCTGAAGCTTTTGCAACCGCCGAATAATATTCTCCTCCTGTTCCTCGGGCGACCCAACGAAATCCTCTAGCGGCTCGTCCATCGGGTGCTCCAACTGCGTATCTACCGTCCAGCCTTTGGATTCAAGGGTCTGTGTAAACGCTGTGACACCCTCAGACCCCACAATGATAACGCAAAAAGCACAGGAACGCACCATGCTCGAGCTTTGCTGCGGCAATGGAACATCGCTTGTCACGTTTTTTATGCGAGCCTAATTTTTTGACAGAATATGTCAGAACGGTTGATAGGGGGAACGCGAAAGGAAACAGCTCACAGAGAAGGATCACACAAGAATAGGGTATAACCCAAGAATTAAACGGACTCTTCTCAGGGACCCCACCAGCACGGCCGAGCTCCGGGTCGATACAGATGTTCCATAGGTTCTGCGCTCCTTCGATGGATCGTGGAACCCCTGTCACCAATTTGTAATCGGGAAAAACGAGAATCGTCTCATAGTCTGGATCGTGACATAGAGTGTTATGGCTGCCATTCAGGATTGATACCCTTTTCGAATCTGTAGCGTTGAACACGCCAAACGTACTGTGAGAGGCCAGCGGGGGAGGGGGGAGAGGATTATGAGGAGAAACGATGCTGCAAACTTTTTCTTGAAGAAGAATCGAATCATTTGGGGGTGAACGAGATATGGCAGTTACACTGGGTCGCCGGGGATGTGATGAATGCAGCTTCCGATGCTCGACCTGTGAGAGAAAGGCGGCGAAAGAACCTTTGGTGTCGGTGACTTCCCTGTCCCAGTCGATCTTCCCGGTGGAGATGACGAGCTGAACGCGGATGCTGAACAAAGAGCACGCGGACGAAAGAAGTAATTACCTGCCGACGGTATGGCTTCACGCTACCTAGCATATGCGATTCCATATCCACATCAAATTTGGGGAAACTATCGTGTCCTGACGAGGGATGTATCAGATGCAAGGCGACGTCGAAAAAGAAGAATTCACCTTCATCGCAGGGATCTGGACAGGACCTGCACTGGGCATTGGTGACTGGAACTGCCGATGCCTCGAGTTCTGCATGGAGTCCTTGGGTCGAGTTATCCTGGCCGAGAACGAGGGCAGCGACCCGGCGCAAGGCGAACATAATGACGTGTAAGGACCAGGGGAAAGCGGCTAGCGAAATCGTGGTGGTAGTCAGGAGGAAACGTCCGTGTTCCTTATCCTTTCGTACTTCTCTCAAATTGCCTCTACTTCTTGCAGGCTGGTGAGACAGGCGGGAGTTCCCTGGTAATGGTTGTCCTTTATCTGATAAGATGCGGGTAAGTCGGCAACCGGTTCCGGCATCTCCCTTTAGTATTAATACTAAAGATAGACGTTCTTTCCGTCCCCACTGCTTCCTAACAGTTCAATTGGTCGGTCAAAGGTGCGTCGTTGGGCTCGTTTTCATATTATCGGGTGGTCATCTAGACCCCAACTGGTTAGTCGGATCTCCCGCCCGACGGGTGTTTCAGTACGGCGACTACGCCCAGACTGCGGCCGAGCAGGGCGATTGTGCGTTCGCTGCCCAGATCGGCAACGTATTATCTTTATCCATCTCTTATTGCTTTCATGGCCAACGTGTAAGATTGGGCCTCCGTTTAGCATTGCAGCTGACAACCGCTACTTACACTTTTTGATCTGGCCCTTCTTATCTAACGGAACCTTGACAGTCCGACCCCCGTGTTCGTATCGATAAGCAACGATGTCAGTATCACACTTTTTCACGACACTTTGTACTGGGATTGCGCCTATCGTTGGTCAGGCTCTAGGTTAAGCTTCGGTTGATCACTCATCTTCTAAAGAGCCGGTGCTTGAACATGGGATCTTTCTGTTCTTGGTCGACGTCACGGATTTGCTCCTTGCTGTTTCCCTGTTCGTTTTCCTGGTAGTATCGATACCAGAAGCCGCGAGCGCTCTCTCGCTTTAAAATTCCCTTTTTCACACCCGATCTCCGGAGGTATTAAAAACCCCCCATGGACTTTTTGCCGGGTAACACTGACGTGGGCTCACAGTCAGTGCATGCGCAGTTTCTTGGGCTTCCATTGAATCTTTGTCGCAACCGCGGATCCTAAACAACGTAACCACCGTTTCTCGAAATCAAAATCTCAGGGAGCGGTGTTGAAGCCGACGCTTCAACTTTGCAGCATGTGGGTTTCTTTACGCCCTTCGAATCACGACAGTCACTGCTTCTTATGTTGGAATTCGGGTTCTTTGAATACAAAGACTGTCCCACTTCATTACTGCACTCGGAAGACACGGCAAAGCTGTTACGGTGCCTGTTTCCCCGTCGGTTTCGTCTTTCATAAAAAACATTTCATTGAACGTTGAACAATTCTGTGACTTACGGTAGTCATGGTGCGACCTCGCTCAGTGTCGGGTTCCTGATACCTGGAGGAAATATGTTCAAATTGTGGCGACAAAAAACGATAAACGATGGACGTCGTGTGATGAATCATGATCGTGCCACCATGTCGCCAAGCCCGTTGAAACCGCTCCCTGCAGTATGCTGAGTTCCGATTATCATAGAATCTGTATTGATTAACAGCAAATCACTTTCTACTAAGACGTGGGCCAAAGTTATGGCCTCAGACCCCATCCCTCTCGATCCCACATCATTCATTGGTTCCTCGGATCCATCGCTTTGGCGTGTAGAGTATCTTAATGGAAATGTAGCTTAGTTTCGCGCTTTCCGGTAGGCTAATCAGTGAATTTCTTCGTTTCACCGGTGTCTCTGTGGACACACTTGACTCTGTAGGAGAGGCTTCTGTCTACGGATTTCTCTGACCTAGTCATTAATGTGCACCTTGTCTTCGGTTACTTCACCTAGGCGACCGGTTTCTGTAATGGCCGCCGTGGAGGCATCGATATTTTAGTTCGCAAGATATCAAAACATCCCCGGAAAGAGGGTCATCATGTGCGCGTTGAATCCGTTCCTTGGCCGGTTTCACGCTCTCAGAACAGTTGTAGTGATCGCCCTCTCTCTCTTTCGTGTAAGAGTTTCTGATTCACCTCCCGAGACTTGCGTATATAAAACCTGTAGCAAATCTTCGAGGTTTGGCATATGCATGCACATAAATTATACTTAACCCAACTCGATGCATTGCTTATATTCAGACCGAAGTCTATTACACGCAGAGGCGCAAACAATTTACTGCATGGTGGCTGAAAATGAGCCGAAAGGGATGGATGTTCCAGATTAGATATAATTGATAGACAGTTGCTGTTATAATTCTTGTATGAATCCTCTGTTTCATTTCCGAGGACTTCATAGTCTGTAAGTCGCGTTGGCAGTTCCGCGTCACGATTGCAGCAAGTATTACTCACTGTTTCTCATCCATTATGGTAGAAAGTCCCAGAAAATTTCAGTGATATATGGGCTTATGATGTCCTATGGTGGTGTCGCGGCGGTACTGTGACAGTTAGATGATACTTACTTAGAGGGTTCGCATCACGTGATCGCGTTGATTACTGTCGCTTCCAGTCGTCTGCTTTTCTCCACTATGAGCCATCCTCAGCAAACCGTCTTCTCGCGCGTCAAGAACTTCAACGCACTAATGAATACTCTCGACTCTTTCTTCTCTACTGCTGCTAGTGACAATGAGGACGACGGAACAGTCTTGAGCGATGAATTCTGGGATCCCGCCTGTAGTTTTCATGCACACGCATATACGCCTACTCTGATGCCTGCTCACGAAAGCCTGTTGAAACACTCTCGATCTCGCTCTATTGGGACCAGCGACCCTGATGATATCCCGCTTGAAGATCTCTCACGAACTACTTTCTCGGACGACACTCCGCCTCTGACAGCTGCAACCGAACATGAACATTCTCTTGGGAAAGCAACCTAATCACGAAGTGGTGCGTCTCACGTTTTGTATATGCGCACACATTGTTTACCTGTACTCAGATGGAAGATGAAGATGAATGGTACGGCTTGGAATACACGCTGGAGATGAGCAAGCGCGCATCGAGTGGGTCAGCAGGGGAGAGTTCTCGCGTATGTGGATACATATACGCGTCCTTACACGTACTAACAAGTCCGATGCAGAGCCGCGAGTTGTGGCCAGCTCTCCAAGATGATTCGGACGAGGTGGCGTACAAAGAATGGCAGCGATGGCGCACGGACCTCGACTACCGTCGGGCGATTGAGTACGATGCATATTCGAAGGATATGGCATGGTGGTATGTTGAGGAGAGGAAGTTGTGGAAAGAGTATTACCGGGAGCTGGTGAGTTTGGTCCATATTGAACCTAAATGTTCTTTGAATGAGGGCATAGGACGAGTACGGCTATGTCAGTAAAGGAAGTTCAGGGCCGCCCGGGAGAGTGCCCGGCGGATCCGTATTATCCTAGGCGAGAGAAGAATCTTGGGTGGTACTGGAAGAAGTCGAGGTCGATTGGATGCTTGAGGGAGCTGGAATCTGCGGTCTTGTGACTTGTGAGCCTCTGTGAACTTGTAAAGAAACTGCATTCAACATGGAACACGACATGGAATTGCCTGTTAACCGTCAGAAAAGTCGATAAATCCACAAAAAACACACCTAAATCCGTCTCATCTTCTTCGCCCTCGTCCCTCCAATCCTAATTGGAGTCCGGTCCGTTATAAACAACACTCTTCTCCTCACTGCCTCGCCTTCCGTGCTTGATAGTGTCTGAACAAGCGTGTTTCTCCCCAGCCCAAAGCCCTTCAGAAACAGGTGCACATAAAACTCCTCGCCCTTCGTCGCTGCTAAAATCTTCCCAAAGATCTTGATGGATGCAGCGTATGCACCCTCGGGTGATCCTCTCCGGGTGTTTTTGAATCCACATGAGCCTGCAGAGGCCCATGCCCGGACGAGGCCGTCTGGAGCGGTGAAGGTGAGAAGGGTGTTGTTGGGGGTGGCTTGGCAGTGCAAGCGGTAAACGGGCCAGTTGCGGCGGTCAACGGGGTCGAGTGGCGTTGGGGGTTTTTCTTCGCTGGAAGGGGCGGTCGGTGGGTGACTCAAGTCGATGGCGGAGGCGGCGGGCGATGTTGACTGAGAAGCGGCGGAGGCGGCGAGGTCGGCATTGAGCTCGCCGATGACAGAGTCTATCGTGTGGGCGCCGCCACCAACGACGACAGAGCGAGTCTGTAGTGCTGCTCGCGGTAGTATACGGCGCAGAGCAAACATGAAAATTCCGGATTAGGTAATTCTCTCTTCCTTCCTTCCAACGATGGCGGTATGTCCTAGCCCTCTCCCTACAGAGCGATGATCAGTCACTAACTCGCCTTGGACTAGTTCTCGACTACACTATACAATACTTTCTTCAAGCGCAACAGTATGTCTCCGTTACCTTTGGCTGCTTCTCGACGCTGACCTGCATAGGCATGTTCGTCGCCACCGTATTTGTTGGGGCATTCGGATTCGGTATTGGGTTCGACGCTGCCTTGGATTCTTTCTATGACCGCTGGAACAGGGGGGTACGTGTTCGCTGTTTCTATTCACTCCTTTACATCAACTCAACCCGACGTAGAAACAATGGAAAGATATTCGTCATAAATACGTTGAAGCTGCTGAAGAGTAGATTCTTCTCTGTTCGTCGAAATTAAAACCAACGTCTGCGTTGTCTTGACTGCGACTTGAACTTGAGAATTGGAATCCCTTGACGAATGGGGAGCTGCTCATTGGTGGGAGCGGGAGAAACCGGCTCGCTCTTGTCCGTCCAACACTGTCACAGACCTGAGTCGATATCTACGTTTTGCTCTTCTGTTCGCAGCCGATGATGTTCTTTTAAATCATCTCTGGTCGCCCATCGCCTTGTGCGTGAACAAAAACATCGCTTGTTCGCGAATTCTGCCGTTTCTCTCCCGAATCGTTCACCGTCTTGGCTATGATAGAGCATCGTTGCAAAGGATCTTGAAGCTTTCACCTTGGGAGCCCAGCGTGCAGTTAGTGAAATCGTCGGGCCTGGTGACATTCAGATGCTAGTGGCATCCATGATTCAGTGCATTTCATTTCGGGAGCTTGCTCTAAGACGGTGCGATCCGATATATTCATTTGCGTTTTCGAGTTCATATCAGCTTCGGAGTGTGAAAGAACCACGCTATGAAGTTTGGTATTCTTGGAGAAGAAAAGACTTCGGCAAGGATAGAGGGCATGCCGTGAGCATCATGTATAGGTCTAAGTAATCCTGAATTACTTACACTATAATCAACACCACTCATCTTAAGCTTCCCTAGGAAAGCCTATAATATCGCAGAACAAGGCTATTTTCGGCAAAGTTCCTTGAAATTCCCAATGTGCCATATATGAATGCTCAGTCAATGATCAAGGACAAGCGACACTTGGGCGTTGAGGACGATGCTGACTAAGCTCAGGACTGTTCGTCCCCCGTGTCTAAGCCAACACCACCGTTACGAATCGCCCCGTTTTATGTATGAGGAGAAACCTTTCTCCTTTATATTCAGATACTCGAAGTCCTCTACCAGTAAACCTTCACTCCGTCTTCTGACACCTGGCCAACATGCGGTTAGCCTCACAACCGCGCGCATCGCCTGAAAGGCATTCTCCCAAGTCAGCTCGTACGCCTCATACTAGTCTTCACAGCAGTTCATAGGCGTATTCGACCGAGGATATATAGATCTGTATAACAGCAAATCCGACACAGGGCTTATTTGGAGCAGAGATCACCTACACATGTCGGGGTCGGCCGATTTGCTTCTACGGGATGGATCCATGAAAGAGCCTGATGCGAGGATCTGCGTAATCAATCACTTTGGGGTACCACGAATGGTTCCTTGCCTCGTCTTTGAATGCGCGTATATGAATGCACGTTAGTTTTCCGAGACCCTGCAATGGCGAAGCTGCCGAAGAATATCAGCATTTTCGAACAGCTCAGGGCGCAACAGGAGGAAGGCCGGGAGTACTATTTTGCGGAAAGTGATGATGAAGGAGATGCTGGCGGAACGGAATACGGAGAGGTGTGTCCTTTGGGCTCCCAAAGATCTGTACCGGAACGACCGCCATTCTTGGTGCCCGAAGAAGTCAAGGATGGGGTCCTGGTCGACGACTACTGTATCCCGACATCGCTAGCAACACTGTATGGCGATAATCCTCCGCTACCACCTCTTGGATGTATTTGCGATCCGAACGCATATATCGTATGCTGTTGAAGAATTAGTGTTATATACAGAGCAGCTCAGAGAGAGAGAGCGTTGAGGCGGCGGAAGGAGCGGTTCAAGTTCCTGTATGAAGAATTGTATCATTACATTTCGAAGGACTCGTATCAGGTCTCAAAGCTCAACCACCAATGCACCCGAGTTTGAGGATCACCACAAAGACGGTGGCCAGCAGGGCCTGATTTGAACGTTTCCTTCTGTGTGGAGTAAGTGATGCATCAATTTCGAGGGTTATATATAAATTCTATTCCTTTAACACAAAGTGAGGATGGGTTGCAAAAGTCTTGTATGCTTCCCGATCCAACGAGTTTAACGCTACTCGCTTATCAGTCTCTATAGTCTCTATCAATGCCTCTGATAACGAATGAGAAATAAGAGGGTATCATGAAGAACAAAGCGCACCCATGGTAGTAAAATCCAATTCGGGGCGTATATAACCAAGGACGACGGCTCTAAGCTGCATGCCGTAAAAGTCGGTAGTATACTCGTGCATGACGTGGATCTCCTGCTGGAGGGTGAGGGTGACGTCCTAGAGACAGGACAGGACGTACGGCAGTAAGACGCTCATTCTTGTAGAATGGGTTCCAGCCGAGACTCATTACCATTGGCCAGACCTCGTTTGACGGGGCATCTGGGACCTGCGCGTAGCCATAGTACACGCCCGGCCGGGCCACTGAACTGATCGCCTCTATCGCTTCATCAGGGAGGTTTGCTGCGAGGGCGTCAGGGTCAGAGGCTGGGAAGAGCAGACTGCGTTACCGGTAGGACAGTTGAGATCCTTGCCTCCACGTCCAAAGCCACGCTGTACTGAGCCACTGAGCAGGATAGGAAACGGAGACTGGGGTTCGTCGGGGCCTACGAGAAGAGGACGACTGTCGGTAAAGTTGTCCGTGGGGAAGAGGGCAGGAGGAGGACGGGCAGTCATAAAAGAGTCCAAGTCCTGTTTTGGGACTTGTTTGTTTACCACGATGATCCCTGGCTCGAATCCATACTCCGTCTACCAGTCAGCATACCCCGCCTACTACCCTTACACAACAGCCGTCCCCGTTCCCCAGCAGCCGCCAGAGCCCTCCCCGCCCTCTCCCGTACCGCCTGCCATCTCTCCCGCAGCCGCCTCTGATGCCACCCGGCGCCTCGTCTCCATCGAGCTCAAACGTGCCGGCTTCGATGCAGCAGAACCCGACGCCGTCGTCCGTCTCGAGCACGAAGTCGTCGCCATCGTCGAGGCCCTCTACCACCGTGCCCATGAGTACGCCAATCTTTCCAACCGTGCCGGGGCTGTTGCTACCGACTTGATGCTCGCCTGCAAGGACTACGAGCTCGACGTGAAGGGTCTACGTGCACAGACTCGGAAAAGAAATGCGGCGTCGCTCCCCGCACTGATCCCGCCGTCCTCCCGCTCTCCCTCCCCTGAGCTTCTCCCATCCGATGACGACGATGTCGGGTCATCCGTCCCATTCACGCTGCGCAATCTCCCCACTTCGTTCCCCGATCTCCCTCCGAAACATACGTACCACCAGACCCCCCTTTCTCCGCCAAAAAAGGCAGCTTTGCCTTCGCTCGAGAAGAAGCTCAAGACGGCCGGGCTCGTGCAAGAGTCCCTGCGCAACCTCATGCTTGCCACAGAGGACGCCTCGGGCCAGGGCCAGGAGGACGCGCAGCTACTTGGTCATATCGTGAATTGGCAGAGCAGTACTCATTCGAGGAAGAGGTGGAGAGTGGGGTCGTGATGCAGCCAGCCTGCTGATATTAGCCAAAAATATCCGCCATTTCGTTGTTCGAAAAGCGGGGATATTGGTAATTGGTCGCAAGTTAAAAAATCGATTCAAATCAAGGCTACCGCGCTATGACCATGTAGTTACTGATAACTTACCTCCTCTCACTGGAGGCGATTTCGTCGAGGAGAGGTAGCTATGCTGTGAGTCCTATGCATGAACAGCAAACTGAGTATGGTAATCAATACCAGTCTATGTATATTCTGTCTACAAAGTGAATCATGACAATGCAATGTTTTCAAGCAATCTGATCCAAAACCAATTTCAAGACTTGAAAAAAATCTTCAGCGCGCCAATCATGTGATAATTGCGCGCGATGTCCGTATCTTTAACAGAGAATTTAAACATGTTTTTGACTGAAGAAACGTCGAGGGCAGAACAACAGGGCCGTGAATACATGCAACTTTCTCAAAATGTCCAGGCCATGAAAGGGGGCATTAAAGGCTTGTCTGGCCTAATGTCACGCCTCATTGAGATGAAGGAGCGCCAACTCACACAACTCAATCATCTTGTAGCGCGTGCGAGAGGTCAACAATCTCCTTCTCCGGCTTATTTAAGTGGTCCCAGATCTGTCGGATCTCCTGGACCTAGTTAGATGGGCCCAAGCTCAAATTCAATGGCTCGCTATAATCGAGGTGGCAAATTGAAAAGAGAAATATTCAACTTTATATTTGCTTCAGCGATTGATTTGGCTCAATAGCTAGACCTCAACGACTCGGACACTGAGCTATAAGGCCTTGCCATTTTTGGCATTTTTGGGAATACAGAGGTCATTGTCAGGGGTGTTCATATAATCAAATGCTAAATAGTGTCTTATGCCTTATTAAGCCTCGACACTTTTTGACAAAGAAACGGTGATTTAGCGTAGGAGTCGGTATAAAACCAAAAACCTCCCCACACCAGATTTCACGCACAAACTAAGAAAATCTAGTCATAATATACATCGCATGATGAACATGTGAACTTAAAGGCACTACCAGGGTTCGAACCTGGGTTATGGGAATTGTGCAATCAAAATCCCATGTGCTGCCACTACACCATAGCGCCGACAGCATGGAGGATATTTCATCTATATTTATTCTGCATACTCAGAATAATAACCCTACCTTTACCTTATATCTGGCATCCGCTTCCACGTTCTGCCTTGCCTTTGGCTTGGGTGCAGTCTCGGTATCTACGTCCGTCCCATCGTCGTCCTTTTGCTTTCGGTTGTGATTTTGGTTGAGGAGCCACAGGGTCAATATCCATAGCATCAGACTCTGGACCTGGTTGGGATGCTGACACCAGCTCTGTATATGTGAGAAAGCATTCCACGCACGCCGAGTTGGATCCGAAACGGCCTGGTTTCCCTTCGTATGTGGATTCAGTGCCCAGGTAGTCAATACAGGAGCAGCTGAAGGAGGCACCGCCGAAACCGGGGCATTAAGCGCATATGTAGGAGGCTGCCTCCAGATGAGATTGCTTTCTTTTTCCTTTTCTTTGACTTTCCTTGGTGGTTCCGGAGGACGTGTCGGCTTGATCCTGTTATACCTCGACCAGCAATTCACGTTGGTCCATCTGTCGCTCATCTCGCTCGCAGCGGCATTCCACTGTCAACGAGCTCCACCAGTCGGCGATCATCGTCGTCAATCCAGAAACTCGCCGCCTTTTACCGCTCGATCCACCGGTCCCGACACTGGTCGTTCGTCGGCCCTGGCATTGCACTCGCCACGTCCACCCAGTTCTGCCCGTACCCCACCACCGCTAAAAGGATAAAGTCGATGCATTTCTCCGAGGATTCACCGGAGAGGTGCAAAAGCCGGGCCCATGAGCCGAAGTTGTGTCATGAGAAGATATCCTGTGCTTCATTATCGCACCAATGGTAGCCCAGCCAACGTAAATGTATCACCATGGGGCTGGTGACTTGATCATCACAAATAAAACTGGCGTGGAACCTGAATAACCAGATGACTGTCGCGAGCCTTGCAAATATGCAGGGATGTGGTATTCGGAACATAGTACAACGGGCGCAATGGCAGTTCACTATTACTCTTCAACCCTGCGTACTACTAAACACGACACATTACGACCATTGAAAACAGACGATAGAGTAGCAGTAAAGAGGAAAGAAAATCGTCACAGTTTGTCACACGCATACCTTTTTTGGCAGCGTGCCCCAATCCCAAACTTTCGTCTTCATGAATCTGGGATTGCCTCACTCTCTGGAAACGACCATTGCTGCCTGGACAGACACATGCTTGTCTCTTTTTATCTGAACCTAGATATCTTGATTTACAGGTGCTGTGCTTTACACGGCCCCCACGGCGACATGGAAGACTTACGACTGGTTCCTCAACTTTCCACGACAAGACCTCACCACAACGATGCTTGTTATGGAATATTAACCTACTATCAGCTACATGTTCTCCTCATTGCATCCCTCAATGCTATAACAAATGCCAAAGCTCAAATTTGTTGGCTACTTTCTTGCGATGGTCATGCCACAAGTCCCATGGTTGTTTACGCGAAGCATTTACGTTCATTTGACTGCTTCTTGTGACCGAGTATCGCAATTGGACCCCACTTACTGTTGCACCTCGTTCGCGGTTCGGAAAATCATCGGAGAATTCAATGCCCTAGGTCCGTGAGATAGATAAAAGGCTATAAAAGTTCGAGGAGACAGATTCTTTGTCTCACCTCTCTCACTATGTCTGATTCATCCTCAGCTCTCCATATCATTCGTATTAAGAAAGAAATTGCCTCTTCATATCCTGATTTCGAAGAACGCGTTACCCAAGCTTGGGCCGACATCCTTGTTGAACTCAAGAAGGGAACCCAGAAAATCAGCGCCGGGGGACCCGAAGTAAGTTTCATTTATCGCTGTTCCAGTGTCCTATCTAACAGACGTTAGTTCGTACCCCAAGTCCAATTCTCTGAACTTGGGAACCTTCCAGCCGAGAAGATTGATGAAATACGACGCAAGGGTTGCCTTGTAATCAAGGACGTTGTCGACGATGCTCAAGCCATTGCTTGGAGGAAGTCGCTCGAAGATTTCGTGTCCACAAATCCAGATGCAGACGGTAAGTTTCTCTATGTAGCCTGTGTGGTTTCTCAAGCAAGTCTCCAGGCTTTCCCGACGGCGACAAGCAGTTTTTCCATCTCTAGTATTTATTATTCAGCTCTCTCTCAAGGTATTCGACACTAATTTGGTCAAAGCTGGACGAAATCCCAATTAGAGGCGCGTTCTCACCCCAACATACTCGCTGCTTCGGCTTGGTTGAACAATTTGTACCACGCCGAGGCTGGACAGAAGCTTGATGGTGTTGACTTATCTTCGCCACTCACCTACGCTGATAGATTCCGCATCAGGCATCCCGGGACTGGCTGGGTTGCGCACCCGCCACACGTCGATGGTACATCGTTTCCTTCAACACTAATTCCATACCGTCCTGACCAAATTCAGGTGGTACTATTGAACGCTGGGAGGATCCGATATTCAGGTCCTGTTTCGCAGATATCTTCAGCGGCCAATGGCGCAAGCATGATCCTTTTTTGCTTGGAGGCCGCGTAGGCGCGCAAAATTCTATATACAGAAGGCCCGAACAGGTATATGTATCCGCGAAGATATGCTCCGGGATATCCTTGGCTGAGTATGACCATGTAGTCCTCCATCTTCCGCGCTTTTCAAGGCTGGCTTGCCATGAGGTCTGCGCACTTCTAGTACTGCGGGCATTTGATACCCTGACGGGCTCTGTTTGACAGTGAAACTGCTCCCACCCAAGGAACCCTTAAAGTCTTTCCTGATGTGTTGCTGTCCAATGCTTATCTGATCCTCCGCCCATTCTTCCGTTTGTTGGTGGCGCCAGATTCCCCAGAAATCTGGAACCCCAAGAGCTGGGCTTTTGGTACGTGTTCACCTCTCAGAGTACAGTTACAGTAGCCAATTGGTTCCTATAGACGTTTCAAGCGCCGATTTCCCCGGTCTCGTCCCTCGCGATCGAGGATGGTACGGACCGAAGCCTACGCCTGAACTGCACCCCAACCTTCTCGAAGAGACTATGACTTCGGTGCCTAAAGTTTTCCCCGGCGACACGGTATTCTGGCATGGTGACCTCATCCATTCGGTTGAGAAGGACCACACTGGAAACAGTGACTCAGCGGGTATGCTATTCCAACAATAATCGATTCGGCGTGCCTGAATGTTCCATCTCCAGTTATGTATATCCCGGCCGTTCCTACGACTCCACTGAACCAAGCCTACATCGAGAAGCAAAAGGAAACTTTTCTGAAGGCCGTCACGCCACCTGATTTTCCTGTGCAGGCAAAGCCCGAAAATGTACTAGTGGGCTTTGGAAAGGCTGACGATATCTTGAGTCCTTTGGGGAGGAAGGCTATGGGATTACCCGTTTCTGTGGCCTGATGTCTTGTTATAGTCTTCACTCTATACATCACCAACAAGAATATGAAGAGATTGTGCTGCTCGTTGACGGAAGTAGTACGTTTGCCACAAGTTCTCCAGTCCTTATGTGACATCCTGTTCGCTAGCGAGCTTTTCGCTGTAGCCCGTGCTGAATTCGGCTCAAGTCAGAGACTCGGCTCAGTCCGGTTCCTGTCCTCACTTTCCAACCACTCAACTATCTAGTATCTTGCTTTGCTGATACCGCTGTTCCCCATGTCGTCTGGTGTCAGGATGCCGCGTATTTCAGCTTTGGCTGCGCATTCACTAAGCTGCAACTTCTCCTCCCGCCCTCAAGGATCCAAGAAGCCGTAAACCGCGAGCAGCGATGAGATTGAACAGAAAAGGGCTGTCTCGACAAAGCGTAATTATTTTGGCTTTACACTCGCTTTCCGTGATTGTGCTGACGACTTTGCACTATCGAAACTATTGCGACTGTCGATGAGATACCAACGCGGATCCTTCTCGCGTTCTTATGATATCCAACGCAATTTTTTGACTACACTCTTGATGACATCATCAAAGTACCACTGTCACTCTAGCCCTTATCCCTCTAGTACTCGTTCAGCAAAAGTGGACAGATGCGATTATTCACCTCAGAACTAGCCATTCATTGTTCCATGACACTCTATTGAAAAAGCCATCGGCTTCTCTCTTTGCAAAGAGGTGAAAGAAGAAGGAGATCATCGGCTGTCTTGACGGGCGCGAGAGGCGTTGGATGTATGATTGTTTTCTAAGCTTCCCCCTGTCTTCAGACTGCAGGGCCCTGGAGACTCGAACCAGATTCGCCGCTATTAATGACAATCGATCGACTCCCGCAGGCGGATGAAATGTCCCCTTGGAATTATGATCCGTAACTTAGGATATCCAACTTTCTTGAGCAGCATCCGACCATACTCAGAGCATAGATGGTAGCAAGTCACTTTCATCCTTTGTTCCTCGGATCACGAAGCTCGTTGAAGAACTAAAATGGACGCGGTTACCCGATGTTCGTGAGCACTTGTCGATTTATATAGCGCAAGAAAGCGCATACGCATACTGGCAGGTACATTGCGCTGGCAGGGGGAGATTATTATAAGTGGTCCCTCCGAGATAATTATGCGCACATCGGAAAGAGGTACATGCATCAACGAAACCATTTGACGCTCCGCAGCGGTCAAGATTGCATATAAAAAGTAACGATCTAAAAAAGCTTGGAAGAGCTTGGAAGCTGAAATCACTTTAACATTTATTCACCGACCACCGCGTCAGGTACCGGATATTGGGGACATACATACTTACGACCAGCTACGATCCCGAGCTTCTGTAGGCATTCACCATGACGAGTAGCAACGCAAAAATTAGCTAAAGAAAGAAAAAAAACACCGAATCTCGTGGTTCCGAGGGAACGGCCATTTTGATGGCGGAACCCTGACATACCAGCTCATCATCAAACCAATCACGTATAAAATGGCGGCTCACAGTTTTTGCTCCGCAGCAGCTATCATCCTGCCCCCTTCCAATAATGGCTCCCTACTGCCGTTTGGTAGCTGCTGCACTAGCCCTATCTACGAACGTGACGAACCAAAATTACGACCCCTTCGTTGGAGGCATCGATAATGACACGCTTTCCTTGGTTCTCAACAACATGGTCCAGGTATCTACTAAAAGGTTTGTTCGATGCCTTTTACGCGTGTTCTTTGTTAATGCTTTCCTGTTAGTTGGGAACTGGGAACGGCTACCGAGGCACTCTTGGAGTATTTGTATTCCGAGTTTTCGGTGTTCAATTCGAGTGCATTCCCGCCTGGACACACGTTGAATACGACGTATAATGATTCGAAGGTCTTGGATATCGCTACTGAGTGCGTAACATTGTCGTTCATAAAGGGTACAGAGTCCTGAGTTTTGAATGCAGGGTTGTTCGGGCCAAGTCGAACACAAGCATGACTCTGGTGGAAGACACGGCTGTTGGTGATCCCGCAAGTAAGTCCCTCCCAACTAGTCTGTAAAATCACCCGGTCTGTGGTTGTTATGTTTGGCACCACATCTTTTCATTCAGCCTTATCCGGAGGCATTTTCGAGTTCTTTTCCAGACCAGTGGAAATGAAAGCCCTCTCGGAAAAATATACTGACCCTCTTTAGGTCTTGGCGTTTCCGTCCTCCTTGCCAACTGGACACGAACAAATGAAAGCGACACGTCCTTCTCTACCGCAGCGAGCGAAGAACTTGACTACCTCCTCAATTATGCCCCACGGTCAGATTCCGGCGCCATCTCTCATCGATCAGATCAAGTTCAACTATGGTCCGTGAACCCCATTTATTGTGGGACTTGCCTAACGTCAGCCCAGGGCCGACTTTATATATATGGCCCCCCCGTTCATTGCCTATTATGGCGCACTCGAAGGTGGGGACAGTGGGGTTCAGCTCATACAGACAGCGTACGAACAGATTTCACTTTACCGCGACGTGTTGAGAGACGACAGTGGGTTATGGAAGCACGTCCTTCTAGGTACCTGGAACGACACGACGCATTGGGCTACTGGCAAGTCTACCGTTCCCAGCTGGCATCTGTCTCTGAACCTACCACAGGGAACGCCTGGGCTGCTGCAGGGATGCTCCGTGTCCTAGTGACAATGAACCATACCGCACAAGCAGACGAGTTCACCGGACAAAGTGCAAATCTGACGTCATGGATCGGCGAAATCCTCTCTGCTGCATGGGAATACCAGGTGGGTTTCAATTAAGCCTTTACCAAACCATTCCATAATCCCGTTGCACATAGGCAGACAATGGCACACTGAGGAATGTTATCGACGATGAGTCAACTTTTCCGGATTCTTCCTCGACAGCCCTGCTCGCCGCAGTGACATACCGAATGGCTGCATTCAATAACGACTCTTCGCTCATTCCCAAGGCCGACAAGGCTTTCGAGCTGATAAAAGGCAATATCGATGACGAAGGATGGTTACAGGATACCGTCGACCCATATACCTTTACGACCGCCACAGCAGCAGATGGGTATAGTCCAGAAGGGCAGTCGTTTGTGATATTGCTCGCAGCAGCCTGGAGGGATTATATCCTCTTCAATTCCACTAGTTCTGATGATTCATGAGAATGCGACTTTTATGAGGGGTTTATGAGATAGGGCATTTATACGTTATATCCTGTATTTGTACGGAGCACGCAATTTTTGTATAAGTAGTTTAGGCTGGGCACTAGATAAAGTGTTGATACTGATAATGCGCCGAACTGTAAAACAGTGGGGAGTGAGTGTGACCTTGGCATGTATTGGTCGCCATTGCGTCCTTCGATGCAATAGAAGCAAATTTCTTGGCATGGACCGGGGTGCAGCGTTAGTATGGAGGGATTCGTGAGGAGTAAAAAGGGTAGGTCCACTAGTGGTCAACTTGTGAACTGCACTACTCTGTTACGCAGCATCGTAAGCAGAATGTGTAAGTTGTGCACTTCACTAGAAAGTCGTGGGTATCGTTAGGCTACGCTGAATGCAATGGGACGCAAGATTACACCCTTAAGTTACCATTAACAAGACTTGAGTATCGTACTTTCGTTGTGACGACATAAACGAGATACAGACACCTAGGTAGAAGAGTCCGGGATCTAGTATAGTCCGGGCTAAACAGCGGCAATTTAGACCACCAAACTCGCTATTTTTTATGTGTCTACTTCGAAGTAGGCACCGAGTAAGGATGATCAAGTGATGTCGCAATGTACTCTTTGCATCATGTGTTTGAAATACGACATGAGAGGATCGTGAGCTAGAATAGCAGTAAATATTAGAGAATGCGCACTAACCTTGAAGTTCTAATATTCGACGAAGCAAGCCTCCCTCTAGAAAAACCAGTTCTAAAGTAATCATGTAGTTTCTTTTCCAATACATTCAGTACATACATTGATGTCCTCATTGTCCTCGAAAGCTAACCATCAATTAGAATTGACGAGCAACGGCACTCTCGATCCTATGTATAAGTTCGTGGAAAATTTGTTATTTGGACAGGCTCCGAGTACTCCGCAAAAACTAGAATTGGGTGACAAACGCATATCGTTAAAGAAGTCCTTTCTTGGAAGTGTCTTCCAAGGGTCCTACTTGAGGATGATTGTCCAATGGTTTACGAAGATCAGGAACTTAAACTGGTAGACGCGGCAGTGTAGGTGTTGTACTGGTCATGTTTCACGGGAAACGTTGAATATGGGGTGTAGGTAGCATTGTTAAAGCCCTCGACGAAGAAACGAGAGCTGCTTGGTATTGGTCTCATGAAACATGAGTTGGTGTGAAGAGATAATTCTCCTTCAGATAATGAAATGACATGGAAAGACGTGGTTGCCGGCCAGCGGGTACGGGAGAACTTATCAAGGACTCCGACCGAAATACAGGATGGAGCTTCCTGCATGTTAGAAGAATCGCTGTGTGCAATATTTTGTAGCACATACATCAGTGATTTGAGCCCTGCTGCGACAACTTCCTTGTACAGTCGCTTGGGTCTAGAGGGAGACCAGACTGAACACCAAAATCCAGGTTCGAAGATGGAAAGGAGGTTCACCCAGAAAACATATCCCGGGACATTGCATCGGGTGTCGGTCGACGCATCGCAGACTGGAAAAGAACATGATACTATCTTGAAACCACCGCAGCATGCGGAATGGATAAAGCACACCGAAATCAAAGTAAAATCAAAGCAAAATCGGCAGGTTTGAATTCCCCTAATGATAGATCGGGAGTGATGCAGTTAGGTGGTGACCGATAAAAACGGGGTTGTGGGTGATGCAGACATAACTTTGGACTTCGGAGCCGAGACATAAGGAAGAAAAACATGTATGACATCGGAAGCGCACTAAACACATGACATCAGCTCAATGTTTAATGAATCATTCTAAAGAAATGTCAGCTATGCCGCTTTTCTGGCAAGAAAGGACTTGTGTGGTTCCAGATAGCTGCGTATGCATCGCAGGCGGTGAAACGGAAACGCCTACCCGTCCGGTACAAGTACTTTTACCTGGGAAGGAAGAGTTAGCTAAGGATCAAAATACCAATAAGTGTTGCTGGGCCGACAAACTTGACTGGAGGGTTTAGTTAGAGTTGCTACAACGTTTACATGTAGTAAGTAACGCATACCACCGAGTACTCGGGCAACTCCAGGGCAACTTCTGGCTGCTTCGAGTTCTCAGAGCGGCGCCACTACTAGGTATTCCTTTCAGAGCGAGATCTCGGTTGCTGACGACCAGGATGATCCCATCATTTATCGCCAGCGCTTCTATAATGGTCTTGGCGAAGAAATGTCCAGCTCCTGTCGACAGTGGTGACAGAAGATCCGTTTGTGCATACAAGGAACTTGATGGAAGATAACAGTAATCTCGACCACCGTCAGGAAGTATAATAACTCGATCTCGCAGGCAGGTAATAACAGATTTTGATTGGTGGGGATTGACAGGCTTCAAATAGAAAACCCAGAGTAATCGTCCCATTGCCACTGACAGCGTCCAGTTTCCAGAGGCACCAAAACGTAGAAGATATGCGGATATTAAGTGACCGCTGCAGTGTAAATCTGGCTCTGGGAACCTTCTGGATAGCATGGTGCCGTAGAATATTCTCTGAGATACAAAGAAACTGATTGAAATGATGGAAGGCCGCTGTAGACAGGTCGCCCCCTTATTACTCCGTGTAGGATTACAAAACACGTGGCAGCGAGAAAAGAATTGCGTGATCTTTATTATCCTACCCTTCTCCCCAAACAAAAGTACGGCCAATACTTCTCTGTTCAGCGAACCCGTCGTCGAGAGGCCTCGAGGCTTGCCCTCACGAGCTAGTGCCATCGTTCGCCATGTTGGCACCCGTACTGGCTACTGCGCTCACCGCCCTTCTCTTTATCTACCTCTTCATGCCCTCATTATGGCTTGCTATCATGGCTGTCGACGAATCCTTCGATGTTCACGAGTCGGGCTTGGCTGCGGTGGCTGCTCGTGAGTGCGGGTGCTTTCTCTATGGGACTCTGTACTGACTTGCATCCAAGGCAATCCTTTTCGGGAGAGCGGTCCGCCAGCCAACATGGCCAAGTTGATCTTACTGCGCCATAAGGTATGGTCACCTTATCGTATGCCTAATTGTGGCTTGGCTTGACCGTGTATCTTGTATAGATCCAGACCAGCAACCGTAGACGACGAAGTGCCTCACAAGCCCGTCAAACATCACGATCCTACTCCATCCCTACCAGACCAAAACCTTCTTGGATTCGCTTTAGGAGACCATTTGGCGGAAAGCAACATTGTTAGTTTCACTTTGCGATTGCGCTGGTCTGCTGTGTGATTGTGACCGCGCCCCGTTTTACCCTTCACGACCTTTTTTACCCTTATTATTTAATTCCTATGTACAGCACACCTGCTTGATTTCGTCGACCATCCCTTTGTTCGTTGACTATACCTTATACCCATCGAGTTTGTCAATTCTCGTTCACTATTTAGCCACTGTACATTACATTTGCGAGAGGGAATGCAAAACCAATCAAATCGAACCACCTTGTCATAAGATCTATCTATCTCCATTCCCAGGCCTATCCGAATTTGCTGCTCCGATCGAGGCTCGACAAAACACTCGGCGTCGGCTTCAACGGTCTAGATCTCTCTTCCGTACGCCGTGAAGATAATGTCTGATTGGAGACATTCTGTCGTAAAGACCCGCCACCAGCCTTGACCTTGGTATGACCAGTGATTGCTGCGCTGCCAACAGATCGGCTCATCCTTCCTAAACGCCCCGATCTGCTTTCAGTTTTAGCCCACTCCTTCATCCTATTGTCGTATTCAACAGTCGATTTGTATTGAGGCTGGAAAACCAATTAGGGAGCGACAATAATATGAACTTCCAGAATCCAGACTTACCTCAGACGCTTCATCACATTCCTGATTGTCGTGGTAATGTCGCCGGGGCCCTCGAGCAATTCGACTTGCGGCCGTTGGGCGAATTTTCACACCTTCATCATCATCAGAACCGGCATTTAGCCAGTCAGTGTTGTGGGGGTCGAAGGGTTCATCGTCGTCGAGCTGTAGCACACTGAGTTCATCCTCATGTTCATATGATGGATGGAGTCTTACCTCGCCATATTGGGCGCGTTCTTGCACCTGACGCACTATTTCAGCACGCGTGATACTTTCTTGCACCTCATCGTCCTCGTCGTCTACAGTCTCCTCAGCTCCAACGACTTCTGGCTCCTCCATGAGCTCAGAATGTAGCATCACCGTATCCTCATCGTCGCCTATGGTCTTCTTGTACTCGCCAGCGAAAGCAGCTGTCGTTGGGTTCGACTCTGGTGATTTCACTAGTAAATACTACGTATTCGTCTCAGGCGAAGCCCACATACCAAGCGCGACCATATCTGTTCTCTGCTTTTTGTTCATACGCCGTCGACGTCTCTCATCATCGACATCATCGTCAGAGTCAGAGTCACTATCGTCCAAATCGACGCCGTTCCTCCGTTTCTTGGAACGGTACTTGCCATCAGCTGCATCCTGGTGATATTTTTGGAGGCGGAGGTCGTCTTGCTCCGCTTGTTCCCTGTAAAGTTATCCTTAGGAGGATTCACGCATGGATCCGGGCATGTGACATACTGATATTTCTCCCGAACCTTCTCCTCGGCGATGGTTTCTTCGTCCAAAGCTGTATTATCCACCAACGCCGTGAGCTCTTGATCCAAGTCTTGACCCTCTTCGTCGTCCTCTGCAGCAGTCCCTTTAAACAA
This sequence comes from Guyanagaster necrorhizus, assembly GCF_019112545.1. NCBI lineage: Eukaryota > Fungi > Basidiomycota > Agaricomycetes > Agaricales > Physalacriaceae > Guyanagaster > Guyanagaster necrorhizus. The sequence continues at coordinate 177,865 of NW_025064885.1, read as the reverse complement.
ACCAAATCCGTGCATCTCATCATCATCGCTCTCTTGTGCTTCCGCCTCCACGAACTCCGACTTCCTCAATGGGGCCTTAGGTTTACTGGTCTTAGATTCCTGTGGCTTCGATGAGTTCAACCGATTTGCGCCATAACTAGGAGACGGGGAAACCGAACGCTTCATGATGCGGCGTTTATGGGAAGATGAAGGAAGACTCGGGGTGATGTTTGGAGAATACGCTAGCGTTCCAAGAGTTTGCCACCGGGACCGTTGCGTCGGCAGTATTGCTGGCGTTTCAGTTTGCGTCTGCGTCTGCCGTGAAAAGGGTCGATAAACCTCGGGACTGGTGTCAGGCCTTGTCTGTGTGAGATATCTAGAAACCACAGGTCACTCTTCTCTTTCGGCATACAGAATATGGAATCATTTACCCATCATTATTAACGTAGAGGTTAGATTGCTTCTGAGGAACCTGGTTAGCTTCTTCAAGAAGGTACTCTTGCTCTTTTTCAAAGATCGCATCTGCCTCCTTCAGTTTCGAGCTATCGCCGATCTGAAAAGCAGGTCCAAGGGAGATATCTTGGGTTAAACCAAAGTCTGTGGAGTCAGTTTTCCGCAACTTGGATAGACCAAAGCCACCCTTCTTTAAAATCAGTGTCGTTCTTTGGTATTTTCAGGGATATGTGCTGACCTTTCCACCGAAGAGCTCTGTAAACCCGTCATCACGCTGAGGCCCATCAGAAGGTTGTTTTTGTGTCCCTTTCACATACAAATCCGAGAATCCAGGCTGTAATGTCAATGTGGCATTCTGAGTCTCAGGAAATTGTGAAAATCCCAAGTCACCCTCCGCGGAGAGACCAAATCGAGGTCGCAAAGAGGGTGATGGCATGAATTCATCATCATTTTCAGGTTTGATGGTGCTCTGTAGGCGATCTGTAAAAGACCGACTGTCTGGAGAGCTCTTGTCCTCTTCAAGGATACTCAAAGGCAATCTTGGTGCCGTCTGTCCCTTGTCAGCGTCCCACAAACCATCATCCGGATTATCTTCTTGCGCAAACAAAGACCTTGGAAACGTGGGAGGTTGGGCAAAAACTGTAACGTTCTCCTTGTCGTCGTCCATAGCGTACATTAGCTCGCTGTTGTTCTCTTTGTCGCTTTGTTCGTCTAAAGAATTTTTGGGGGTAGCTTGTGCAATGGGCGTGTTCTGATCATCCATGATCAAACTGTCTTCGACAAGGATTCTGCCTGTAGGTAAACGTCGCATCGGTCGGAGTTGTGTATTTTCCACATCGGAGTCATCATCCTCTACAACTCGAGGCACCCGTTGGCGGGGTCTTACGACGGGTTGTTCGTCGAGATCTTCAGTCTCCGTATTGCCATCCTGTTCAACCATCGTGATGTCTTCGTCCTCCGTTAGTTCTTCGTTGTCGCCTTCGTCATCTTCGCTTGCTTTGGGAGGTGGAGGACTAGCTGACCCGCGATCGGGAAGCATGTAATCAGCATCTTCCTCATCTTCCTCCTCGTCCTGCTCCTCCTTCATTTCTTCACCATGCTCCAAGCCTTGTTGGATATAATGATCCAGGACTTCCGCTGCCGAGGCGCGCGCGGCTATGACTTCTTTGAGCGTGCCTCCATGGCGTTTCCAATTGTGTTCTTTGGCATGCTTTACCTCAGCGGCAACTTTCTGGGCACTTGCCATCAATGCGATATTTAGTTCCCGATGGCTCTTCAGGTTTCGAAGGGAGCTACCAATGTCGGAGGGTATGTGATGGGTTTCCTTCTTTTTGCTTCCTGACCCAAGTGAAATGCCGGCTAGAGTTGAATGTGTCTTTTTAGTACCAGAAGGACCTTGCATGCCAACTGTTCTTTGAATCACAGATGTGTCCGGAGCGACAATCTCCAAATCGTCGTCTTCATCACTTTCTTGAGCTCGTCCCGACTGCTGAGCTTGCAAGGCTAGGATTCTCATCTTCCGGATTGCCAGGATTTGCCTGGGAGACTGAGCTTCTTTCTTCCGCGAGTCACCCACTTCTGGCATTTCGTCATCAGGTTCCACGACTGTGGGAACGGAAACAGCCGGTTTGATTTCCTCGTAACTCAGAGGAGGGGCTGAAATAGGCGCGGCGCTAGCTTGGGAAATGACATGTGGGGATGAGAAGGGCTGGATAGGGTCCGAAGACAGTTCATGTCTATTCGCATATTAGACCACTGTGTAATGGTAAGCAGCTTACCACTCACCGATTTTGGAGCGTATGAAGCAGTTTTGACACGTTCCATTCACTTTGTCTCTGAGGAATGGAAGTATCACGATCTGCAGCGATACGCGCACCGTTCAGCGCCGTTTCCTTTCGCTCTTTCTTCGTTGGGGCCTACAGCCTATTGAGAGTATGGAATGACAAGAGTACATATACGCGCACCTTAATCCTAGTTCGTTTTTTTTTGCTTGGCCCCGCCGCTGACTTGGACTCGTGTTCAGAGTGCTGAGGGTGTACCAATTGCTCCTCGACGACGCGTTTACTAACCCGAATCTTTCGTATTTTATCCGTTGTTGGCAACTCATCCTCAGAAGTAGGCGGCGTCGAGGAGTGACGGGTACGCTTGACTGGGGATGACGTGGATTGTATACTCTCGGATTCCGGTTCTGAATCCGAGTCTATGCGGTTAACACGTCGAGGTTTGGCTGGCAATGAAGATGATGCAGAGAACGTATTAGGCATGTCGGCCTGCGCAGAAATGGCGAGATCTGTTAGTGATTCTTCGAGGATTCCTGTGGGTGTTTTTGCTGGCCAGGTGGTAGCAGGTGAACCGTATTGTTTCTGTGGATAAGCATCCATGCCAAGAAGGGTTTTTTCATCTTCCTCACCATCCTCATCGAAACTGTCGTCCAAGGCTGCAAGCTCATCTTGAAAAGTAAACCTGAAGCTTCCCGTCGCTGCATCCTTCACAACGTGATCGAGCTCCCGCTCGCCGTCGGAGCTTGCAGGAACTTCTTCACCACATTTGAGCCCCGTTTTCAGCACCTCAAAGCGTGAAGAGGAACCCGGAATAGCTAGACTCTTGCGTCCGTAAGTTCGAGGTGGCTTTGGTGGTGGGGTTGCTGGCGAAGATGTAACAGTAGAATCTGCCACAAATGAGGATTCATGTGAAATGGGCATCCTTTGCAACGCGTAACTCGATACCAGGACGGCTGTCTTGCAGCGGCGATGGCAGAGTTGGCTGGACCAGAAGAGAAGCTGTCGTTGTAAACGCGACAAACTGTGACTAGCGCGTTTTTGGCAGTCACTTTCCGCCTCGTCCGGGCCGGCCAGACCTCTAGCTTGCGAATGCCTCATAAGGTGCTGACTAATTCGTCGTCGCGTCCACCATATCTCGTCTGTTCCACAATTATCAAATTTCTTGCCCTTCCCACCCATCCCTAGGAGGTCGGCCCTCTGGAATCTCACTCCCGAGAAGTGTGCAATAGCGACTATCTCACCCCCGTGAACGTCACGTTGCCAAAACAACAACCCGTTAGTCTTTCTATCCAAATCTATGTACTGCGACCTACTAATACTTCATCGAAGTGGTGCTCCTGTCTCTTTACTTCGTTGGCAGGGCGCCAACGACCAACTTGTTGTAAGTTCTATGCAGCATTCAACACGAGGCAGGTAATAGTCAGCTAGTGTTCATTTCCATCTACTTCTGTACATATAGGATTCCCAATGCCTCTTCCTCGTCGAGATGTTGCCACAATTATATCTTCTCCGCGATTCATCAACTACTCGGAGCTGCAGCAATCCAAATTTGGCCCTTCGTTTTGCGCGGTGGTCACGTCAGGTGGTGTCGACGCAAGGCATCTTAGCATCATGTATGGTACATCGAATACTGCTGCGATAAAGCGTGGGCGGCGTCTTCTCGTGATGCTTTTCCACTTTCATTTCGCGGTCCGGCATAACTTCGGATAAGCATATTCCCCGTTAATTGTAGTCAGAAGCCCTGCTCGGATGAGCTTGATAAAAGGACGATGGGCGGCGGCTTCTTCGTCCCACATCTTACCATGTCTGGGTCATCTCACCTCATTCATATTAAGGAAGAAATCGCCTCTTCGTATCCCGACTTTGAAGGACGCGTTACCCAAGCTTGGGCCGACATCCTTGTTGAACTCAAGAAGGGAACCCAGAGAATCAGCACCGGGGGACCCGAAGTAAGTTCCATTTATCGCTGTTCCAGTGTCCTATCCAACAGACGCTAGTTCATCCCCCAAGTCCAATTCTCTGAACTTGGGAGCCTTCCAGCCGAGAAGATTGACGAAATACGACGCAAGGGTTGCCTTGTAATCAAGGACGTTGTCGATGATGCTCAAGTCATTGCTTGGAGGAAGTCGCTCGAAGATTTCATATCTACCAATCCAGATGTCGACGGTACGTTTTTTTATGGAGCCTGTGCGGTTTCTCAAGCAAGTCTGCAGGTTTTCCTGACGGCGATAAACAGTTTTTCCAGCTCTAGTAGTTATCATCATGCAGTCTCTCTCAAGATATTTGACTCTAATTTTGTTAAAGCTGGACGAAATCTCAATTGGAGGCGCGCTCCCATCCCAACATGCTTGCTGCTTCGGCTTGGTTGAATAACTTGTACCATGCTGAGCCAGGGCAGAAGCTGGAGGGCGTCGATTTATCTTCGCCACTTAGTTACGCTGATCGTTTCCGCATCAGACATCCTGGGACCGTTTGGACTACATTCCCGCCTCACGTCGACGGCACGCTGTCTCCCGACTGTTGTTGCCGATCTCGTACTGACCATGTACAGGTGGCAGCATCGAACGCTGGGAGGACCCAGCATTCAGGACTTGCTTTGCTGACATCTTCAGTGGCCAATGGCGCAAGCATGATCCCTTCTTGTTGGCAGGTCGTGTGGATGCGCAAAATTCCCTCCACGGTAGGCCAAATCAGGTATGTGTGTCCGAGAAGTCCGATCCTTGTTTAACACGACCTCACAGTCATCTATTTTTCGAGCATTTCAAGGCTGGCTTGCCATGAGGTTCGTGTACTTCATTGGCATTTGACGTCTTGATGCAAGCTCAGTATGTCAGTGAAACGGCACCAACCGAAGGGACTCTTAAAGTTTTTCCCGATCTATTCCTGTCAAATCCCTATCTGATCCTACGTCCCTTCTTTCGTTTGTTGGTGGCATCGGACAGCGAAGAAGTCTGGAATCCCAAGAGCTGGGCTTTTGGTACGTGTTCGCCTCTCAGAGTACGGTTACAGTAGCCAATTGGTTCATGAAGATGCTTCAAGCGCAGATTTTCCCGGTCTCTTCTCTCGCAACGGAGGATGGTACGGGCCTCGGCCGACGCCTGAACTGCACCCCAACCTTCTCCTCGAGGAGACTATGATTTCGGTTCCTAAAGTTTTCCCCGGCGACACGGTATTCTGGCATGGTGACCTCATCCATTCAGTCGAGAAGGACCACACTGGAAACAGTGACTCGGCGGGTATGCTATCCCAACAATAATCGATTCGATGCGTCTGAAAGCTCCATATCCAGTTATGTATATCGCGGCCGTTCCTACAACTCCATTGAACCAAGCCTACATCGAGAGACAAAAGGAAACCTTCTTGAAGGCCGTCACGCCGCCTGATTACCCTGCGCAGGCGAAGCCCGAAAATGCACTAGTGGGCTTTGGAAAGGCTGACGATATATTGAATCCTCTGGGACGAAAGGCTATGGGATTACCCATTTCTGTGGGTTGACGACCTTCTATACTAGTCTTTGAGTATCATGAAACAGAATTTGAAGAGGTTGTGCTTCCCGTTGACATAGTATAAGTTGAGTAGTACTTCCGCCACAAGTTCACCACGCCACTCTCCGCTTATGATAATAATGTGCACTTAAGCATTTTTTGCCACTTCTGCATCTTCTAAAGCTACCGGTTGACTGGTGTCGTAGTTGATGCGATAGCTTCTACAATAACACTGAATCCGTCCTCGCTGAAATAATTTAAATAATTGTACGATTATTGTAAGTGATGTCGTCCCTTATTAACGCCGATCATGAACCACTAATACTGCGTGGCGCGTGTCAGGATTCTGTCTTCTGTGTCCTTTGCTATTCGAAAACAGGTTCTGTCTCTGCAATGTCTATGCCTCGGATCGGCTGAATCTGGAGTAATTGTTATATAAGCCTCCGCTCCGAACGCTTGACCATCGACCCGCCCAACCGCGACCATTTCCCGACATTTTCTGGAGGGTGTCCAGTGAGTGTCAAGGTCGACTGCTCACCATCGAGCTTTCGAATTCCATATTTTCTCTGATTTATGATGGACATTAACACCCCTGAATTAATTTGGGAAGCCACAGGGAGCACACTTAACTGACTTACGTTGGACCTGAATTCTCGAAGGACACCAGCGATTCTAAGGGTGCTAGAGAGGAACCCCTGCCAGGAACGAGTTCTGCCAGTGGGAACCACGAACCATAATATGTATCTTAATGCTGACAGCCGCTACGTCGCACTATTCCAACACGTCGTCTTTCACTTCCCGCTCACCCTTCAAGTTGCTTCGGTTACAAATGTATCTGAAGTAACAGACAAAAGCGACCGAGTTGAAAGCGGGATCTTTCTCGGTTTTCTTACGAATCCCGTGGGGTCCATATATAGGCGGCATCGAGGGTTTCTCCTGTTCATAAGTACCCAGGCAACATCCCTAGCACCATGAGTTCTTCTCCCGTGCTCAACCTCACATCCGTCTCTGGAGGCTTTCCTTTCCAGACGAAACAAATTTCTATGGCTGGGAAAGTCAAAGTACTTTTAGGCGCTGTAGAAGGCAGCGCTACCACCCGCAAAGCCGGCTCTACCAATGGGTATTTTGCACCAAAGTCCCAGACCTCAGATTCTCCTCTCACTCTGAGTGTCAATCATGCTGAAGTTTGGCTAGAAAACGGTCGTGTATGCATCGAAAAAATTTCCCATCCGCGTTCTAATTTGTGACGGTTGTAGATATATATTCGAGACCTGGACTCCCCCTTCGGTACCTTCGTAAATGACGTCAGAATCGAAAGCAATTTTGCTCTCAAGACAGGAGATATTTTAGTGAGTACCAATTTTCCGACAATAGCTCAACGGGTTTACGAGATATAGGTGTTGGGAAAATTTTTGATTCGCAACATGAACACTCCGGCTGACATCACGGACGACCCAGTTGAAGTGTATTGTTGCTAAAGTAACTGTGGTCGGTTCTGAGGCTTGAAAAGGATATCGTGAGTTACCAGCGGTAATTATAGCCGTTTGCATACAGGTTGACAGTCTGCGATGGTTTTGTGACTGATGAAAGAAGGCTTGGACTTTGCTTATGACAAAGTTCAAATCGCTCTCTCCACTCGCAGAAGAAGCGCGTTACTGTCAAGCTGTATGCAAACGGCTGTAACTGTTTATATTCGATCTCAATCTGGAATAGGATTCATTTTGCCCGGATTCCTCTGGGATGGCAATGTTTATTACTAGAATCGCAGTACCAATGGCCTAGAATTACTCACGTCTTTTTCCCAGTGCTGTATGTTATGTACAGACGACGAACTGTAATATTTATCGGGGATCTGGAGCGATAATCCCTCGTAGGCAGCACAATGATCCGTCGAACCTTTTATAACGAAGGAAAGCGCAGGGGTATTAAAAAAAATAAAAAACATGTAGCCCTAAATGTCGTCATACGCAGGCGGCGCCTCCTCCGTAGTGACACGTACCACGCTCAAGCGATGATTATCGGCCCGTAACCTTTCTAGCTCTCTTTGTAGCTCCCCGTCCTGAGTCTCAGACTGTCGTATCCGACGAGTCAAACGCCTATTCAGACGGGAAACTTCATCCATTTGTTCCCTCGAGACTGAATTGGCGTTCGCTGTTTGGAGCTCTCGCAATGTCTCCCCAAGTTCCTGCACTTGTCCTCGTAGCGTGGAATTTTCCTTAGCAAGATCTTCATTGATCAATGTCTGTAGCTCCTCGTCTCCACCGGACAGTGGTAATAGTGTTGTCGAGTCGCGAAATTCCCGTATCTGTACACGGAGGCGGTCAAGCTCATCCGAAAGCTCCTCGTTGACCATTTTCTGCACAGCCTGCTCAGTGTTGGTGACCTCCAGTTGGTCAGATAGTCTGTCAACCTCCGTATGAAGAAACTGGTTTGCGTGAGTGAGATCCTCCATAGCTGATTGATGCGAAGCGGTCAGCTGCGATATCGTATTCTCCATGAGCCGAATTTCCTTCTTAAGGTTCGTGTTCTCGGTGTCTGAAGCATTTGCCCTGTCACCGTAGTACGAGACTGAACGCTTCAGTGAATCATCCATAGTTCGCAGCGAGAGGCGTAGTTCACTATTTTCGGTCAACAAGTCATCTTTGAAAACCTGTAACTCATGGATTTGGGAGCGTAACGTGCTTCGTTCGGTCAAACGAAGCTGGGTCAGGGATGTTAGCTGCTGCTGCAGACTTTCAGTTTCGTTAAGAGAATCGCGGGGTATTAATGGCTTCTCTTCTGGAGATGCAAGTGGCGACCTCTTTACATTGGGCCCTGTATTGCGATCAGAGATGTTGCGGGTTTAGACAGACTGGGTGGGTCTTACTTGTTAGCGTAGGTATCGGACTAGCAAGAGGGGAAACTATGGAAGAGATCCTGGACGAGGAGGGGAGGGTTCTTGGTATTTCAACGCCCGCCAGTTGTTTGTAGACAAGAAACATGACCAGTGCGAAGTCATCACGAGTGAGATGTCCCTTGGAAGTAGAGTCTATCAGGTTCCTGCGATATATCAGCATGAGATCATTAAAAAAAAAGACAAAAAGGTACCAAATGTGTTCTAAATCAGTGGAAGGAAGTTTGGAGAGCAGTAAAAATGAAACAGCTTGGTCCCCTTCAATAAATTCCTTGGATTGCTGATTCAACGCATCAAAGTAGAAGTTGGAATGCTTTCTGACCACATCAGGGAGATGCCATGCTTCTAAATTTGCACTGGCCCGGATGAAGTGGAAATCACCTGTGAAAGCATTTCTCAAGTTGAGTTTGCCCTGGAAGGCATCCGCATGTGTGGCGGTGACGGATGCGGCACCACTTTGAGGAGAAGGGACAGCATATTCTTGATCTGGTTCGGCCTGTGTACGGATGTGGGAAGGTAGCGACGCCGGTACAACTGCAAAGCGGTGAACCAACAGTCCGTGAATAAGATACATAACGAGGTTGAATTCTGTGACGTTCAGCGCCCCACATCGTCGAACGTCGACAAGATCCCTATTACGAGAAATTGTCAACGGAGACATACACTCTGTAGCGCCGCGCACGTACCATATTTTGGTCAGAGTGTCCATAGGAAGCCTCGACTTGAGTATGATATCCCACACTTTGACACCTACACAACTGATTGCTACTATATGAAAACGTGATTGCATCCGGACGCACCATCAAGAATACCATTTTCGGGCCCACTGTCGTTGAATATGATCTTATGTCGAGCCTTGTCCTCCGAGGAAAGTGTTGGTAGATGTGTGGAGGACACTGTCTCGGAAGCGGCCGTAAGATCAAGCTTGTTATGCAAGATTGCTAATGGACCCGCTGCGAACAAGAAATAGATGAGTTTGATAATCGCAGAGAGAGACGCCGCTCGAACCCACGTCGATGGACTAAATTTGCCTGTACCGCAAAGCCCCGTTGTGCCCAGCCAATAAGACGGGCAGCCACCCCAACTTCATTCAGTGTAAGGTGGCCCTTTGCTCCTTCGTCGGCAATGTCCCATATTCTCGCTAGAACCTCTGGCGGTAATCGGGCCGGTTCACAAGCGTCCACAGCTGCCTCTGCACCGAGAAACTGGGCGTCTCGAGGAATTAGCTTTGCGATTATGTTCCCTTCTTCCGGGGAAAATGACGGGATTTCCATTAGGGCATCACACTGAGGGTGGTGGTGGTCGAGCTGTAAGTCCTTCTCCCAAATATTCTCAGGCTGTTGGAGTTGTGAAATGAGCTTCATCATATCAGCTGCATCGCTAGCGACTGGCCGAGGTGGCTATGTCGATCATATGGCAATGAAGTGGCTGTGTGCATCGGATGCTCGTTCCTATCTTGCTTAAGTTCTGCTGGGGCTGAGGTAACAGACGCTTTCTTGAGCAGCCCAGATCCACCTTTCCGTGCAGGTGCTTGGCTAGGAATCGATGGGTCAACAAGTTAAGTTCAATGTAATCTTTTGCCTCCTCTTGGTAATACACTGCAACAGTAGCATGAAATGGATGCATTTGACTCATATTGTAAAATCTTATTGACCAGTGACAAAACACTGGACGTCAGTCCAAGGTTTCTATATCAGCTATGATAATATGTACATGAACACCAGTTGATCATCAATGATACTCATTTACAGCAGTCTAAAGCGAGAGCTATGCGCGCGCGCATTATACATTGCAAACATTTATATGTACTTGAATTTTATTCTATCTTCCTATAAGTATATTATACTCTTTTAAAAATATGGGGGATAGGATCTGCCGAACGCAAATGGACTATAACCGTGAGAGGAAACTGTCTTTTACAGATGTCACTTGTGATCCTCAGCCACTGTGACAACTGTACAGATTCACCGGAGTTTCCCGAGGCATCGTATCGTAGAATTTTAGTTCTGCTGCACGAAATTGTTCCCGTCCCCCGCCCCTCCCCCCTCAAGATGAGGTGAGTACAGCCAGTTCTCTGTTCTGTATAGGTTAGTTGTTGATCTCCTGTTCCAGTCACCGTAAGGTTAGTAGACCCTGGCTCGAAATTTAAGTGGTGCACTGAAAGTACGGAATTTGCAGTACGAGGCTCCCCGCCACGGTTCTCTTGGTTTCCTTCCAAGAAAACGTGCTGCTCGTCATCGCGGTAAGGTCAAGTCTTTTCCCAAGGTTCGTGCAGAAATGTTTGTTTTAGGTTTTCAAGGAACACTTTTTAACTTGGCTTCAGGATGATCACAGGAAGCGTGTCCACTTGACCGCCATTATGGGATACAAGGCTGGTATGACCCATGTCGTCCGTGACCTCGACCGTCCTGGCTCCAGTATGCTCTCCCGCTCTTTTTCCATATACACGTACTCAATGGATATCTTTAGAGATGCACAAGAAGGAAGTTGTCGAGGCCGTCACCATTATCGAGACACCACCAATGATTGCTGTTGGTGTCGTTGGATACGTCGAAACTCCTCGTGGCCTCCGTACCCTCACCACCGTCTGGTCATCCCACTTGTCAGACGAAGTCAAGCGTCGCTTCTACAAAAACTGGTACCGCTCGAAGAAGAAGGCCTTCACCCGGTACGCCAAGAAGCACGCCGAGGACAATGGCAAATCCACAGCCCGTGAACTCGAGCGTATCCGCAAGTACTGCACTGTCGTTCGTGTTCTCGCCCACACACAGATCAGGAAGACGGGTCTCAGTCAGAAGAAGGCCCATCTTATGGAGATCCAGGTCAATGGTGGCTCTGTCTCGGACAAAGTCGACTTTGCCCATGGTTTGTTTGAGAAGCCCATTGACGTTTCGTCCGTTTTCGAGCAAGACGAGTGTATTGATGTGATTGCTGTGACCAAGGGTCATGGATTTGAGGGTGTTACTCACCGTTGGGGAACGAAGAAGCTGCCACGAAAGACGCACAAGGGTCTCCGCAAGGTTGCTTGTATTGGAGCATGGCATCCTTCTAAGGTCATGTTCTCAGTTGCTCGTGCTGGTCAAAGTGCGTACACATTATTTCCCTTACTGTCTTTTTTGTTCTGACTTTTCTGTTAGATGGTTACCACCACCGAACGGAGATCAACAAGAAGATCTACCGCATTGGTGCTGGTGATGATGAGAAGAACGCCTCTACTGAGCACGATATCACTCAGAAGACCATCACACCTATGGGCGGATTCCCTCATTACGGTATTGTGAAGAATGACTTCTTGATGCTCAAGGGCTCAATTCCTGGAACGAAGAAGCGTGTGATCACTCTGCGCAAGTCGTTGATGGTTCACACTTCTCGTCGGGATTTGGAGAAGGTCCAACTCAAATTCATCGACACTTCCTCGAAATTCGGTGTATGTCCAATTTCTCATTGTGCCATGCCTCATATTCACTTGTTCGATTTTCGCAGCACGGTTCATTCCAAACATTCGAAGAAAAGGCTGCGTTCCTCGGAACACTCAAGGCCCGTGCATGATTGTAGTTTGTCATACGTTAGGATATGCCATTACACCGTTATATACGCTATGCGTCATGATATCTGCAATGAACCTGGGAGACTGAGAATTTTGTGAAATAATTGCATCGACACCATTGGTCGCTCTGAGCCGGGAATAGGCCGTGAGACAAACATGAGCAACTTCAAAAATTGTTGGGACTCAACTACGCGTCGCTGGAGAAGACAGAATCAAGGCTCGCCCGGGGGGCAGACCCAGTCCCCGTTACGCCGTCCTCAGAGTGCAAGTCTCGGTTCGTTACCTTGCATCTGTACGCGTCGTTCACTGTCTGACAGAAACCTGTAGGATGACTGCATTTCTTCGTGACTTTATATATGCTGAAAGCGTCTTCGCTGAGCTCTACACTACCGTCATCTCGTCGAGCTCTTCGAATATGTTACCTTGGTTATATCCCCCTTGTGTTCGGTTGGACCCAGATTCGCTCTTTCGTACGGCCAACCGACCGCAATGTCGAAATCATCGTAGACGCGCAGGAGCGCAAAAAGGTCTCCCGAAAATATGCAAGCCAGGCTCGGCTCGAGCGCTCCACGACCCCCGGGAAGGGTGGGAGTCGCTCCGTCACGAACGACAGCCAGGGCGAATACGTGGCACAGATGGAACGGCTTGTCCGGGATCCTCCTTCATATCCTGCGCCGCCATATCGTCGGCTTCCTCTGAAGCCTCTTCAATGGGGAATCAAGAAAAAAGTTATGTCTCACCCGAGGTGCAACTTCCCACACAGTGCTTCCGAAGACGAGGCGGATGGAGGAGAAGGCCAGGACATTACTCCTCCAAATCCCGACATTCCGTACTACCATCACCTCCATGTTTTGGCGTCTACCCAGTCAGAGACAGAAGCGTGGGCATCCTACACCCAGCTGTTGAAGCTTCCTGCTCCCGAGAGCTTCCCGGAAAATATCCCAATCCCGTTTCCGAACCTCCACCGACTTTGTCGCCTGCTGTCTCGCAGCAAACCAAAAAATCGAACACTCTTCCTTCGACTGCTCTCCGTCATGTACCTCATATATCGGTCCGGTGGACAACTCCAAGTCTTTCATTGGAACGCGCTCATAGATTGTGCAGGAAAGGGATTGCGGAAGCCAAGGATGGAGGATTTCAAGTTGGCTCTCGACGTTTTCACAGACATGATCACTGGAAAGCCCCCGGGCGCGACGTACTCCCCTAGCGAGTACCGTGTCATGTCGGGTTTGGGTGAGCCCATCCAGCCTGATATCATCACATACACCACCCTTCTTAATATCGCTGCAAAGACCTTGCAAGGTCATGCATTGCGCCAAGCAATCTCGCTCTTACGATCGTCGGGGCTTTCTCCAAATCGAATAACCCATCTCTGCCTCATGGCATACTATACTTCCACCAGAGATCTAAATGGCATTCGAGGCACCCTGATTCAGATGCATTCTAGAGGGCTAGAACTTGGCATCGATGGCGTTAATTCTTGTATGTGGGCTTTTGCGCACAGACGTCTCGATATTGTCAGAGATATCTATCGCATTCTCCGACACTCAATATCTCCTGAGCCGAATGTCGAGGAGATTGCGTCTTTGAAACAAAAGCTACAGGAGGAGGAAACGATACTCATACCTGAAGGAATGCGGCCGAACAAGATAACGTTTACGTCGATGGTTCAGTGCATGTCTTATAACGGGGATCTGGATGCGGCATTAGATACTTTCTACGACATGATGACCACGGATAACGTCGAAGTTGGTGCAGTTCTTCAGCCTAACACTGATGGGATGTTGAAGCCGGTGCCGTACAACGCCACTCATGCTATTTACCGCGCCTTCTTCCTCGGTTTCGCGCGACATGGGGATCACATGCTAGATGGGCTGGCGTCTCGACTGCAACAAAAACGTCCGTGGTCCTTCGATGCGCTGCAGTCGATATATGACACCTTCATCATTATGCCTGGTGACGACGTTCCTACGAAGACCACTATCTATTGGCTCATGGTCGCCTTTAACAAAGTTTCGGGTCGAGATTTAGCGTGTATGCGACAGGTGTGGACCGAGATGGTGGAAAGGTTTCACGGGCCATGGGGGGGACCGGACAATCGGTTGCAGCGAATGCATCGTTCTCTGGCTCTGCCGGATGAAGAAGCGGGGAAATACCTTCAGGAGCTGGAACACTACAGCGATAACAGCGGTGGTTGGCGAGAGAGCGACTGGCTATAGTACAGTTCATTTGTGTAGGTATGTTCTAATTAAAAGACAGAAGTTCAAACAGTCACGCCTTGGACGCCTCGTGTTCAGTCCTCCATGTGATGTACTCGTCCCACCCGACTGTATGCAATCTGCTCTGGTACCTCCTGAGCTTGACACTTCTTCTCAAGTCCTCAGTAATAGACCCATTCCATCCAGCCTTGTGGATGGCACTATCCACGGCTTCAATCCTATCCCAACCTTGCTCAGGAATGACGTCGGGCAGGTAGGTGGCAGAGAAGGAATGTTTCGAGGTAAGTCGAGGCAGGTAAGGGTAAGACGACATGGGGGACGGCGTTCCAGACGCTGTGGGCAATAAAGAAGGATGGGGAAAGGTGATATAAATCCCATGAACACCGATGGTCCAATCGAGGTACGAGTCTGCATCCTCAAAATCAGTAAGGAGTGATATCCTGGGGGATGGAGTGTCAGAATAGACTCGTAGTGACAGCGCATATAATACAATACATACATGCATTCCAAGCTGTCCAGTTCAGATTTTTCGATCCGTCTGAATCTGTAATCCTTGAAAGCACTGATAAGCGCATATTCAGCGAGCCCGTCGTGGAGAGAGAGTGCTTCAAAGTTGCCGATGCAGCCTCTGAGTCTTGCACGGCGACCTGGGCGATGAATGTTCCAAGTTACAAAGAGTGGACTACGTGGTAACTCGGTTAGATGGTGTACGCTCTATTGATAAGCAGCTAGAAAGACTTCGCACTACTTGTCATCCGGAAACTCTGGCGCTATCGGAGCAGCTGAAGGGGTCAGAGCGCAGAACAGGGCGTCGAATGCATGGAAACAGTGTGCAGCAGTACAGACGCTGAGATCTACCGGGCCCTCGTTCGCAGCAGGATCGGGAGGCACCAGAGCCATGGATGGTCAGTGATCAGTGTCACTTGTCAAGGGCTGTACAGCGGTCACAGTCAATATTTATTGATTATTGATCGATCACTCGTCGTTATTCCAGAGGAATTCCCTAACCATGGACATGGGCATGTGTGTACGTACTTATGTAGCAGTGTAAGGATATAATGTATAATAACTCAAAAGCTCAGAAAAATAAGAGAGCGGGTAGCAATACCAGGGAAATGGGAGCGAGACGGATGATCATGAGATGGTAGGAAAGCGTGGCACATGTGGTAGTAAGGAAAGAGGAGAGATAACGCAAAGACGGTGGGTTTGCTGACGGAAATGCAAGGTCATCAAGAGGAAAAGAAAAGAAAAATCATAGAGCAACGAACGACGATGGATGGATATACGGTGAGACGGCCTGCGCCAGCTACTAACAACAGCTCCAACTCCCTGTGGCTTGTTCAGCTTTCTCACGAGCTTCTTCCTCTTCAGCTTGAGCGCTCCATGTGGGCGTCGCTGAAAGGAAGACGCTATCCCGCCTCTTAAGTTGATTCTCTTCTTCTATTCGATCCTTCATTCGGATGATAGCAGCAATCAAATGGTCAAAGAGGCTTTGTATGCCTGTTGACAGCGACAGCATGGAGTCAGAAATCTGCGCAAGTTGCTAGAACCCGAAGACAGCTTACCGAGATTGTCTTTCGCAGAAACTTCGAAGAGCTCCATGCCCTTGCTCAGCCCCCACTCTTCTTCTTCTTCCTCGGCAGCGCCCTCATCGTCCTCCTCAATGCTGTTGCTGTTACTAGAATCAGTTACTTCATTCCAGCCGCCGGCAGCGAATCCAAAGTGAGAACCAAAACGGGAAGGTTGCGGTCGAGTGGCGGTAGCGTTTGAGGTGGAGCGGGCAATTGATGAGGGTGGTCCAGATGTTCTTGAACTGGTAGTTCTGGTACGATGAAGACTCGAAGAGCGAGCCGAAGTTAAGTCAAGATACGCCGGCGTTTCAGGTGGTGTTTGGTTAATGGGTGTTGCTGGGGGCGGGCGGATGCCTGGAAAGGAGGTAAATCGGGGCCGAATATAGGATAAAGTCGACGGTTGAGGAGGCGGAGGAGGCGGAGGCGGTGGCCGGGGTGGCGGAAACCAGTTGTGCAGAGACAGACGTGCAAAGTCCGAAGTAACCTGCCGATGGCGATGTAAATCCGCCTTAGAACCAACGATATATATTATCAGCTCCGGCGAACAGTTCTTCTTCAGCTCTACAAAGAAATACTCAATTAGCGGGAGAGAGGAAGGACGAAAAAAGATGGCGCGCCTTCTAGCCAACCCCGGATGTCATTGAAAGTTGAAGCATTGGTTATGTCGTACAAGAGAAGGGCCGCGTTGGCGCCTATATGAGCGTCAGTAACAGGATTGTCCAGACAGTAGCATACACGAACCTCGATAATACATGGGTGCCTAGCAGGGTACAAATGCCATTAGAAACCAATGTCGTCGCGTCCAGCAATACTGACGTACCATGCTGCGAAATCTCTCCTGACCCGCTGTGTCCCACAGCTGCAGACGCACCTTCAGCCCATTTACATGCACCTTTTTCGTTACGAAGAATGCACCGCTCGTGGAAGTCGTGTTCTTGGGATCAAACTTGTTTTGGGTATATCGTTGGAGCAGACTGGTTTTACCGACCCCTGTGGCAATATCAGAAAGGAAAGGATACACGCAGGGACATGGAAAACGTACCAGAGTTTCCCATGATGACAATCTTGCTGTCAATGCCCTGTTCATACCTTGATCTCGAGTAGGGATCCCTACGAGGATATTGTTCCATCATTGGCCCAAGACCTTATCCTCTGGGCAGCGTCGGAGCCCTGAAAGAATGCAGACGAGATGGAGCTGAAAAAGTGGGATAGAAGATGGGCCCAGCGGCCGCAAGGGCAGAGGGATAAAGGAAGGACGAGACGAAGACGAAGCTGGAGAAGAAAATGGAAATCTCAGTTGCTCGCCCCTGAACAGCTATGCCAACCACCCACGTGCTACCTAATTCGTATCTCTTAGTCTCTTGGTCTTGGAATCTGCGGATCTTGCTGTCAATTTCCGCAATAGCGCTTCCAGGCAGCGCCCATGCATTGATACCCACTTATATATACTCTGCTACCGAGCCGCGAAAAGTATAATGTATTTTTCATGGAATAGTGTCAATAACAGCACGCCATATTCATCTACTCCTGCGCCACTACGGGAAACTCAAAGACGACATCTTTGCCGGTCAAGCGACGATAAACCGATGAGAACGAGTCAAGCTTGTATTCCAAGACATTGGCGTCCTTGGAGTCAAGGTAGCTAATCCGACATCGGGACATGAGCGAACGCAATAACAACGGAACAAAAACATTTACACTTTCAAAAGCTTTGAGCCGTCCACGGCAACGCGGGTCCGCTTGCCCACAATCTCCGTGGGGAACACCAGGTCCTCAAGTATCCTTTCATGGACGTTCGTCAAAGTACGGCTGCGAGGGCGCTTTTGCTTGACGCGGGATGTACGGGTTGGCTTCCGCAACATCCGGCGCTGCGCGACAAATACGACATGACGGTCAGAAAATTTCTTTTCCAACTCCCGAGTGAGCCTGCATGAAACATGTTTGAGCAATCAGAAAAACCGAAAACGCCTGAAGCTACGCACCTCTGCTGCACCTTGTGGAATGCCTTCAACTGGGGAACAGGAACGAAGATAACTATCGCCTTCTTGCCTCCCCTAACATCGACTTCACGGACGGCAGAGATTTGAAGAGGCCGCAACTCAGCCTTGAGCTCGGGAACGTTGTTTTCGAGGTCAAGCAGGGCTTGCGCGACGCTTGTTTCCATTTCATCTGGAGGTGCGCTGGGCGCATTGGCGGTACGAAGGATTTTGGTGGTGACGGACATCTTGAATGGCCCTAAAAAATTTGCGTCCTTGGTCAACATCCATTCGAAAAATCCGCCATCCAGCCAATTGCGACCACTCGTTCAGCACTTAACCACGCAGAATCATAGATGTACCATCCATGGTCCCATTCACGGCATAAAAAGGGCAGAAAGTACTCACCGAGCCTGACGACGACGAAAGATGAACTGGAGGGCGAGTGAGCAGCGATATGGCACGGCCACAGGTTCGGCACCCTCCGGAAGCTGGGCCGGCAGGTTCTATTTTGGGTGCCACTTTGCCCGGCTGAAATGAAAGAGCATGTGACCGATAACGGTCAGCATCCTTGGACAGCGTGGGCGCTGTGGCATTTTCTCAAGCATAGGACAATCGCTAGGTATGGTGGCGTAGCACCATTATGATTGTAGTGAGTCTTCCGAGAAGGGTTATCCTTGAAGTTTCCTTTTCCTGCACCCGTTATCTTCTTCCGGATTCGCAATTTTTGTGTCGCAGGCAACGTGGGTCCCTCTTAGTATCCGAGAACTAGATATCGGACGGAGCACACAAGCTATCTGCTCTTCTTATATTCATCTACCCAACGTTTTTCAACATCGCCCTTTGGCAGTAGAACAAATGTCAAACATCCATCCTTCAGTTCCAGTCCGTCTATCGCTTCGCCCTCCTTTGCTTTTGAGGCTCTGCAAACATCTTTTAATGTCATCTTTTTCCCTACCTTGAGTAACCGCTTCCGCCTTGTCATTGCGTAGATCACTACCTGGCCATCCACATATTCTCCGTTAAGATCCCATTCTGGAGGGGCCGCCTTGGGCGGAAACATTGCTTTTAAATGCTCGGCAAATGGGGTATCCTCAACAAATTCAGGTATGATATCTGACGCTGCATATTGGGGATAGAGGAAAAAGACAGGGATAATGAGCGCCTTCCCTGTCGGGTCCTCTGGGTCAAAGTGCGGCGCGTACGGATTTTGTGAACCGTCAGGCTTAGGCACCACTACAATATTTCGTTCCTTGAAACGGAAGAGTAGGTTTCAGATACGCGCTACTCGTACAAGATCACTCACTTTGAACGCGGCGTTAATTTTGCGCTGTGCTTCCTGTTCCTTTCGCAATCTCTCCTGGCGCTCTTTCTCCTTTCTCTCCTTTTCTGCTTTGATCCTGGTCGTTCGTTCTAAAACTCCGCGAACACCACTGTTATCGGCATCATACTCCAGGCAGCGTGTGCAACAGTCTATTGCCTCATCTACACGTTGTAGCGATACCAGGGCCATCGCTGAGCGATAGTATGCCTTGGATGATTTGGGATTAAGGGTAAGGGCTTTGGAGCAGTCCTTTAGCACAGTGCCATAATTCTCTGTTCTTGTTTAGTTGGTGGTGATAAAAAAGTCTCTTGGCACCTACGAAGTTCTAAATTACAAGCCGCGCGATTGCAAAGTAATGCTTCCTGAAGGGCAACGTCTGTCGGCTTTGCATTGACCCCTTGACTATAGAATCCGAGCGCTTCGCGATATCGTTTGCCCTTAAAGTACTCATTTCCTTGTTCTTTAAAGTTCTGTGCTTGCTCTGCATGGCAGTAAGTACGTGAAGACGGAAGATGAACGGCGGATTCTCACCCACCATCCGGAGTTCCGTCGTAAGCTAGCTCTTGGAGTGCCGTGATCGCTACATCGTCCGTGTCTTCAGGTAAACTTTTCATAAAAAGCGGAACAGAATCCAGCTCCGCCAGCTTTTCTGCAACATTTCTGTGCAGAGGTTGCGGTCCAGCGATATTCGTAATTTCTGTCATGGAAGGCGAAAGAAAAACATATCCTCATCGATACAAATCAGTATGACGTCACGTGTCTTCTTTTCGTTTCCTGCACTTTCAAGTCACGTCGACCAGACCAAAGGAGGACGTTGAACCGCTGTAGCAAGACTGGTAAATCGCCAAAATCGCGTTCAATACCATTACTGTGGAGGGAGATAAATCAACATGCAGTCTATGCACATATTCGCGGTACGTCCCCTCATCACCCCTCGGCTCTGCTGCTTATCATCCTCTGGCCTGTAGGAAAATACGTATAGTGGCATTACCATCAGAACCAAGGACCCACAATCAGAGGCCCCATTTCCTTCACCAACCTCCATATTCATACGTAGAATTATCAAAACAGTAGGATATACCATCCTCAAAGACTTTTGGGAGCTGCTGTTAATGCAAGCCGTGTTCAATGCCAAGTCACCAGCGCCACTGAATGAGACGGACATGATGTGCTACAGAGTGTTGAAGAAGGGAGATGTGTATCGAGAATCCAGTGAGTCTAGTCCGCGTCTGTCTGGTTAATTACTCATGTTCCTTAGCCGAGAAGACGTTACACGCCCTGGAAGTTGGAAGAATTGAAGTAACACAAGCAGAAGTGGACAGATGGAAGCTCCCAATATCTGCGGGACGCCGTATACCCATTTCTGAGGGTCTCATTTCGAGATGGCGTGTGTTCCTCGAAGAAGATTACCCTTGGGCTCCAGAGTATATAGCCCAATTGGTTTCTGAGTATTCGGAACCCGATACACCTGGTAAGCATCAATTACACCTAGGCCAGCATCTTTCTCAACAGGCAATCCTTTCCAGAAAATATCCACGTCGGCTTCACAGTGGGCCTGCAACCTCTCCTTGATGCCGTCTCCAACTCCGATTTCTCTCCTTCGGTACAAGAGGGATTGCACAAATTTCTCAGAATGAATCGGACAAAGTTCCTTGATGAATTTGTCGTTGAGGTGGAAGATGAGCCGTGGATGCCTCCATCTCTTACAGGCCTGTACGGACTGTATTGATTTAAAAGTCGCGATTGGGCCCCTCAACGCGTGCGATCGCGCGCTATTAGGACGTCAGCTTCCACCGCGCTTCTTCCGCATTGGGATAGAATAGGATGGATGGATTTGAGGTCGTTCGGAACAAAGAACTGACAAGGCTGTTACATAGAGGATACGCACGGCTTATGATCGATTCATATGCCGTGCAGTGGGTACCTCCTGGCTTCTTGCTTAACGAATAACAGTTTCTGCTTTTGATTTTTCACTAAGTATTTATATTATTATAGATCGGTTGTATAATATATTTCCTTGCTGAAAAACAAGCTTTACCATCCCCTCAACTCGCAACCGAAGGTCGGACAAGTTAGGCGACGTCAAGGTTTATTTTGTTTCGCACTGTTGCATCTTAAAATAACATTCTTCTCCCCTCTCACTCTAAGACAGAAGCGATGTACCGTACCAAAGCCTCCAGCCGTCTCCGTCTCTGTTGCTCACCCATGCTACTATTCCTCATGTCATCTTGGGTCAGGATGCAGTACATTTCAGTCTTGATAGTACATTTACTTATGACGAGCTGGACTTATAAAAATTCTAGCTCCATCATATTCTACCATGGTATGTAACGAGACTGATGAACGAGAAGCGTTCTGTCTCCGGAGAGGATGCTTTTCTCGAATCTAGCGACTCTGATGAGGAGCTGGTCTGGCCGGACACATTTTCTTTACCCTCTCTTCACCTTTGTCAGCAAAGACGGACTCGAAATGTCAGTAGCAGTGTCACCGATGTAGATACTCCTCTGCTGGAGTCTGGAGAAAGTTCGGTTAGAACTCGAGGGTGCAAAGCCCCATCAAGGAGCACTTGCCTCCAACAAACCTGTGTTCTCTCCTTTGAATCAATGGCCAGCCGGCTCATCCCTCAAAGCGAAAACAGTTGGAGAACGGACTACGTCTTAAGAGGTCCGTCGTTTTACTCACGAGGCCAGCGTGTATACAAATTGCTGTAGCTAGTACAAAAACGATTACCACCACTCCAAGATCGAGTTAGATATAGTTTACAGCCATTTAAATACAGCTTGACAGTAACGCGCTTCTTTGCAAGTGGAAAGAGCGACCTGAACTTTGAGGTTTGGAGTTTATGGAAATTTAAGGCTATGTCGGGGATCTCTGAGTGGCTTTGATGGCCCAACCCGTATGTAAACGGCTGTAAGCCATCCAAAGTCGTTGGTACGATCACGGAAAGCGAGAGAGCTTCATCTTTGGAGACAGAATACTTTCTCGCCATCAATCTCGTTGCAGGCCAAAGTAGAATATGATGAAGCTAGAGGCTATACCTCTTGGATCTTTGGGAGTAGAAGGAGAATTGCAGGTCCAGATTGTCACAGAAGATAAATACAGCGTCAAGGCTGAATTGGACGGCGTCCTGACCATAAACAACAATGAGAGTAGCAGCATGGGCGAACAAGATAGATGGCTGGAGTCTTCGTTGGTCGGTAACGCAATAAGAGTATTGTCGGGGGTCATGTCGCGGCCGATATGCCGGCGAAGCTCCGTGGACAACAAGCATCAACATAACATTCGTGCACATTTCTCTTTGACCCGTTCCTTTACCAGAATCCTTGGAATACTCCATTTCGGGGCAATGAATGGTGTTACTGTTGTTAACACCTATCTGTCCAGGTGGTCGAAGGGAGGTGAATCGGAATGGTGCGTTTCGCCTTCTTCTACAACGACGCCACATAACTTGCATACAGTCGGGCATTCCTTGTTCCACTTCACTCCGCCCCTCCAAATCCAAACGTCCTCGACGACGTCTTCACCGCCTATCAGACGCTTCTTTTCTCGACACTCTCGTCATGGACTAGTAAAGGAGACCTGTCACCCGAGACTTTCGTTGCTTTTGTCCAGTCTGTACTTAACTCTCTCCCTTCCTCTTCCTCCTCGTCAACAATTACTTCATCCAATACTGCCCTCTTCAAAGAGCAAATAGTCGATATCATATGGACTGTTGACACAGAATTGGATGAAATCGTGGCTGACGCCAAGGCGACAATAGCAAAAAGTGGCACCCAAGAATCACCTGTCGATAAGTCTGCCGCGCTGTTGAAGGCGAAGAAAGCCAAGCAGGATGCAGATGCTGATAAAGATAGGGTAATATCTATCGTTAAACAGCTCATGGTGAGTTGCACGCGACCTATGACATGCCTTGTTCTGACTGAACACGCCTCTCCTAGAACGTTGGCATCATCACACCCGCAATCGCTCGAGAAAGGTTGGATTCCTCCATTCTGGCCAATGTTGGGATATTCGCAGACAAATCAACATTGGACAAAAGAGATATTCGAACGAGGACAGGATTATTGTGCGTGGTTCTTCGAATGTATGCGACAGGATGACAGACGTCTTCCTGTCCAGTTTCAAGCAGAACAAGTTCAATCTTCTCCGGGAGCAGTCTGAGGGATACAGCAAGCTCACTACTGAACTTACAAGTAACCTTGGCCCCGCTCATTCGTCCTCCACCGGTCGACCAACCGAGCGTTGGTCTGCTATCGAGGAGCGTGCGCGACCGGTTTGGGAAAAGATCATCAGTCTTATTGGCTACTTTGATCTGGATCCTATACGCGCGTTGGATATCATATTAGATGTTCTGAGCACCCATCTCGCCACTCACTACACTTTCTTCATCGCCCTGCTCTCATTTTCCCCATGGGCCGGTTCTTATCGAAATCATTCTGGAGAGGCATCCATGTCTGTAGATGGGTCAGAAAGTCGGTATAAAGGCAAAACACTTCAAGAAGTCCTCTCATTGGCCAATCCAAGGTCTAATTCCGAGACACCACCGGCAGACCAGAAACCTTCTGTACTAGCCCAAGTTCTAGGTTTCAAATTCGTCTACTACGCCGTACGTACCTGTCTCGTGAATCTCTTTTGAATGAAATGAATGGATTGTTCAGGGTCCTGATGTTTCTGAGCCAACGCCCAGAAATTTATATCTGACGTCGGCTCTCCTGATACGCGAAAATTTCATTACCCTGGAAGATCTGTACCCGCATGTCAGCTTTTAACCTCGATCGTTAACACTATACTGACGGATGTCATAGCTGTCCCTCCCCGATGCAGATTTGGAGCGGTCGCATGAAGCGTATTTGGCCGACATCAAATCCAGGATAGCCGCCGCAAAAGTCAGTCAGCTAGCAATGGCTGCCCCGCTGGAGTCTACACCCTCGTCCTCTAAAACCAAGGCTTCCACTCCTGCAGAACAGAAGCACGAGAACGAATTCAAAGATCGCTATACTCAGAAAAGTGGTATGATCGCAGCTCTATTGGCTGTAGGCGCAATCAGGCCTGCACTTTGGTTATTGTCGAAATTCCCTTGGATGGTGGATGCACAACCTGAAATAGCTGATCTCATGATCTGTATCATGAAGCTATCTATCCAGCCCCTCTATGATTCTATCTTGGTCACCAAGGAACGTAATCCAAGTTTCCTGCAGCCTAGGACCCGTTATGGAACAACTGGTGTTACCCAACCGCCGCCACGAAAACAAGTGCTGACTCTGTGGGCTCCCACTCCACCATGTTCAGCTACGACAGAATTTGTTTTCTTTTTCTCAGACTGGTCCGAACAGGTTCCCATATGTTCTACTCTGGATGATTTGAAGGACGTTATTGAGCCACTGATGCGCTTCATTGGCTTACACGTTTCTCGTGATACAATTTTCCTGACGAAGTTCCTAAGGCTGGGGAGGACGCAGCTCCAGACTACGGTGGGAGGCCCTCTTATTGCCCGTTTTCTGCGCCGACATAGTAATCGCCATTTCTAGGTTGAAATGGACCCTATCACCAAGAAGCCGCTAGGAGAGCCTGACCCTGAGAACCCGATACGGGTATTTTGGTTCAGGGTGTTGCGTATGTATCTTCTACCGGCTCTTACACTCATTCGGGGGAATGCGGTTTGCACCGTTGAAGTCTGGAACATCATTCGACAGTACGAAACAACAGCACGGTGGCGTTTGTATGGGGAGTGGAAATCTCATATATACGATTCCCATCCGGAACTTGGTGTTCGTCGGGTTGAAGCTGACAGGGAGTCGAAAGGGATTTTACGTCGCCTTTCACATAACACCATCGATTCGCTATCTGGAACGGTAGCGAAGCTTGCGCACTCCAACCCGTGCATCTTCTTTATCAATGCGGTGAACCAAATCATGGCCTATGACAACCTGGCTAGTGTTGTTATCCAGGCTCTGCGATTTGTGACTAACATGGGCTTCGACGTGTTGGTTTTCATTATCCTTGACGCTCTCTCCAATCAAAGGAAAGAGCGGGTCAAGGACGATGGCGTTAACACCAGCGATTGGCTTCAAAGTACGTACGAGGAGTATGGCACTCGAATAAAGTGTGCTGACTGTTTCAATAGGCTTGGCGTCATTCACCGGAATGTTATTCAGACGTTATAGTGCCGATCTCACTCCTGTCTTGAGGTATATTGTGCATCAGCTTCAAAATGGGATGACATCAGAAATCGTGGTCCTTCGAGAGTTAATATGGAAAATGGCGGGCGTAGAGCCGTTGCCTAGCTTATCTGACTCCCAGATAACGGCAATGGCCGGAGGTCCCGCGCTACGCATAGAAGCTATTGCATCAGCGACACGTGGTGCAAGGCTTGATCCTGCTGAAGCTAGTCTGAAGGGACCATCCAGACTTGGCAAGACTTTGGTGGATTCTGGCTTAGCTCTCCCGCTTTTGATACAGGTAGCTCAGCAGCGGCAGTCGTCGATCTACAAAGCTCCCGATGCACATCTGAAGTCACTGGCCAGTTTATACGATACCGTACGTTAAAATAGCATACTTCTTCTGAATTGTTCAATACTTATAAACTGTCTTCAGACTCATGGTGTGCTGCTTCAGTATCTGGAGCTTTTGACGTCACCGTCTGTTGTACCAGCTGAAGACTACGCAAACAAGATAATACCTCCCATTAGTGAACTAGGCGAGAAATATGGGATCTGTGCTCCAATATGCATGCAGATTCTAAGGCCTGTGCTTCATGATGCAATGCTGGTTCGTCATTCATCTTTTCCTCCTTTGAGCTGTATATTGAGGCTGGGACGGCAGAAAACGGCATTAGCTAAGGATGAACAAAATCGCCTTGCTAGCGAGGAAGCCGAGAAACGGTTGAAGGCTGCTCTTACGGCAAAGCGCGAACCATCGGCAGCAATCTCTCGGGTTGCGTCACCTGCCGTAGTTTCTGCTAATCCTCCTGAGGCGAACGACGAATCCAAAGTGGAGTCTGGCAATGATGAAGCTGTCATGGAAGTTGAACCAACACCTGCATCCGTAGCACCTGAGGTTTGTCATACATTTTCCTTGTTGTTCTGTGACTTGATATTATCTTTCCTTACAGAGCCCATGGGTTCCCCAACTAGCGGCGCTATTCGATGACGTGAAGGGTATCGCCCCTGAACGTGCTATCAATACCATTGGGTAAGTGAGATTTTTCATTCAATGACAGACGTTGAATGAAAGTGCCAGACCTGGTTTCTATCTGACGTTTTGGCAACTCTCTACTTATGATTTGTCGCCACCTATGGCTAAATATGACGAAGAAGGCGCTGCACTACGAGCCCTCAGTCACCAGGAGGATTCCAGATATGTGGCTGCAGATCGTTCCGCGGATCGCCAGAAACGTCTGACAGCAGCAGCTCATCGCTCGAAACGGGATCGATACAACCAGCTGGTAAATACCCTGAATCGGGAGCTGAAGCAGCAGATCATATCCAGGGAATACACCCAGAAGCGCCTGGCTCAAGAAAAACAGCACTGGTTTGCTCACTGTAAGTTCATGTTGTCGAATGTGCTCTTTGTTTGTCTTAGTCCCCAATAGTGTCAAGCAGGCGAAATCTTGCTCTTGTGGAAGCAATGCTAGAGCATTGCATTTACCCGCGTTGCTTGTTATCTCCCATGGATGCTGATTATACAGCCCAAATGATTAGACTTTTGCATACACAAGGCACTCCGGGCTTCCAAACAATTGTTTGCTATAATCTGGTTAGTCCGCAACACGTTGTCGCTTCTTCGTGTTGTTGATCCGACCTTAGCTACTCAGCGATGACGTCAAGGTTGTCCTCTTCTCTTGTAGTGAATACGAAGCGCGTAATTATGGTAATGACTAGCTGTATTCAGCGGCAGCGTTTGCTTACATCTGTGGAACAGGTCGGTTCCTTCATGCTATCTTGACGGACCTCTACAAGTGGCATTCCGATGAACAAGCTTGGTTATCGGACAACCGGTCGACAGTGAAAGGAAAGACTCTGATTCATCCGGGCTTTCAGAATCGTCCTGGTCAAACCGGCCATATATCGCACTCGGAGTTCCAAAAACTATTGAGAAAGTGGCATATGAAGTTGGTTGGGGTAAGTCCACTCTTTTCCCTGATTGACAACTGCCTAATAGGTTATTTTCAGGCCTTCATCGACTCCATAGAAACTGGAGAGTTCATGCATGTGTATAACGCAATCCTCGTCCTGAAGGAGATCCTGCCGGTGTTTCCTCTATCGACAGTTGCTACTCATGGCGGTGTGAAGCTGAACCATGCTATGGAGAAATTCCTTGAAAATGAGAAGCGTGGAGACTTGATGATTCTTGGCAGAGCGTGAGAGCATATCTTGACTTCTCGCGATGTGGTCACTCTCTGATGCCCGGGTAGTTACGCTGCAACTCTGAAGAAGCGAGAGCCATTTTGGACACCACCCAAAGTGCCGGCTGGCAAGGTATGTCCCTTCTGTTTTTACCAAGATCGGCATTCACATCGTTTCGATATAGCCCAATGGTACAGCGGCACCGATGAAGGTGCCTACAAACAATGCTACTCCAGACAAACCTCGAAGTGTTGTTCCCCCGACCGGTCCGAGCGCCCAGTCAGCAGTCAATGGTGGTGAAATCAGACGTTCTAATTCTCAAACGGCATCGACACCTTCCGCACCACGAGCCCACGTCAGCAATGGCTCGACAGAGAAGTCAACAAGTAACCCAACATCAACTAAATTGACCATGGAACAGTATGTCACAAACTATTTCAGCGGGAAGTCGCCCTTCGTTAATGCCCTCTTTTTTTTTCCAGCGATAAACGACCTCCTGTTGTCAGACGCGTAGCACGCGACTCTGGCAACGAATCCCCTCGACCGTCTGCCGTTGATACGCACGGCAAATCGGGTGCGCAAACCGGTCGCGCCACGCCGACAGGACCTGCACCATCCAAGGAGGACGTAAATCTTTCCCGACGTTCTCAACCTCCGTCGCGGCATGACAGCCCCGTTGTTGCCACTGATCTCCCACTCTCTACTCGCCCTGTAGTCAGGGAGGCAGGACAGGCGACCACGAATCCAGCCCTTGGGAAGGAACCCCCGCAGTCTCCTCGAAGTCATCGCGCAGGAGATGATAAGATCAACAAACCCGAAGCTCAGCCTACAATGCCGCCTCCATCCGTGCCCAGCCAAACCCTTTCTGCCCAGGAGCTTAGAGAGACTGCGAAGCAGTCGATCCTTCGGTCAGAAAAAAACACCGATGATAGAAATGTCAGACCCGCAGTTGAATCTCGGAGTCGTAATGGGTCAGCGGCGCCATCCCCCCGCCATCGTTCTATCTCTCCACCTAGTGGGCCAGGTACCCGAAATTCTAGCGCTGATAGCCGGACAAGCAGGACCCGTTCTGATAGAAGGCCAGCTGACGGCGATGAGAAAAAGATCGAGAGGGAAAGCCGTGAAGCACGAGAACCGGGCCCTCCTACCCGTCGCGACAGTATTACGCATACTCGCAGTGAACGAGCCGTCCGGGAGCGTACCTCGACACGTGATAGCGACAAAGATGGAGAGAGAGAGAAAGATCGTGACCGCGAGCGAGACAGAGGGCGCGATAGGCATGAGAGAGAGCGCGACAAAGACCGGGATAGAGACAGGGGAGATAGGGAGAGAGAGAGAGATCGTGATCGTGACAGGGAGAGAGACCGCGATCGTCATCGGAGAGGTGGAGAGGACAAGGAACGTGACCGTGAACGGAAGGACCGTGACAGCAACACTCGTGGTCCCAACGCCACTGCTCCAGCGCCTTCAGAAACAACACGACCAGGTCGAAGTCAAAATGATGACAATCTTGGGAAAAGGAGGAGGGGTGAGGAGGAGGTAAGATTAGCTTCCTTCAGTATATGGTAGTGCTCATTTCTTTCAAGGCTGAGCGAACGCTAAAGCAGCGTGGTTCACGTAAGGAGGGTCATGACCGAGTGAGACGTTCTGACAAGGGCGCTCATGATAGGGAAAGGGGCCGTGAATACGAAGATCGTGAATACGACAGAGTTCGGAGGAGAGACCGGGAACCGTCTGACGCTGATGGCCGTAATGTTGCTGGTAACGTAGAGAAAGTACGTTCCTTTCCCTTCTGATGCACGCCCATTATTTATTCTACATAGAATAGTGACAAACGACCTCCGCCAGAGGCACCATCATCTCTGACGAAAGTTCTACCTCCATCGACCCCTTCGGCGCCCCGAGCGATGCACACGACTCCGAATTCAGATCCTGCCAGGAAACCTGAAACGAACGCGGGACGTGATCGCCATCGTGATCATCATAACTCTTCCCCGCCACGTAATTTTTCAAGTTCTAGTACGAATAACGCAGCGGTACCTCCCGAGAATGCCGTCCAGAACGTAGGGGGCAGCTTACGGGATCGCATAAGTGACAAAGGATCGACTGCTCTGTCGCCATCATACTCCGGCAGACCTGAGCGGGACGAGGATGATCGTGATGGTAGAAAGCGGACGATATCAGGTCAGCGTTCTAGACATTGTTTGTGCCTCTCGCTAACGTATAATTGCTATCAGAACGGGATGATACCGGCGCGGAATCGTTGGAGCCAACCATCAAACGCGCAAAACTGATCAGGGACCGGACTCGATACAGTCGGCAGCATAATCCAGCCAAAGATTATTTACTGGGTGACAATACACGACGGGGCGGAGGTCGACGATAACTTAACTTACATAAGAGTGTTGTTGAATGGTCTACAATAATAGCATGTACGATAGTGCATTTACTGTATTTATGTATAAATCTGTAGAAGTACATAATGACACACTCCTCCGTTAGCCCTCGCCGCCGAGGTATCCAATTATTGTGATATGAATAAAAATTATACAGAGTTGAATCGGTATGGGTGAAAAAAGGCGTCTAGTTCGTTATCGTTTGATTAGACTAAGGAATTCTTCTCGAATTTTTTGATGTGTACGGAAACAGCCCAACATACAGGACGTTACGGTTATGGCGCCGGGTTTCTGAACGCCACGCATTGTCATACAGAGATGTCTTGAAAAGAAGCATGTTGAATGATTGATAGATTCAATGAATGATAACCTACGTTGCTTCCATGACCACAGCTACTCCGCGAGGCTTTATGGCCTCTTGAATTGCAATTGCGATCTGCTTCGTTAACCGTTCTTGGACTTGCAGCCGTCGACTGAAAGTTTCCGCTATTCGTGCCAACTTGGATAGACCTAGGACTAGCTTGTTGGGGATGTAAGCGATAGCAACCTGTGGAGAATAAAACGAGCTCGAAGGGGGGGTAGGGAACTGATCTGTAGAGCACTGACCCTTCCGGTGAAAGGAACCAAATGATGTTCGCAGAGACTGGAAATATCAATGTCGCGAACGATAACCATTTCATCGTGGTCTTCGGCAAAGACAGCGTCGTTGATTACATCTAGAGTGACGGATGGAGATTGGAGAGAAGAATATAAGAGAACAGTTACCTGCTAGGCGTTCTTCATAACCCCTTGTCATCCACATCACTGCTTGAGCATACCGATCAGGCGTCCGCAACAGACCTTCGCGGTCAGGATCTTCTCCGATGCAGTCAAGTATTGTACGAACAGCGGCGGCGATCTTCTGTTCTCGCTCTTTCTTCTCCTCGGCTGTCGCAGTCAAACGAGAGTACGTGGACTTTGCTGTATGATATTTCTAGGTTATTTGCGTCGATATTCGTTAGACCAATCGTAGACGTACCGGGCCAACCGAGGCCATTTACATCGGGTACGAGGGGATCCGCAGGTGGGTGGCCTGTCAGCGGCGTCGACACTCCGGATGGAGGGCGGAATCCGTAGCCTTCATGTACCCGATGGGTGGGGGTAGTACTTTGCAGGCTGACCCGCGTCGGTTCATCAGCAAGCTCCGGGACCGTACGCAGATCCGACATTGTATGAGCCTGTAATTTCTGGGATAAAGAATTGACAAGAGCATCAGAATGAAGGTCTGCCATGGCGACCCATGAAGCGTAAGTACACCAGTAGCAGTAGTACTTTGTATAGTGACTCGAATTTTACTTTTTCAAATTTTTTTTTGCCCCTATTTTGGCTACAAAAGAAAGGATGACATAATCCCGCTGGGATGGTACGACCTTCCTGAAAAGGAGAATTGAAGGCTCATCGCCGAACAGCGTTGTTGCGAACTTTGTGTCGGGTCGCTCCTACCGTTTGCGTCCGCGTCAGTACAGCCTTTTCTGTATGCTTTTAGATCTGTTTGCACGCGTAGCACTGCAACGGCAATGGACGTATTCCGGCTCTTTTCTATATTAATTCCATCCTTGCGAATAACAAAACACAGACGTGCGCCCTCTCATTTATCTATCCCATCTTTCCACAAAGGCCCCCAGCTATGCATCCCTTTTCTTTCTGCCGTACCAGCATCCCCTACACTCCTTGGCCTTTCCTTCTCGCTGCCACCGACAGTTTCCACACTTCATCGCTTCACGAAAAATCTGGATCCCACTCTCTCACATCCGCCTCCGTCTATGATGTCTGGCTCACGTCCAGGCTAATTCCTACCGAGAGCGGGGGCACAACCACACTGGTAGCTGGTGCACAGCGGCCTATTAATCTTGCGAATACCCACCTCGCTCTCCAAATTCTCAAACGGTGTACACCGGAACTTGTATGAGCCACTCTTTTTAGTTCAAACTTTTTTTTCTTTTTTTTTCACTTCTTCATTCAAGATTCAATACATGTTCCAATGCCACCCTACGAGAACTGGATGCATGTTGGCTTTCAACATTCTTCGAAGTTTGTTTCCAGCATTTCGTGGCTATTCCCAAGTATGTCGTGGCGCGCGGTTTCCCTATTAATAACCTTCCTGATGTCCTTTACAGGCAATGATCATTGACGAGGTACTGGCCTCTCTTTATGCTCTATGAGTCTACTTTGACGAAACACGTCAGGTTCAGTCTCTCTTAACCTCTGGTATCTTCACCTGGTCTCGCCTGGCGCGTCTCGTCGGCCTCGAAATTGCACGGCGGATATGTGAAAATGTATTGGACTACATGGCGTGGGTTTATTATAGTCGCATGTGTTTTTCCACCTCTCTAACATGCCAACAGTGCTTCAAATGAGCATCTGGTCCTGGGTTCAGCGCGATTTGTTGTGGAACGAAAACAAATGGAACAACGCATCCGCTTGGACAATCCTTCTCTCTCCGACCCCGTTATTCGCGACCTGCTGCAGGAATCTGACATCTTCGCCCGCTCCTTCACTGGGGGTGGATTCGGGCTGATATCCCCACTCGAATTCATCCAGATTTTCGCGCTTCTCACAGAAATCGGATCACATATATGGCTAGTTCTCTCCTTGACCAGCAACGCGACACATATGGGCATATTGCTGCTTTCGATACTCTCCGTCATATTTCCGCTTCTTCTTCCCTGGTTTACTATCTCTCATCTTCCGACGGACCTCTTCTACACATCCCAGGAATCACGCGCCGCACGTAGACAAGAACAGATGCGGAACCTCGCCTATAGCGACATGCACCGTCCCGAGGTTGCCCTATTTGGTCTACACGACTGGATCCTAAGCTCCTGGTCCACAGCCTGGAAGGTTGTCTTCGCCTCAGAACAGGCTCGTTGCTCTCCCAGCTTCTCATTGCTATCTGGCAACGGTTTTACAGACCTAATTATTTCCCTTCAAAATGTTTGTCCGTTTGACACTCTCCGTCTTCTCATCTGATCCATCCACACAGATTCCCTTCGTCCTTCTTCTTCAATCATCGTCTTCCGCAACATTAGGATCTCTAACTTTATACCGAGGATCCGTGCAATCTATCATTTATGGCTTCAGGAATCTCTTGACCACCACAAGAATGGCATTTCAAACCATCTTTCTTCTCTCGGCATTCTGCGCTAGCATGCAGGTAAAGCCAAAATTGCAACCACCTGAGCACGAGGCTGTCGAATACAGGAAACGGCCTGGCGGAGTCAAAATTGAAGCCAGGTGGGCAACATCGTCTCCAATCTTTAGCTTTATGTGACCCTCACCATTTCTTCGAAGAGGCTTGTCGTATACATATCCGGACAGTATTATGCCCGCTTTGCATGACGTCAATTTCACTCTCGAGGCAGGGGAGACGCTTGCAATTGTCGGTTACAACGGCAGTGGCAAGTCAACCCTCGCCAAGATACTCCTTCGCATCTGTGATTTCGACAAAGGAAGGCTATTTATTAACGGTGTCGACCTAAGAAAACACCGTGTCCGCGATTATCACAAGCGCGTTTCAGCGGTGTTCCAAGGTTTCTCAAAGTACAATTACACCCTCGAGGAAAATGTCGGGATTGGGTGCATCGACAAAATGAAGTGCCCGACGGCGATCAACGACGCCCTTCACCTCGCACAGGCTGACGGGATCGTGAAGTCCTTACCTCATGGTCTCCAAACGATCCTTGAGGGACCTGGATTTGAAATGCTCCCGTATCCCGGAAGTCTACCATCAGGCGATCGTCATCACCATGGACTGTCGGGCGGCGAGGTGAGATTCCCATGGACGTTTGCGTGTCCGCGCGTTACTGATTTTGGAAAAAAAAAATTTTTTTAAAAAAAAAGTGGCAGAGAGTCGCGATCGCAAGGGCCTTCATCAAGGCGGTCGAACCACAAGTTGATCTACTCGTGTTCGACGAGCCGGTACGTCTGCGCAGGCTTCTTTTGCCGTCTATAAGCTCAGCGTGCCCTTCATCCAGACGTCCTCATTAGATGCACACGCACAGCATCAAATATTTGAAACGATACATCGGATAACACATACTGAAGACGGTCAACCATTGAAAACCGTTGTCTTTATCACACACCGACTGTCCACCGCTCGTCGTGCCGACAAAGTCGCAATGATGGAGAATGGGGTAATTTTACTCCGACATCGTCTATTAAAACATCTCATTGACGGCTTGTCTTATTAGACCATTTGTGAATTCGGGACGCACGAAGAACTGGTACGCCTGAATGGCAAATACGCAACGTTGTACCATCAATCTGTGTAGTACAGCACAAGATAGTCGCTGGAATATTTATACACTAACTACTGCGGTAAGATACGAAGATAATAATCCCTTCATTAATACAACACGTATTTTCAATTTCCGTTGTCGGCTAATACAATGTATAGTAGTTAGATTTCCTGCATTGAATAGTCAAGATATACGGCAAAACCATCGGAGAGATATGCATCAATGGAACCATCCCCCCCGGTCGTCAAAGACGTTGATCGCTCTGAAGTCCCATGGATGCCAGCCAGCAGACCGACATTCTTGATGCCTTGGACCAATGAAGGTACTTGCAACTAATCAATTCAACCGTTTAGAGCGCGTGAAAATATATCAAGAGATGCAACGACGAACCAAGAGATCGGCATCGACGATGACACCCAAAAGATTATTGATCCGCGCAAACTCAACTGCTTCCCCAAGGCTACAGAACCTTCCATCATCTTCATCTTCAAGAGTAAACGGCGAAGGACTAGACAAGAAAATATCCTTCTTTCCACAATGAGAAGCGAAGAAAACAGGGTCTGGGAACATCACCGCGTTAGTGACAGACAGCAAATTGACATGCATTACACAAACAATTCGGTTGTTTCCAGTTCAGGGCGGCGCAGACATCCGGTGAAAACGATGTAAAGACGATTCTCCGA
Source organism: Guyanagaster necrorhizus (assembly GCF_019112545.1). NCBI lineage: Eukaryota > Fungi > Basidiomycota > Agaricomycetes > Agaricales > Physalacriaceae > Guyanagaster > Guyanagaster necrorhizus. The sequence continues at coordinate 142,936 of NW_025064885.1, read as the reverse complement.
CGAGGAAGTCGGCCATCAGCCGTGGAGGTATAATATATTGTCCTCAAAATCGAATCTACAAATGTGTTGAGATCTAGCCGGCTTAAACAGTATCGCTCCCGAATTTTGGGTGAGGGATAAGCCAGTTCTAAACTGATGCCGATGTTGGGCGGAAGTATCTTTAGATCCAATCAGTGAAGAAAATAGAAACTAGTGTAGAGAAGGAAATACCTTCAACAGCTGTGAGAGAGACATCATGGACCAAAATACAAAAGCTGGCCAATCAGTTACTGATGACGCGGTAACGTTATCAACATTCCGTCCAAGTCGTTCTGCAAGAGCCTCGAACTGCGCCAAGGTGATATCACATACACTGAGATTGAAATTGGATTCCGGGAGACGCCAGTGTGAGAACACGACAGGTATAGAATCCCGTGTGACCTGAACGATAACATAGAGATATTTTCCTCTCAGTGAAGAAATAGTCGAAGACTGACTGCCGGCTCCAGATATGGAGTGAGTCGACGGGGACGTCTGTGTAGAACCCACATGACCTGACCGGTATGGTGACGTCGAGATCGGCTGTTGTTGTATTGAAGAAGAGATTGTCGACTTCCAGTAAGTTTCGACATCGCCTCCTACTTCCAGGGTTACGCCGTTGAAAGATGTAATGATGTTGACTTCGAATGTAACCTTTGCTTTGAATGTGAGAATCATCTGCGGCGTGGAAAACGAATGCTCACCTCCCCGACGACGTGAAGCCTATTGTCCATAATAGGAAGAGTAAAGGACTGGTTATTCTCGATATTTGTAAATAACGAAGGAAGCGCCACGGCACGCCCAATAGTCTTAGTCCCAAAATTAGGATAGATGGAAAACTCTAAGCACAAACAATTGAGGTTAGGTATCTGGAATATAAACACGCCCTTGTCATCTCTCTGAGGCAGCGATATGCTGTATGGCGCAGAGCTGACTTCTGGGCTCTTGGTTGTGATGACAAGCTTAAGCGGCGCTGTTTTCAGCAAATATTCGTCACGGAAGGCAGGACTGATCAGACGATGATGTAGTCTGACGCTCGGTTGACTGCGAGAAGGGTTTCCCACAGTTACTTGGACCAGGTGACTACGATCGAGATAATTGTGTCCATACACGCGATGAGGCATGATTGGTGGTGGCAAGGAAAGGGAAGGAATCATGTCGATCTCGGATTCTCTAGTACGTCCACCCTGATCTGAATTGGACGAAATGTCCGGCATGGCGACGATTTCTGCCACAGCCGGTATGCGGGTTGAGGCTTCCAGAAGGTGATTTAGACATTCGTGATGACCATACCATGCAGCGTAGTGTACGGGTAAATGGCCTAGTTCATCGGTCAGAGAGACTCTACTGCCCGCTTCCAGGAGGATGGAGACGCATGCGTCATGACCATAACGTGAGCCATGGAACAATGGTGTCCACTCATGATATTTATCCGGCGTGTCCCAACCGTCATGGTGAAGGAGTATTTTGCACACCTCAACATGTCCCTCGCGTACCGCTAGATGCATAGGGTATTCACCATTACTATTAGGCAAACACTGCGCACCACGCTGGAGTAACAGGACGACGATGTCGACATAGCCGCATTGACTAGCAAGTGACAAAGGGATAAGATCCCCGCCAGGTGTAGTGGGCTGCGCAGGGATTTCTTCATACTCAAGAAGCACCTCAACACACTTGACGCAACCTCGCAAGGTAGCGTACACCAATGGACTGTAATTGTCGATGTCCAGAGTATTCAGAGGTAGCCCTGTTTCCAATAATCGACGACATATAGCTGCATGACCATTCATTGCAGCGTAATGAAGAGCTGTCCGTCCGTACACGTCCACTCTTTCGATCGGGACCTGCTTCTCTATGCAAAGATCGACCAGTCGAGGTGTGCCTGCCATGGCAGCCTCGTGCAAGCACGTCCGTCCATTGATGTCATCAATAAAGTGAAAATCAAATGGGGAAGACAAGGAGGACAAAATGAGATCCGCAAGCTCGGGGGGGGCCTCGATGATGACACTCCAGAGTATGCGCGCGATGTTGTTCGACGTGCCGGCTTCCTGAGAAAGTACATCGGAGTAGCGCACGCAGTCTCTAATGGCAGCAGGGTCGGCACTCGTGACAGCCTTGCGTAGGTTCTTTTCAAGGTCGTGGAATGGGCCTACATATGGTGTTCGTTCAGTCATTAACTGCTGCATGAAGATATCATTTGCCCCCGGCCCTTCGAACTTGAGACCTGAAGAGAGGTCTGTGATGTCAAGAAGACAGGCAGCGACGGTATCAGAAAGCTCTGATATAAGCTACATGACATGTATGAGATATCAGAGTGAGTGCAAGGTGGTCAAAAGACAAAAGGGTCGGACCTGTCGATTGAATACAGGCTGGACATCAACCTGCCTGGCGAGGTACAGCTCCTTAGTCGTAGACTTCGACCGCTTGTCGAACTTTTTGAGGATTTTGCGAAATCCAGTGGCATTTATCTCGACAAATTGCTAGAAAGATCCTTAAGAGCGTAAGCCTCGTGGAGACGTTGCATGATCTCTACCTGCAGTTTCCCAAGGTCACGCTCAAGCAGTCGGAATCCTTCCTCAACGGCGCTCCATTCAACATGAGTCTGGGTGGAGTCATTGACTGAATCGGGGAGACCTCTCATGGCAGCAGCGCGACGTTTAGAAAGCAGAGTCTCCAGCCGTAGCTGTAATTCTGCCTCCTTTTGCAGGTAGAATGCATTGATCTTGGACGCGAGGATGAGCGAGGACAGGAATGGAGGCATTAGCCGTCACACACCTTTTCCAATTCCCGCTCAAGTTTGAAGAAGAAGGCCGCTTTGTGAGCTCGAAAATCAAGGCTCCGATCTTCGTCTAGTCCAGACTCTGAGAAAATGGGCGGACGACCTGGGTCCTCCTCGAGCGACGCGCTAAACTGCTCGCTAGGGGTCGATGACTGGTTCCAGAGGTCCACTGGACGCAAGCCCAAGGCCAATGCAGCTGCCTCCGAAGCTGGACGATTGGCAGCAAGGGAAGATATGATCTTCTTGAGAAACTTGTAGTCGAGGTAGTACGCGGACCATCCTGGTACTTGGTGAGACTGGATGTGCTTGCCAAACTGGAATGGAATCAGGAGAAAGATCCGGTTAAAAAGCAAGTAAGGCTGACCTTCATTGCTGGACGGTCGCGTGCACGACAAGTGCGGTTAGGGAGAAAGAACAAGAAGGAATAGGGTCGGTGACAAAATGGTGTTCATAGGAAACGAAGCGTGAGCCGCCGGAACAACCAAACGCCAATTCCAAAATTTGAACGGATATATTCACAAACGTGGTTACTTCTCCATCCACGTCAAAGGCCATCGATTTACAAGTACGGTAAGGTACTATACAACTCGATTTTATCTACCTTTACTCCATCGATAACACTCGCAATCGCAATCGCAACCGCGACCGCGACGAACGTGCACCCAATTGCAGTTTCACACCAACACTTTGCGAAGCTGCCACACCCTGGAAGGGAGCAGTGTTATTGGGCACTTGCCATGTTTCTCTATGTGATCATACGCGCATCGATAACAAAACACATAGCCAGAAGGAAGAGCCGTGGCATTGTTGATACTCCTCTGACAAAGGGGGCATGTTCCATATTTCTGTTTGTCGAAAGGAATACCTTGCGGATGCGGAGGTAACATGTGCGGAGGCGGAACAGCGGGTCCTAATGGAGACGTTGACAATGATCGCACTGGAGAGCCAGGTGAGTACCACCATTCCAAGAATTTTATGAAAAAGACAGCTGTTGGAAGAAGAAGCCGCAGGGAATCAAGAAGGAGTTGCGGTGACGACCTCAGTAGTTGTCGTAGTCCATGTCCCTTGGTCAAGGGCGCATTTTGTCCGGCTTTCATGCTTGCGGCACGCTATACAGGTAACAGGATGTCAGGTTCGTTTCCAAGGATTTAGAAGCATCCCTACGAGGTCTTCTATCCCCAGCCGACGGAGATCTACACCCATCCATGCCAGCCATGGCCGGTAGAAAGGTGTTTGGTCAAAGAGATATGCGACGTTATAGGCCAGTAGCCAGACTTCGAAAACAGCATTACACCAAGGATACAAAGTCTTATATGTCCGTCGCAGCCAGCCCTTGAAGGACTACGAGATTGGTGAGGCGAAGCTTCAGGGACAGTCAGAGTACAAACATACCTGGTCAGTCAACATTCGAACTTGAAGCAGGTCTGCTCCATCGTTGAGAATATCAGAGCTGATCCCTCCACCCAAATCTTCAAAGTAATCCTGCGCTTTGGCTCGTAGGTATGGCACACCGACCTGGGCGTAGTCAGGGCAACCAAAGCTCTGGATAAGCCAACGACGTACCAAGAAGAGAAGTGATCGCCAAATCTCTCGCTGTCGAAGCTTCTCTCCTGCCGGCACCCCTCCTGTAGTAGCTTTCTCTCTCTCGGGCTCGATATATGGTCTACGTCTTCGTTTCAGGCCGTAAAAGTTCTCTGAGAAGGATGCACCTATTCTTCTTCTAAGCCGAACGGATGGCTGAGACGTAGAGGCAGCATACCATGGTTTTTGAGATAGTGCCGTTCGACTATGAGCATAAGGATAGCATAGAACTCCTCATGGCGATTCACGATACGCAGAAGGTATCGAGGATGTCGTTGGGCAAAGACCTGCAGCCCAGTGAGATGAGTAAGAAGGGGGCAACTGTATAGCGACTCACGGCTAGGACATACTTGAGAGCTGGCTGCAGCAAGTCTCTGAGTTGCTCCTGAGATACCAGTTCGAAGATTGAAGGCTTGAGGGTGTCGACACCGACATTGTTGAAGAACTCCATGTTTGCTTGGGGTCAACCCTCGTCCCTCATCGTTGGAAGACGGGTGTCACGACCCGGCTCCTTTGCCGTTTGTGGGTCTGCCTCCATTTGTTACATATTATAATTTTCGAGGCTCTATTTTCGCATGTCGGTACTTCGTTGATCTCATTGAACATTGAGCAAAGATAATAAATTGTATGCGTGTACAATGACCTCTAATCCTCTAGTACCTGACCCAGGTCTTGGCGCAGCGCTCAGGGATCAACATCGGCTTCATTGCTACGCATTCTCCAAGTCCAGATCCTTTCAATTTCCGCCACATTCAAGTCCATTCCTTTCTTATCAAGGATACCTTTCCAGCGCCATCCATGTTCGCCGGGTTCCATTCCATGACACAAACAGACGCCGAGCTAGCCACTCTGTCGTTGCATGAAGAGCGCGACTATCGATTCACGTCCTTCTCCGCATCCGATGCTGTCACTTTGGTTGGTACATTCAGACCAACATTCATTACATGTCCATGATTTTCGCTCCTAGGGCTTGTCGATCCGAAAAAGATTCCGCGGCTCTTCACGCCATGTCAAGGGCAAGGGCCTAGTGATATCGATTCAAACCATTGCGGGGCACACCCTTTTCTCCTGTACAGTCGGCGATCTAGGCCACCCTGATGGTGTAGGCGACGTCAGTCTAGATAGTTGGGCCTGTCTGGAGGGGATGGTCAGTGTCGTACGCAGGACGGGTCACTCGAGCTTCTACGTTGAGAAATCGATGAGTGCAATGGGCAAGACACCCAAGCAGATGGGTATTCAAGGCGATTTTCGTGTAAATGGAGGAGGTACGTAATCTTCCCTGCCGTATCCTTCTAATGCCTACTTGCTATTCTGCAGCGTTTCCTATATGGTTACAGGTGAATGTCCAAGTGGAATTTGCAGCATTCATTCAGTTCGACTGACCTAGACATTTCTCTAAGAATGCACCCTGTTGTCCCATTGGTGTAGTCGCTTGTTACTCGGGCTCTTCACAAGACGACCATACCGTTTGTTTTCTACGCATTTCTTATTTGTGAGATTTATCTTGATACCTCTCCAAGTTGGTCGTGCACACTGTCCGCGATTATCTGGCCAAGCTCATGAGGCCAGCGGGTGCCGGGACAACAGCACCAGAGGCTATCCCTCCAATGGTCAACGTTCCACCTCCCGATGTTAACCGCGAAAGCAATGTAGGTATTTGCTTTTGTTGTCATTATTTCTTCTGATGAAAGACAAAGGACTGGGAACATGCAACCACCGACTATGGGCTCTCAGAAGCACCCTATTCACACACTTGAATGCTTAGATCTATTGGTTGGCCTACTGACCAGCAGGACAATTGCATTTTGGCAATGTCGTGGGGGGGCTGGGCACTTCGAAATGAGGACCAAATAAATTGTATAAATGGAGGATACATAAGATTTTAGATCATGAAAATATATTTCTAACAGAAATTCACTCATGAGACTCGGGTGATTCCTCGTGAGCCGGTTGTTTCGGCGGGCTAACCACCTTGATGCTCTCTAAAACATTTCAGTGAGATTGAGAATGAGAACAAAGACTTGACTCATACCATGTTTGAGGAAGACCGACCGCTGTGGTGTATTCTGTCCCTCAACGGGAGTCTCGCGCAATTCGAAGCCTGCTTCGACATAGACCTTCGATCCCTTCCTCAGAGTTGAAAGGTACTTGTTAGTATTTTCGTTGAAGGAGAAAACGCGGTGCCAAGTGGTCTTCGGCGGAGGGCGGTCTGGAAAAATAATCAGTGGGGCATTAAGTATGAAATGGACGTGTTGCTTACCGACAGAGTCTGCAGGAGCTGGTACGAACTGTTGGGTCGCGACTGTATACCTGGAATACAGATATGTCATATTTCAGGCATGCAAATCACATTTACACGTACGTAACGTAGGGAGTGTCGTTTTTGTCTGAACGCGTTTCGGGATCTCCACCCAAATTGCCGATGAGCACAAGCTTGGCCATCACCTGAGACGGACTGCTGGTGGAGAATGCCTGCAACAAACGAAGAAAATTCTTGAGCAAGGGGAATGATATGCAAAGAAAAGATAGCGTACGCGAGTCGACACGCGAGAGACAGAAGAACGGATAACGCTGAACATTTTGGGCAGGAGATGGTTTTTGAGGGAGGAAAAAAAGAAATTTAAGAGTTGCTCTTATTGACGTTTGTGTATTCCTGAAGGTGATGTCATCATGGGAGTGCAAATATTACTGAAAGTACTCGTTACACTCACTACTGTCTCTAGCACGATCTTGCGCGATGTCACGGCACAGGGATGTAAAAAATGTCAAATTGGATGGTAACACGCGCAGAGCATGTTCTTGTAGAGTGCCTATTGACGCGACTGAATCCAGATGAACTCGACGATGACGCCTTGTCTGATGGCGGCGATGAAGAAATGACTGAACAGGAGCAAGGTAACAGCCGTGAAGAATCCAAATTCTGTGCTTGACCGCCATGATCACACAGCTGAACTGAATGCAACTTTCGAGCAAGTGCGAGAAGTCATCGGAGACGAAGCGACTACGGGCATTTCTGAACGCGAGATCAAAGAGTACCTTTGGGATTGTTTTTTCAAAGTTGACCAGACAGTCCAGTGGGCGCTCGGTGAGTGTTGGGCGTCGCAGATTATCGAGCTAACACTGATACCGGGCTAGATGAACAAGATAGACGACGCTTAGCTAGGGAACGGAAAGGTAAGCTCTTCACAACGACATTGTTTCTCGTAGGGTAGCGTTGCTTCCTTCGATACATCTTGTGCTCCTCCTGTCGATGCCTTCCAGCGTGTAGAGACGAGAAGATCGCCTACTCCCTTCACCAACATGTTCAGTCTGCCCACATTCCACAGTTCCTTGAATGCTAACTGACTCTAGCTCGTCTAGAAACTGACTCGGACGTTCCTACCGTTGTCCTTGACGAACATTTACCGAATCCCTATTCATCTGAGAGCAGCAAGGTGCCTCCACATTACGAAAACAACGGGAGATCTCGAGTACCCTTGATCGTTCTGGCGCAGCAGCAACAACGGATGCAAGAACAGGAAGAAATGCAACGTCAAAACATACCGTATTATGAACCGTTGAATGATGATGATTCTTCAAGTGAAATGACCCCTCAACCTCCTCGACGAATGCTGAGCACCATTACGGAACGGAGTGAAAGAACTGAGCCCTATTGGTCACCCAATACACACTATCATCATGCACCACCGAGTTCTACAGCAACATCATATGGGCAGGTGATCAGTAAGTGCCTCTATACTCGCTCTTCCCTTGTTTCTGACAATCCCATCAGATGGGGATACTCAGTACGAGACGCATGTTTCTGAAAACCCCAATTCTATTCCTCCATCTCCATCAGAGTCAGTTGTTCGCAGGCTATCTCAATATTCGCCTCCCCCTTCTCTCCCCCGTTCGGATTCTCGGAGTTCAACATCGTCAGCGCACGCGCCAAGTGTATCCGTTCCACCGATCGATACTATACCAGACATCCCAGATACCAACAGTAGATCCACATGTCATGTCCCCGCGGCTGTCAAGAAGACATCTAAATTGTCTCAGCTCGCTGCTAATGCTCGGGCCAGCAATATGTCTCTTGCGAAAACTGAGCGGTCAGGACCTTCAGGGAGTGCAATAGATGAGGGCTCTGTGAGGACTTGGCCTGCCCTCCGTCCAACTGCGACATCTGTTCCCCCATCTGTTCCCCCCTCACCTTCACCTCTCCCAGTGGCCCATTTGTCTGCGAACGCATCTGTCCACTCTTCAACGTCATCGCTTATCAGAAAGGCCATCCAGACAGCGATGGAGCTCGAAGCGTTAGATCAAGTGCCACCGAAAGTCCCTCCAAAAGATCCGCCCAGGGACCCTATGCCAGCCCCAATAGAGCCCGTTCCTGCTTCGAAAGGCCATACCCCTGCACCTAGTCAACCACAGTCCATTCAGCCTCAGACTCCTACCCCACCTATGTCTCCACGCCGAGCGTTGTCTATCAATAGACCAGCTGCCCCAACGCCATCCAAAAATGCTGAGTTGCCATCCCCAGACACCGTGCGGAAGCCTTCTAAACTTGCTTTATTGGCGCAGTCCAAGGCGGCTCCTAAAGCAGTTGCTAAACCTGTTCCTACAAAGGGTCCGAGTCTTCTGGATTCTGATATTGGACGTAAACCAAAACCTGGTCAACAATTTACGAAGTACTTGGCCCCGGTGGCCAACGGTGACACAGTGACCACTGCCATCACCTACTCTTATGAATCACTGCGTACGCTGACTGATCCAAAGCGACCACCGGAAGAGGCTCCATATGTTGTTACGCTTGAGGATGCATTGGAAAAGAAACCCTCGAAGCTCGCAGCGAAGATCAAGAAAATGCAAGAAAAACATCGGAGCATCGTTTTGCCTGAGCATGAAGAAGTCGAGTTGCCTTCTACTGCCCCGTTATTCCTCCCTAGTTCGGCTCCTCGCGCGTTACCTTCCGCATTTGCTACCATCCTCGTCGATGATCTGACGTCTTCCAAGCACAAAGCGAAACAAAGAGACGGTCATCATAAATCAACGACAAAACACATGCGTCATGGATCAGCAGAACAGGACACACGCCATAGTCGTGAAGAACCCGCACCACCGATTGTGCCAGGCCTTACTTCTCCCGCCGCATTCAAGTTTGACGAACCGAGTCCCGACGACGTTGTCATGCGTGCACGGCAAGGTTCATCGTTAGCCAACAAAGGCGCTTTACTTTCTGCCGCGCAACGGACAAAAGTGTCTTCTTCTACCAAGGCTTAATTTATACTTCTTATCTTTTTTTTTCCTTTCTCTTCTCTTTGGTGTCTATATTCTTACTTGTGTGTAATTTTATAGCTGCAAAAGAACGCGAGAAACTTCACAAAGCTCAGACACAGAAGAACTTAGCATCGGTGAAGTCGGCATCGAACTCCAGGTCAGGCTCGCCTGTTCCTGCCAAAGGATTCAAAGCACCGGTAACACCCACAAGGGCTTCGGCTGCCGGCAGATCTGGGACCTCGACACCAGTTGATCAACGAATGATGGATCTTTCGGGGCTGAACCTGACTCCAAGGGCCGAATCTGTGCCTGTCGAGGAAGCGCCTAAGTTAACATTAGCCAGGGAAAAAACGTTGGAGGAAGCCAAACGCGTTTTGGAAGCTCAACAGTCCAGTGACCTCAAACTTGTTAGTCTTGTGGTAATAGGTAGGTTTTCTCCAATGCACTAGAAACTCTTGACAACAAGAATGTCAAGGGCATGTCGATGCTGGAAAGTCGACTCTCATGGGTCGATTATTGTATGAAACCGGCCGTCTAGATGAGAAAACACGCATATCCAATGAAAGAGGCAGTACCAAAGCAGGCAAGCGCAGCTTCAGCTGGGCATGGAACTTAGATGGCACTACTGAAGAGCGCGAAAGGTTAGTGAAACACTATGCTTACTGCATGTCGATTCTGACGTTCGATGGTAGAGGCATTACGATGGACATCGCCTTGCAATCTCTCAGAACGCTGCATCGTCAGGTCACCATCCTGGATGCTCCAGGACACAAGGATTTTGTCCCGAACATGATCTCGGGCGCGTCCCAAGCGGACTGCGCCCTACTTGTCGTCGACGCGTCTCCTGGAGAATTTGAAGCTGGATTTGATCGTGGTGGACAGACTAAAGAACATCTCATTCTAGTAAGGAGTCTGGGTGTCTCTCAGGTCATCATTGCGATCAACAAACTGGATGTGGTTTGTATGGGTCCCTTTATCAACTGCGACGAGCACTTATGTTGTGGCAGATTCAATGGGACCAAACTTGTTTCGAAGAGATCTGCAAACTCATGCGTCCCTTCTTGGTTCAGTCGGGATTTCATCCCTCCAAAACACAGTTTGTGCCAGTCGGAGCTCTCGATGGCATTAATCTAGTCGAGAAGCCTCTACAGGTCGAAGAGTTCACCGCTTGGTATAAGGGACCTACATTAGTTGATTGCCTCGGTACGCGCTCATAACAAAAAAAAGATGGGCTCAGTGTGACTTATGGTCAATAGATAAGCTCGAACCTCCAACGCGTGACATCGCTTCCCCACTGAGACTCCCAATTTCAAACGTCTTCAAGGGACAGAGTGCTGGTATCGGCGTTACAGGAAGGCTGTGCAGCGGTATTGTCCAGGTTGGAGAACGTCTTCGTGTCCTGCCTGGAGATGAAACGGCTGCCGTGAAATGTACGCTTTCCGGTTTTCCCCTCGTTTTATACACAAAAACTGATACGAAATGATGCAGCCATCGAAGTCGAGGAAGAAAGCGCCTCGTGGGCAATGGCGGGGTCTAATGCAACGCTGTTCTTGACTGGCATTGATCCAATTCATCTAGCAGTAGGGAGCGTCCTTTGTCCTCCGGCTGACGTCGTCCCGCTGGCGACAATCTTCACGGCTCGAATCATAATCTTTGACGTACAATTTCCTATAACTGCCGGAGCGTCTGTTCGTGTAACTTGTCCTTCTATCATCCTTATCTGAACCAAACGTCCGTTATTCGCAGGTCGAGCTCTTCCACCACTCACGCGACGTCCCTGCTACCATCGCCAATCTGATATCTTCCCTCGATAGAACGACTGGCACCGTCATTAAGAAAAAGCCGAGGTAAACCTCCTTTGGTTTGTTCACTTCCTGTCACTGGAATTAACATTTAGAACCCCAGGGTACTTACGAAAGGTACTTCGGCAGAGGTGCAGATTGTTCTGAGGTCGACATCGTTATCGAGTTCAGCCCCTGCGCTTCCAATTCCACTTGAATCCTTCGCAGTCAATAAGGACATGGGAAGGATTCTCCTTCGACGTGGGGGAGAAACGATTGGTGCCGGTGAGGGAACTGGTGACTGCCTTTGTTACAGCCATTGACGAGCATGCAATAGGTATCGTCCTCGAGATTTTCGGGTAGATATTCTCAACATTGTAAGGATAACTGTCACTGTTTAGTGATTGTGTATAATACAGTTTCTTAAAGAACATGTACTTGAAATAACAATGAATTCTACACTGAGGAAACTTAGTTAAGAGGCGGATGTATGGATAGGTGCCGATGTCCTCCAATAGAAAAAAAAATCGAATGTAAAATTGACGTGAGATTCATGAAAACAAGCCGTCGACTTCCTTAAATCATTTCTTCTCCTTGTCTTTATCTTTTCCGGGACTGAACAAGTGCTTGATATTTATCTTGCCAAAAATGGAGTTCCGCTTCTTACGAGCAGGACCAGGAGTGCCGAACTTGGAGGGTGAGGAAGGGGAGCTGGAAGGAGATTCTGTCAAAGGGAACGCCTCTTTCTTTTTGGGCGTGGAAGGTGGGCTTGGAAGAGGCTTTACGGGTTCGGGCTGAGGCGACGCCTTATCTTCCTGAGGTGCGGGACCGTTGGTCGGCTTCTCCGATACGTCATAATTTGTCTGGGAAGTAGATTTCAGGTCCTGAATGACATCAGAGGAAGCCGGCGCCACAGGCTCCGGTACCGGTTCAGTTGCTGCAACAGCCTCAGCAGGCGCGGGTGTGGACTCTGGAACTGCTGTGGGAGGTTGTACTGACGCAGATGGTATTGCACCGGCAACTACTGCAGGTTCGACTGGCACAGGGGGAGCCGGGGTGGGAGTGAACGAGAAAGGGCTGTGGGTTGAGGCCTCTTTTTTCGTTCCTACTGACGGAGGCGGTGACTCGTTGTTTTCTGCTGCATTGACTGGTACGATAGCAATAGGGACGATGGGGGCACCCGCGAGGACCGTCGAGGTAGGCTCTGAGACGGACTTTGCCTCTAAGATAGGCTCCGAAGTGGCTTTGGGAGGGAGTTCTGCATGTTCTTCGGCTGGTACAGTCTCTACAACTGTAGGAGCTGACAACGCTGGTTCAATAAAAGGCGGTGGGGCCAACTTTGAGGCAGGCTCTGTCGTTGGCTCTGACAAAGTCGCTGGCGTCTCTGGTATGACTGGAGTGGGCTCAGCGGCAGCAGGTTCTGTCGTTGGCTCTGATACAGCTTTGGAAACGGGTTCGGGTGCAGGGGCTTCGGTAGTTGTATCTTCAGGCTAAAGAGCAGAGTTAAGTTGCAAATTCCTCTACGTAATGGGTAGCGCACCTTTCCCTCGTCTCCGCCGACAACACTTTGTTTAGGAGCGATTGCCAGATCTGAAACAGCTTGAGAAACGCCTTCGCTTGTGACTTGTTCTGTTTCATGCTTATCAGAAGCAAAAGCATCACCGTTTGCTGCAGGCTTTTCTGTGGCCTTGACGATAGGTTCCAAAGTTGCTGGTGACGTCGAGTCCATGGTAGGGAGTGAAGGTTTCGAAGGAGCGATGTATATGTTGTTGACGTTTCCAGATGGATCCGTCTCAGTAGGTTGACTAGGGGCGATCGACCATTGGCCGTCGACGATGAATTTGTACGCGATTTTTTCGTTCCATGGGATCTGTGTGCTACCTTTGAATCCATTACTGCCCTTGGTGAGATGAATAGATGAGGACCACTGTGAGAATTGGGCGTTGAGCAGATATCTCGCGTATTTCAAGTGAGACATAATACCTGGTCAAAAGTGCCGGTGACTACAACTGTTGCTGGCTCAGCATCAGGCCTGAAAATTTGGTAAAAAAAAATAAGAATAAAGGAAGAAGAAATGAAGGTAAAATACCATTCAAATAGAACCTCATGATTGTTCTGCATATTTGCAGCGGAGGAAGAAGGGAGAAGATTGTACAAAGTCGAATTAAGAGCAAGATGACGTTGCATCTGTTTACCGATCCAAAATAAGACATGAGCCACGGGCTGGACGAGGACGCCTTCGAGTCGTTGATGAATCCAGTCGCCTAGTAACCACATAGTTACCTCTGCTTCGAGAGTGGGGGATTGAAGTTGTTGAGCAGCTCCTGCAAGGGTAGTCGTGCAGAATCGGTTCGGTAATAAGGTGACTGCATCATTTTTTGGCTATGGAAATGTCGCCTCCGATCCAAGTTGCCGCACGGGGCCTAGCCATTTCCTCGAGGACCAGGCCTGGACGATTGCAAGCTAGCGCGCACTGCATGCTGTTAACACGGCATTTAGTCGGATGTATACCAACTGGTCTATCTACTTTTATCAATAATATACAACCTATGTTGTAGAGTCCTCGCATACGGTGAATGATGCTCTCATCCAACTACTATTATTCCCATGAATTACAACCTCCTCACGTCGTGGTTTCATGGCTTCCGGTACTGTTGAACTCGCGTTCGAACGCCGGTATATGATCTCATCCATCACAACATCCCAATCAATGAGGGGCGACAACAGCGTCTCGTCCGCATGTCCGCCAGCAGTTGACCGTGAACACATCCTCTGCATCAACATGGGTGTACTGCATGCCATTGGTGACGTAGTTGGAAATGACAGCAAGCGAACGGGCTGTTTCTGTGCCATCCTTTCCTGTGTTTGTGTGAGTGGAGGGGTAGGCAGCCGGCGAATTTCTGGCTTTGTTGTTGGTGGTAGAGGCGGTGCGGGAAGTGTCCGACTTCCAGATGGTGGTGGAACAGGAAGTTTCCGTATGTTCACTGAACATGATTCGGAAGGAGGTGCGGGAAGTTTTCGGACTGCTCTCTTCACTGGTGCTGTCCCTTCCGATACCGGTATTTTAGGGAGCATTCGTATCTTCCTGCGCCCAAAACGGCAGCGAATATGTGGTCTTCGTTTTAATGAGCAGCGACATTCTACAATACTTCTACTTATTCAGTTGTTTATCAGAACGCAGTTTAATCGAGTTGGCTTACCAGCACCATGCGGCATCATTGAATAGCACAGAGACAGGACTACGACAAGAATCATTGGGTTCTAGGGCCAAACGTGGGGGGAGCATGGAGTGGAGCCGGAGGTGACATGATACGAACTGAGTGTGTTAGATATACAATCTCAATTCTTGGCTATGCGATCACGAAGATGTTACAGTCACGAACCGTCTCCGTTTCGGGCCGGAGATCCGTTGCTTATTATTAGACCGCTCCATCCATGGACGACTCGGAGGCGGTGACTCGAGATCCACAAGTCGGAGAACTCGTCTCTGTTCTCCCAGGACAAGAGTATTTTAGCGACGAAAAGACGATGCGCCTTACGTTCACCGAAGGATTGAGTCCGTCAGAGGAACCTCTAGTCGTTACTTTGTCTGTCGATGCATCTCCAGGCTGTGGTGGGATCGTCTGGCCCGCAGGACAGGTCCTGATCCTTTCTACTATCCATCATCCATCCATCAATCTAAGAAGAGTCCTCCAATTCAGATCCTGTCCAACTATCTCGTACGAACACTCCGCTCGTTCCTTCAAGGTAAAACGGTTCTTGAGCTCGGAAGTGGTACCGGCCTTGTAGGAATCGTCGCAGCAAAACTTGGCGCAAAGGTCTACGTTACAGATCAAGCGTCAGTCTTCTCGTTGTGTCTGGGTATCTGGCTCCTGATGCATGATGATTCATCTCAGCCCGCTGTTAGATATCATGCGACGCAACGTCCTGAGAAACAATCTCGCTTCGTCCTGTACTGTCTCCGAACTCAACTGGTATGTGTTTCATCACCGTCAAAGTTCCCTTCTCACGACGACTAGGGGAGAACCGACACCCGCTGATATACCCGCTCCGGACGTGGTTCTCGCAGCGGACTGTGTATACTTCGAACCAGCATTCCCACTCCTGGTACAAACACTCTGCGACATTTACGAGAACAAGCCCGAAATACTCTTTTGTTACAAGAAAAGACGAAAGGTCAGACGTTACGCGTTACTCTCCAGTCCGCCGCAAAAGTGACCGCCTTGTATAGGCTGACAAACGATTCTTTGCGATCTTGAAGAAAAGCTTCTCATGGGAACAGGTGATACTTTGCTGCTAGTTTTCTACTTTGATCTAAGCTCTCTTGGATTCCAGGTTATGGATGATCCAGACCGCGAAATCTATAACAGGGACTCCATTACGCTCCTACGACTTTACAAGCTGAAATGAACGGGTGAAACGGATTCTGTCGTGAGACTAGCAAGAGCCTTGATGCCTTTGATCCAGTGTCTCCGGCGGGGATGCAATTGAGCTCGGAGGGCAGCAACGGGTATTCGTACATACATACTTCAGGAGGCCACAGGAATCGTTTTAATCTGAAATAATCGTCAACAGAATGGAGACATGAAAAACAAAGCCAAGCGTACCTGCAGACCATGAATGCCTTCTATCTCTTGCTTCAGCGTCTCCGTCACGAGTCTATGCTGCTTCACAATAGGCAATCCTTTGAAAGACTGAGAGGCGATAGTAATGGCATAAAAGGTCCCGCAACCACCTATTACAGATAATTCAGCACCTATAGTTCAATGTGAATGCCTTTGCTGCCTACCGGATACATCCTGAACTTGCAATTGGGATGGCGAAAACTTCTCCGTCAACTTGGAGTAGATATTCTGTTCTCCCTCCGATAGATCCGGGGAAGGTGCAGCAGCCGTCGTTAACGACCGCAAGTGGCGGGCAGCAGGAAAGAGCCGCCTAGTAGATGACAGCATGGTGAAAAGGCCTCGACAGTCAGCCTCTTCCCGTTATTGGTCAGCGACGCGTTCCGAGTCCGGCAGACCCTTCATGGCTGGTAAGGCCTCGACCTGTTCCTTTCAACAGCCCTTTCATGCTGCCACCATTGCTAAGGGCTGCAGCCTTCCTGCGGTGTCCCAGACACCCTACATGTTGCGCGATTCCCACCAGAAATTTGTTCTCAAACCGACCTTTAATTCCATCGTTGAGGACTAGGGCTGGGTTCGCTACCAAGGCACCCAAAAAGTCATCGTCGACTCAGGCAGCGAAGAGGCCTTCACCGGCTCCAGTAGTTCAGAAAACAACCCCTAACGCGCTGAAAATACACGTACCACCACCACCGAGAGCTGGACCTTCGCAAGCAGATGAATTACCGATTCTCCCTCCCAAATCCGTCGGGATCTGGCTCATGATATCTTCGTCTTTGGTCCTTACTATCGTGGTAGTCGGCGGGGTTACTCGACTCACTGAATCTGGCCTCAGCATCACAGAATGGAACCCTATAACCGGCATGATACCACCTCTATCCCCCGATGAATGGGAAGTAGAATTCACAAAGTACAAGGCTACGCCTGAATTTCATCTGTACGCCACCATACTCTCTTTCCCTATCTCACAGATGATCAACTCACTGCACCCAGTCTGAACCATTCCATCGCCATTGAAGAATTCAAACGGATCTTCTATATGGAATGGGCCCACCGTGCTCTGGGACGAATAGCCGGACTCGTATTCGTGGGTCCCCTCGCCTACTTTGTGATCAGACGCAAGATCTCCCGCTCTCTGGCAGTGAAGCTCAGCGGAATTGCCGCGCTGTTCGCTGCTCAGGGTTTGCTCGGATGGTACATGGTCAAATCTGGTCTTGACCAGTCATTAATGGAAACCCCGGGCGCGGTGCCGCGAGTGTCGCAGTACAGACTAGCGGCACACCTAGGACTGGCATTGGTCCTATATGCAGGGATGTTCTCGACGGCCATGATCACGATCAAGGAGTTCAAGTTTGCTCAGGGCGCGTCATGGCAGGGTCAGAAGCTGAAGGCGTTTTCTGCGGCGCTCGCGTCGCCTATGATGAAGCGCTTGCATCTGCAGACACGACTTTTGAGTGCTCTCATTTTCTTGACGGCCCTATCGGGTGAGTAACACACGAATACCCTCATACGGTCATCCAAATACTATGTTGACAGGTGCTTTCGTTGCTGGGCTGGATGCCGGGCTTTTGTATAATGAGTTCCCCCTCATGGGCGGACGAATTGCTCCCCCAGTGGATGAGCTATTCAACCGCGATTACTGCAAGTCGTCCGACGGTTTAGATCTCTGGTGGCGTAACATCTTCGAGAATCCCACAACAGTGCAATTCGATCATCGCGTTTTGGTTCGTTTCTCTCGTTAAGATGTTGGGAGCCATGCTCACTGTCATTATCTAGGCAATAACGACTTATTTTGGCATTGGATGGCTTTGGCTCCGATCGCGGAAACCTACTGTTCCTGTTGCTACTCGTCGTGCTATCACAGCTGCCTTTGGTATGGCGAACATTCAGGCTCTGTTGGGCATAACCACGCTCTGGTACCTGGTTCCCATACCACTGGCAGCTAGTCATCAGGCTGGAAGTGTTCTGCTGCTCAGCGCCATGATACATGCCCTGCTAACATTCAAAAAGCCCGGGGCAGCAGCTCAAGCTTGGAAGCTTTGGAAGTCCAAGGCCCAGCTGGCCGCAATAGCCAGGAAATAATACCTACATAGCACATAGTATAATCATACTCAATCTCAGGACAACAGCGGAGAACAAAAAATATGAATGTATTGATACAGCATCGTTTACTCGGCCATTTGCACGTCTTCGTCAGTTGTTGGTGCAGGGGCATCTGTCTCCTTTGGTATCATAGTTTTAATGAAGACATCCACCTTTTCACCCTCGAGAATACGGAATGCACCAGTCGGGGAAACGCCAGTTTCGTTGGGACTAGCAGAACCAACGATACCAATTGAAGTATTCTTGACGTTCAGTTCCTTGTCCTGTTGCAGCGTTTCTCGCAGAGCATGCAATCCGTGCCGAATAAGCTCGTCCAGATCGCCTTTTAGCCCAGGTAAGCAATGGAAGCGAAGGAGAAGTGGCGACATACAATCCGCAAAGCTCTCATAATGCTTCTCGAGGTAAGTCTTCGCGCTCTGACTTCTGGCACCAATCGACATCGCATAGTATTCGTACGAGTTTCCGGAAGGTGAGAACTCATAGAGATGAGGCCCAGACTGGTCTTGTCCAATGACGAGGAACCCAACACCGTAAGGACGTCGACCGTATTCCTGAGTGTTGACTTGTGCCTCTGTTCAAGGTATCAACGAACAGAGCTGCAGGCAACGAAGGTTATACACACTATCTGCCATTGCCGACACAAGCCTGTTGACGGGAACGGGGCGGTTAAATATCATTCTTGATGACATTGCTTGTTGGCGCATGAAATTACTGCTCCGATCTTAAGAACGACAAATGAAGGATTAAGGAAGGATTACTGACCTCAGAACACGAGCGTCCGAGGTCAGACCAGCGATAGCGATGCCAACATGGTCATCTATTCGGAACATCTTCTGTTGGTATGAAGCCAATTCGCCGGCTGAACGCTAGAAGAGGCTGGTAAGTAGTTGATTTTGGAGAACCTCGTTGGGAAAGAAGAACCTTGAGGGCCAGCAAAACTGAATGGCTCTTTGAACGCAAGCCGACGGCAGCAGAGCCTTGCTTCACGGCTTCAAGGGCATATTCGACCTGGTGAAGACGACCTTGGGGAGAGAAAACAGTGTTGTCCGAGTCGTAGGTATTCCGAAACTGAATGAAAAAGAGTAAGAACACGTTTTATATGGGAAAATGAAGCAAGCTGGGCACACCATGGTTCGCGAAAGAGGAAGAGGTATCGATCGCTGACGCGTCGAAATGTGTTACGGTCACAAAGATGCAGGTCGATTTCCTTTTTCAGACAGGGGATCTCATCATGATTTCCACCACAAAGATAATTTTGGCCAGAGCTCGCACCTTAGTGAGTACCATAAAACAGAATCCCATCTCAAAATGCATTGTTGAGACAGGCTATTTTCTGCACAATAACAGTAAATAAAGTCCTCCAGGACAGTATTTAGTATTGAGAGATACAGATCATATTATTGCAAAGAGTAGGCAGTCCTTTCTCATCAAGTGGAGAGATGGTTTGCCCATCCAAATTTCAGATGGAATCCTCATCTGTGTTCACTTCAATCTTACCACCTGCCAATTTCAGCCCTCTCTACAACATGGCCTCTACACATGTTCATTGTGTGCTGACCCTCACCTTAGAGTGATGAAATATACTCATAACTGAGACACACAAAGTTGTAACATCCTATAATCTGACAGAATGGTGATGTATATTGGAAAAATTTAATTTGTCAAGCAAGTATTCTAATCTCATTTTTGATATAACTTATAGTTCACCTATTGGTAATCTCTCTCCTCTTGCATCAATCTTTTTACCTCCAAATATGCCTTCTACCAAAAACAATTCTGACATCATTGATAAATATCTACAAGATGAAGTAGCAGCTGGATGCATAGGTCAAGAATTGACCTTGGAGAAAGCTTATATCTTCCTTGGTGACCATTTTTGAACTGCATCTTGTAGTGTCATATTTGATCAACAAAAACTATGAGTCATATATAACTTATTAGCTTGTGACTCCAAATGATTTTTCATAACCTTATGGCTGGACACTAAGGACTGGTTGACACAATGGTACATGGTTAGCATATATGAAAAAGCAATGAGTGTTATGCTTCTACCAAACACTCACAAATGATTGGCACTGCTACCACTGGAGTCTAATTCTGGGTTCTGGTTCTGGGTTCATTGTTGGTATAAGAGTATGATGAGGATAATGAGATAAGTGATGATGTGTGTTAAGGGTATGAAAGGGTGAGGCTGATAGAGATAGTCTGCCCTTTTGGCAAGAGTATTTGCACAAGGTAATCAGAGAGTGTAGTAGGTGTATTAAACTTTAGCTCAAGACTGGGGTACATCAATATATGCTACTGCCTTAAATACTGTCTAGAGAGCCCTTTGCTTTACAGGTGACTATTGTCTGGTTTCTGTGTTCTCTACTTATTATTTGAGTGATGATGACTGTGCTCTTGCTTTATTTGTTATTGTTGTTCTGCTATGCCATTGCTATAGTGAGCTTTCTGTATGCTGCAGTTCTTATTATGATAAAGGCATGGGAAAGTGACCTGTTATGATTCCTATGCTTTATCTTTTTTTGTCTAGCCCCTATTTCTGATTAGTCAGAGCATCTATCCAACCTGAGCATCTATGCTGGGCATGAGACATGTTTATATGATCATAATAGGCAACCTGCACCATTATCCTCCAGATAATAATGGACACCTTGACAACAGATAATCTCATATTGTACCAATGCTGACAACTAGAGACAATAACCACTTGTTGGATTAGCAAGCAGGAGCTCCATCATATCCCGCTGGCCAAGCTCGATACCCCTTTATGTCGGGATGGACTATATATATTGAATATGGTCTGTTGAGCACCCTCACCGTGTTTCTGCTTATCGCTATGCTGTGTGAGGTCTATGTTATAGCTAACAGCATACTCTATTAGGTGCTTGATACCCCTTTATGTCGGGATGGACTATATATATTGAATACGGTCTGTTGAGCACCCTCACCGTGTTTCTGCTTATCGCTACGCTGTGTGAGGGTGAGTATCTACTTATATTACTTCGTTTATGTCACTGATTGGTATTCTGTAGTCTACATTATAGCTAACAGCATACTCTATTAGGTACAGTGAATACACCACTGCGTTTCTGCTTATCGCTACGCTGTGTGAGATCTATGTTATAGCTAACAGCATACTCTATTAGGTGCTACAAATGCATGTCACTTTCTTAGACCACTATAGTACAGAAATACATAATTAGTAAAACTATAATTATCTGAGGACTCAACAGTATATAAGTAGCATAGCTTTCACTGTACATATCCAGTTTTGAGCTAAAGTTTATTTCACACCATTTACTCTCAAGTTGACTTGTCTCTGGCCTTGAAGCACTTTATCCAAATATCATATAGTAGACTCAAGTGTGATTGTATGAACTTGATATAGCACTTGTTTATCATGTGTTCAGATCACATATAACTTGGGCTTAACAATTAGCTTGAAGCTTCTAGCTTCTCTTTTTTTATGCACACTAGCACAAAAGAAACTGAATGCCATCAACAAATAAGATCACTGCAGACTTTCTTTGAGTCATAGAGGCTATCATTGGTATCTTACTCAGCCTACTTGCCATTATTGTCCTCTGCAGAGAAAACTGCTTCATCATTGCTTGAGTAGTCTGGTACTACCAAACTCTCAGAGCCATCCACTGACAGCTACAGAATGTCTCACCTATCTTCTCTTTCTATGACCTTCCTTCAGAGTCTCCTCAAGCTCTCAACAAGCTTGAGGAAGGAACTATACCAGAAACCATTCTCAAGGTTCTGACTTGAGGAGATATTCTGAAAGAGCAAGAAGGCCACTGATACTCCCTGAGACCCTCTTGAGCTCAGCCTTTAAGAAACAACAATTGGGTCCCAATGCACTTCTCTTCAGTCTCTGACTATGAGGATGAGAATGTTCCCAATGACTTCTTTGATGCTATACCAACTCTCAACTCTTTTTCTGCTCTCTCTGAGTGTGGAATTGGAGACCATGCTTGAGACTCTCTTGATGCCTCCTGAGTGGCTCAAACCTCTGAGACTTGTTATCAGACCCCAGCATCAGGATTCTCTCATAATGCCATTGACCTGAGGGATCAGGAAGCAGCTAGAATGCTCTTTCACCAGAATGGCAGCCCATCTGACAGCTGGATTGAGTGGGAAAGCAGTAGTATCAAGCAGCAAAGGGCTGCAAACAAAAAAGCCTTTTGACAACAATACTATGTCAGGCAGGCCAAGCTCCAAGACTTCATATTCTGGAGCTCTAATGACTTATGATGATATGAGCTCAGTCATTATAAGACTCCTCTATGTTTCACTCCTGTCAGCTCCAGTTGACCTATGGCAGAACCTGATTCCACTGATCTACCCATTCCTAAAACTCCTGACAATTCTGCTATCCATTGATCCAGTTCTATTGCCATCTGCAATTCCACTCTCTGACAATTTCTCTGAGGCTCAGTTGTTTGACTATTCCTCAACTTTCTTGAGCAGTTCTGCTGATATTATCAAGCAATGGAGAAGCAAGGAGAAGAAAGCAGAAGCAATTTGAGTAGAGAATCTGATTCTTGACTTCCTTGATGCTAGATCATCCCTTCTACTACAACTGAAACCACTGAAATCTCTGACAACAGTGAGCCAGGCCTCAGCTGAAATCACAGACAGCTTTCTGACCATAGTGAGAGTGGCTTCATCTTTTTATGCCCTGCCAGAAGACTTTCTTGAAGGGGTTGAGAGAGATGTGGATAAGAAATGGCTCAAAGAGGCTATATGCCAGGAGAGAGTGAAGGAATTTAACTAAATCTATCAACAGCAGTTGCAGAAAATTCCCCAAAATGTCAGTTGGAGACTGAACCTCTTGGGGAAGAGATATTTAGCTATGGATGACCAGGAATGAATTGACATTTTACAGTATTATGCTACAGAATGGGCCACTTATATATATAATAATGCCCAATTGGAATATCTGATGGCCATATTACTATTGTATCAGTTTAGGTTTGACATTCAGCCAATGCTGGCATCTCTACTGGCACCTCCAGCCAGAGCTATCTTCATAGCACTCTCCATCCAAACAACTTCAACAGACATGCCATGATATCACTCTCAATCTGCCAAAAAGCTGACCCTGACCTGACTCCTTTGAAAGGGTAAGAGGAGTAGACTCCTTTCCAGACAACTATCTGCTGATGAAGCTAGGACCAGCAGACAAACAGGAGATGACCTAGAAGCCACTAAACTAGACTTCACCATCAAAGATAGAAGAATCATCTAAGTAACATTAATAGAACCAACTGGTAGTCCAGTTGCTGATAATCACTCTCTTTATTTCTTCTCTAGACCTTCTACCAAATGGAGACACCTGTTGTTTGACCAGTATCTAAACCTGATAATATCACTGGCCTCTGACTCTGCACTAATTTAGTGTAAACCTGATCTCATCTGAAAATCTCATCCATTCAAGAGGGCATCTGTTATGATTTTCTACCTTTTTCCTGACTTTTCAACTCCTATTTATGCTTAGTCAGAGCACTAGAACAAGTGCTTAAGATCATGGGATAAAAGGCTTAGTCATCACAACTAACCAAGTCTGCCATTGTCTCTCAATGCAACAGCCTTGCCCAGCGATGCAACCAATCTTTTATGTATGATAATGATGCTCTAGGACAATGAGCATAAAAACCAGAGGGACACATAATAAGTATATAGTATTATTAGACAAGCCTGTACAGTATTTAAGGAGCTTGCTCTTGCTGGTAAATCCCCAGCTTCAAGCTAAAGTTTATACACTCTTATTCTACTCTCATGCTAAATCACAGAATGCCTTGAAGCACAGGGAATTAACAATAACACATCAAGTGGATTCTAACAGAAGGCTCAAACATGAAGCTATGTTAGTCTACCATGTGTTAGTTGATCACATGTGGCTTGAGCCTAACAATTAGCTTGAAGCTATCACCTTCTCTTTCTCAAGCCCAATTGTGCTGAGAAACTGAATGCTTCCAGCAACAACCGCAGACCTCAATCATGACTTCTTCAAACTGATAGCTTCTATCATTAGAATGCTACTAGGTCTTTTAGCTGTCATTACCCTTTGCTGCAGATGACAATCAGTAACAGCTTAGATAGTCAGACACTATCAAGCATTCTAGCAGGTTTATGCTATACTCTAAAACATAACCCCAGATCTCCCTTTCCATGACATCTCTGTCTCCATCAGAGTGTCCTTTCAGCTGCAAGGATGACCCGTATCTGAAGCTGAGTCTAGTGACCCACCTTTGGGGAGCCTTCCAGAAGAAGAAGAACACTGATACTCTCCCTAATGATCTAGCAGAAATGGCAACTCTACTTTTGCAGGGTTCCAGAACTCTTGGACAATGAACATTGCCTAAGAATTTGAGAAGATCCCTGACAGTGTCTATCCAGTCTCCTCCATCTCCAGTCACTCTGGTTCTCCAAACATCCCAGAGATTGAAAACCATACTCAGGACTTCTTTGATGCCACTCAGATGGCTTCGAGACTCCAGACAGCCCTCAACTCCCTCCACCATTCCCTCTATGCTACTCTCAAGCTAAGCCCATCCATCAGCAGGCTGAGGCTCAATGATCCCCACAGAAGGAGTATCCATCAGGATTTCATAAATGTGGAGCTCACTATTGCTGCAGCAGAAGATCTCCACAACAACCTTCACATCAAAAGCCAGCCAGAGAAAGGGACAGCCAGTGCCAGGAGGAGAATTGCTTGAGACAGGATCATCTGATGCATCTTTCTGAACTGGAACCTTATGGTCCTCTTTGATTACAACACAGCAGTGCAGCAGCAGCAGCAGAACCAGACCTGTCAGACAGAAATCTAATGAGCCTAGAAAGAGCTTGCTGATTATGTCCAGGTGGAGACTCAGTGAGAATATGAGGAAGCAGAGTATGCTAGGCAGAGATGACAGTAGTGGTGATGAAGAGAGGCTGAAAGATTGGGATTGGTCTCTTCTGATTGGTATGGACTCCAAACTAATTCCTTGGAATCTCCCTTCAGGGAGCCTGACTCAGAAACTGACTCATAGATGGAACCAGAGAGTCCTATCACCAGAAGCGAGGCCATCAGAAGAGGTTGAGCTGCAGAAGAGAATCATCTTCTCTCCTCCTAGTACTCTGTTAGAATGGACACCATCTCCTCAGATGCTGACTCTGTTCTCAGAGCCTATGAGCTCTGGGTATCTGACAATGCCTATGTCTCCAACTATGCTCTCTGCTGATTTCTGGAGAGTCAAGTTGTTCATCAGTTTCTCAATCTTGAGTTTCAAAGAAACTTCAGTCTCTATAGCTGAGAACTAGAGGAAGAAAGAGCATGTGGCAAGACATAATATAGTTGACTCTCAAGCATCTCTATCTGATCTACAGCCTCCACCCCCAATGCCACTGGTCTCAGCACTAGGGCAGATGACAGGATCTCTAGCAATGCTCAGGCTGACCATCCTATCCATCTATGACCTGCCTATCAGTTCCCTCCTAGGGAAAGGAGACAGCAGGAATGAGAGTGATGAAGAGGACAGTGAGGGCTCTTTCAGCCCTGAACACTTTATGGAATATACAGGTGAAGATATTGATGAAGAAGCATTGAAGGAAGAAATGAAAAAGGAGAGGAGGAGAGAATATCAAAGACTATATGAGCAAAAAATGCTCTTTCTATGGAGGGATGCCTGCTGGAGGGCTACTTCCTTAGGACAAAAATATAAGTATGCAAATGATACTGAAAAAACAGATATTTTACAGTATGCCATAACCAAATATGCTTAGAAAGAATATGGCTGATGGCATCCAGAAGACCCACTTAAGCTGATGCCCCTGTACCAAGCCAGGAATCAGCCAAAACTAATACTGCATTCCCTCTTCATCCCACCAAGACATGCCATATATATGGCACCATCTATCTGAAGTGATGCCAAAACCTCAGACCTCTCAATCTGAAGTATGGCAATCCAGTTCATCTGAATCTGACATCAGCTGAATCTCTCAGCACTATGGCATGAAGGATTCTGAAACCCCTAGACCAGCAAGGGGAGCTGGCTCCTTGGAGAACAGCCACCCTCTGACTAGGCAGGACTAAGTGAGAAAGAACCAGTATGAGATGATCCTGAAGCTGTTCACCTTGGGTTTACCATACAGGACAGGGTAATTGTCTATAAGGATGCTATCCCAAAAGGAAGTCCAGTCACTGATGATCAATCTCTCCACTCATTTCCTGCTCTCCCACATGAATGAAACTGACCACTGTTCTCTGAGTGGCTCAACCCCATGGGTGTTCTATCTGAGAATGCTACTGTCTTACAGTGCCAACCAGACCTGCTTCAAAAACTCCACCCTTTTAAAGGGGTCTTGGACAACATCGATCAGTTTCTAGTTGATTGCGAACAATATTTTGAGGTATACATCAGATACATTGGCACTGACATGAATAAAGTTGTCTTTGCTGCCTCTTACCTTGAAGAAAAGGCAAAGACTTGGTGGATCTTAATCTCCTCCAATTTCCAGTTGACAACTTAGAAACACTATTGTTATCTCTTGTGGCTGGTGTTCAAACAAATATTGAATGACAAATTCATTGATTTAGCAGTATAAGAAGTACACAAACAAAAGATCAAAGAATACAAGATGGGGGACAAGATAGCCACCGATTACTTCGACAAGCTAAAATGACTTGCCAAGCTCACCAGAATCTGGGATGATATAGCAAACAATGAATGCATAGTCAAAGCCCTCAAAAGAGAGGTCCTCTCCTCATACATCACAATGATTTCAGCAATTGGTGTCAAAATGTTGATGCTGATCGGGTATGACAAATAGAAGGAACAAATCATCAAGATGTATAAGGAGTGGCAAAGGCAGAAAGCAGAGGCAATGACATTCTAAGACTACAACAGGAAGTTGACCCCACCAACCCCGAACAAGTTGAGGCAAACTGCTGGGAAACCATCAGGACCTTCTTCAACTCCCACTTATGGTGCACAAAACACTGAGACAGAGATGACATATACAAGGGCCAGGAAACCAATAGATATTAACTGCATGAAAAAGGAGGGCAAGTGTTTCAATTGTGGACAGAAGGGATATATGGCCAAGGACTGCCTGAAGAAGAAGCACACAAGGGAAGACATTCAGATGCAGATTGCCAAGTTACAAAAAGAAGATGAAGAACTTGAGGCAGAAACTAAAGTAGAGGAAGTAAAAGACCTAGCCAGCCAGTGAGCAATTCCACTGAACCAGCCAAAGAACTTCATGGTGTGCAATTCTTAGCTGCTAGTTGAACTAATAGTATTTCTGTAGCTACCCCTATGTCTATTATGCATTTGAATATACCACCAATTTATGCTCTGCTCACCAAAAAATCACAAAAGAAACTCAAATGCCTCTGGGCTGAACAAGAGCAGAGAGCTCTAAAACCTGACTTAAACCATTCAACACCAAATGAACTTAGTGAGCCATCAAGAAAGCCAAGGACAAAGCAACAGCCAAAGCCACACTTGGGAACTGAGTCCATCAGACTCAAGCTGAAGAAGTGACTGATAAAGTAGTAGAAGAAATAAAAAAGGCTGAATGATGTCAAGCCTTAGAGTGGCTCAATAAGCTTTGGGGATTAAGGAAGTTTATCTGACGAACCAAAACAGCTGAGTGGGATCTGCTCACTAGAGCCCAAATCGAAACCCTCACATCCTGCTCTGTCCACACAGTAACCACACTCATTGACAGTGGATGTACTGGAAGTTCCATCAACCACACTTTTGTTGACAAGCATAAACTCCTGATCTGAGCCACAGCAGCCCTGATCCCTGTCTACAACACAGATAGGACCAAGAATCAGGCTGGCTTGATTACTGAGTTTGTAGAACTCAGGCTCACAATCAGTGATCACTCAGAATGAATTGATTTAGCCATTACAGACCTTGGAACTAAAGAGGTCTTCCTTGGCCATGACTGGCTAATACATCACAACCCATTAATCAACTGGAAGACTGGGTGGATCATCTTTGCAAGATGCCAATGTCAGAAAATTCCATTCAAATTATCAGATGAGGATCTGGGAGACCAGTAGGATGAGGAGATAGAGGATGGGGAAACTATTCTCACTGTTGACCTACAGCGAGAACTGTATATTCATGCTGTTTATCATACTAATAATCTTGCTGCCAAGACTAATGAGCAGAAGGAGGAAAAAACCTTTGAAGAGATGGTATCTGAATGGGCATGAGATTTCAAGGATTTATTTGAAAAGGAGAGCTTTGATGAGTTACTAGAGCCAAAACCATGGGATCATGTGATCAAACTGATCCCCAATGCAAATGCCAATCTGGATTGCAAAATCTATCCACTTAGTAACAATGAGCAGCAGGAGCTCAACAAGTTTTTAGACAAAAACTTGTCTAGCAAATGTATTAGACTCTTGAAATCTCCCATGACATTCCCATTCTTCTTTGTCAAAAAGAAAGATGGCAAGCTGTGACTGGTCTAAGACTACCAAAAGCTTAATGAGATGACAATCGAGAATTAATATCTGCTCCTGTTGATCTCAGAACTAATGGACAAACTCTGAGAAGCTAAATATTACACCAAACTCGACATCCAATGAGGATATAATAATGTCTATATCAAAGAAGGGGACAAATAGAAGGCAGCATTCAGAATGAACCAGAGACTGTTCGAGCTGATGGTTATGTTCTTCAGACTCACTAACTCTCCAGCAATATTCCAGTGGATGATAAACAATATATTCAAGGATCTCATCACCACTGGAAAGATCACTATTTATCTTGACAATATTCTGATCATGTTGAGGACCAAAAAGGAGCATAGGAGACTTGTATGACAAATATTAACCCTAATGAGAAAACATAAACTGTTTTTCAAAGCCGAGAAGTATGAATTTGAAGTACTCAAAACCGAGTACCTCAGAGTCATCATCAGCAAAGAGAGCATCCAGATAGACTCTATCAAAGTAGCAGAGATGACTGAATAGCCAGAACTGGTCAAGAAAAAAGAGTTACAATCATTTCTCAGTTTTACCAACTTTTATTGACAATTCATTTAAGATTACAGCAAGATCATATGACCTATAACACAGCTAACCAGCAATGCTCTCTGGATGTGAGGCCTCTCTCAGCAAGCCACCTTCGATGACCTAAAAAGACAGTTGGCTGAAGATGTCATACTCACTATTCTCACACAGGAAGAAAGGTTTAGAGTTGAGGCCAACTCAAGTGAGAGAGCAATCAGGGCCATACTATTCCAAGAGCAGGATAAGAAATGGCACCCAGTCACATTCTTGTCTAAAGCACTCACAGTCACTAAATGAAATTATGAGATTTATGACAAGGAACTCCTTGCCATCATGCTCACTCTGGAAGAGTGGTGGCATTACCTCATTGGGGTGATAGAAGTTTTTGAGATCTGGACTGATTATCAGAACTTACAGTACTTTTGACAACTGCAGAAACTGAACTGTCAACAAGCCAGATGGGTCACTGAGCTCAGCTAATATCAATACACACTCTATCACAAAGCTGGCATAGCAAACAAAAAGGCCAATCTCTTGAGCTGACAGATAGATCACAATCAGAGAAGGACCGATAATGAGGAAGTGACACTGCTGCGACTCAAATATTTTAGGGCTATGATAATGCTGACAGAAGAAGAGATCTATGAGTGCATCAAAAGTGCAACCTGTGACAGCCATAAATGGGATCAGCAAGTGACCCCTTCACTCAATCATGAGCAAGGAATGACAAAGGAGGGAGGGTTGATCCGATATGATGGCTGGATCTATATCTCTTGAGATCACAGACTATGTGATAAGATCATCACCACCTGTCATGACTATGTCACTGCTGGTCATTTCAGCATTGCCAAAATGAAAGAATTAGTACTGCAAGAATACTGATAGCCCAAAATGAGAAATAACATCACTATATATATTAAGATATGCAAAACCTGTCAAAGAGGAAAATCATCGACCCAGGCTCATGCAGCCCTGCTTCATCCAAACATGATCCCATCAGCCCCATGGACTCATATTTCTGTTAACATGATTACCAGATTATCAGACTGTAATGGCTATGATACCATTATCATCATAGTTGATCAATTCTCTAAATTGATCATTCTGATCACCTGCTCAACCGAACTTACCTCAGAAAGGTGGGCTAAAATACTGTGAGACAAGGTATATGTGAAATATGGTATGCCTCAAGTAGTCATATCAGACAGAAGGCCCCAATTCATATCTAAATTTCTGAATGACCTTTACTGACTCTTAAACATCAAGTATAATGCCTTGACTGCCTATCACCTCCAGACAGATAGACAAAAAGAATGGGCCAATCAAGAAGTTGAAAAATACCTTTGTCTATTCATTAACTATCGACAAGATGATTGGGTAGAGTGGCTAGTCCTGGCTGCCTTTCAACACAACAACTGAGTACATTCAGCAATGGAGAAAACCTTATTTTTCATGAACTATAGACGACATCCTAATATTGCATAAACAGAGTGATATTAAACTATCATGCCCACTTCAGTGGACTTCGCCACTACAATGACAAAGATCCATGCTGAAACCAAAGCAGCCCTTAAAAAAGCTGCCACAATGATGAAAACCCAATATGACAAATACTGATGCCCAGCTCATGAATACTTTCCAAATGATAAAGTCTAGTTAGACACAACCAACCTTCACCTCCTATGCTCCAAGCATAAACTGACTGACAAATGTACTGGTCTATTTGCAGTAACAGTAAAAATCAGTGCCAGTGTCTATAGACTGAACCTGTCTAAAACCTAGAAGATCCATGATGTCTTTAATGAGACATTACTGACTCCATATGTCCACCCTGCATTCTCAAGCCAGGAACATCCACCATCTTCACCATCTGACCTTGTTGACAACAAAGAACACTATGAAGTCAACTAAGTTCTTAACTATAAATTATGAAAAATCAAGGCAAAAGGTGGTGGTATGACAACAACAGTGGATTATCTGATGAGCTGGAAGGGCTATGGACTGGAATCTAACCAGTGAGTCAACAAAAAACAAATAAATGCAAATAATACTATACATGACTATGAATTATTTTTAAATTAAGCCATTGGGACAATGGTCTTAAAGAGGGGATAATATTATGATTTTCTATCTTTTTCCTGACTTTTCAACTCTTATTTATGCTTAGTCAGAGCACTAAAACAAGCACTTAAGATTGTAGGACAAAAGGCTTAGTCATCACAACTAACCAAGTCTGCCATTGTCTCTCAATGCAACAGCTTTGCCCAGCAATGCAACCAACCTTTTATGTATGATAATAATGCTCTAGGATAATGAGCACAAAAACCAGAGAGACACATAATAAGTATATAGTATTATTAGACAAGTCTGTACAGTATTTAAAGAGCTCGCTCCTGCTGATAAATCCCCAGCTTCGAGCTAAAGTTTATACATCCTCATTCTACTCTCATGCTAAATCACACAATGCCTTAAAGCATAGGAAATCAATAATAACACATTAAGTGGATTCTAATAGAAGGCTCAAACACAAAGCCACATTAGTCTGCCATGTGTTAGTTGATCACATGCAGCTTGAGCCTAATAGCATCTGATGACATAGACTGATTCCTTACTGACTGTAAGCAGTATTTTGAAGTGTACTCTGCATATCTAACAGTGGACATATACTGTGTTGCATTTGTCACCTCTTATTTTAAAGACAAAGCAAAGACTTGGTGGGTTTTACAATTTGCTGATTGTTATTTCACAACTAGGAGGCACTATCAACTGTCATTTTAGCTCATATTTAAACAGATGGTATAAGATAAATTCATAGACCCTGCTGTTCAGGAGATCCACAAAAATAAGATGAAAGAACTACAAATAGGCAACAAGATGGCCAGCATTAATTCTGTTGAACATGTGACTGAAATAATCATCTTAGAGAACTGACCAACAATGATGATGATAGCATCATAGAAGGATGGACAAAGATTCTATGTGATAGAGTCAACACCAAACATGGAATGCTTCAGATTGTCATCTCAGACTAGGGCCTTCAATTTGTATTAAAGTTTCTCAATGATCTCTATTATCTTCTGAACATTTGCAGTAATGCCTCTACTGCCTATCATCTACAAACTAATGGACAAACAGAATGTGTCAACCAAGAAATCAAAAAGTATCTCTGCATGTTCATCAACTACCAACAAGATGATTGAACCAAATAGCTTGCTCTTGTGGCTTTCCAGCACAATAACCATATACATTCTGCAACTGGCAAAACTCTCTTTTTCATTAATCACAGATAGCATCCACACATCATGATTATCATCCACCAAAGAACTACTACTCCCACATCAATCTCTTTTGCAGATCTGATGACTTCTATTCATGCTGAAACACAGATAGCACTTAAAAAAACTGCTGCCACAATGAAATCACAATATGATAAGCACCATCAACCAGAACACAAATATTCTATCAATGACAAAATTTAGCTCAACATAATGAATCTTCATCTTCCCTGTCTGAAATATAAACTTTCTAATAAATGAACTGGCCTATTTTCTATTCTAGTGAAAGTTGGTTGTTAGGCTTAAGCTGCATGTGATCAACTAGAATGTGATAAACTAATGTGGCTTTGCATTTGAGCCTTTCATTAGAGTTCACTTTATTGTACTGTTGTTGACTCCCTATGCTTCAAGGCTTTGTGTGACTAGCTCAAGAGTAGAATGAGATGGAATAAACTTTAGCTCAAAGCTGAGGATTTATCAGCAAGAGTGAGCTCCTTAAATACTATACAAAATTGCTAATAATACTACATACTTATTGTGTGTATCTCTGTCTTAGTGCTCATTGTCCTTGAGCATTGCTACCATATATAAAAGAGTGATTGTACATTGTCGGGCAATGTTGTTGCATTGAAAGACAATGACAGACTTAGCTAGTTGTGATGACTAAGCCTTATTCCACAGTCTCAAGTGCTCATTCTAACACTCTGACTAAGCATAAATAGGGGTTAGTCTGAAAGAAGAAAAGAAAAAATTGTAACATTACTCTCTCCTTAAGACTATCATCTTGATGGCTTAATTTAGGGATAATTCATAGTCCTGTATTGCATTATCAGCACTCATAAGCTTCTTGTTTACTCACTGATTGGATTCTGGTCTGTATTCCTTCCAGCTGACTAAGTAGTCGACTGTGGTTGTCATTCCACCTTTCTTTGCTCTGATTTTTTATAGTTTATAGTTTAAGACCTGGTTGATCTCATAGTATTCTTTGTCATTGATAAGGTCTGAGGGTGGCAGTGGAGGTTGTTTCTGGTTAGAAAATGCTAGTGCAATATAAGGGGTTAACAATGTCTTATTAAAGACATTGTGAATTCTCCAAGTGGGTGGTAATCAAAGTTTGTATGCACTGGCCCCAACTTTCAAGGTTATTAGGAAGGGGCTGGTGCATTTATCCACTAACTTGCATTTGGGGCATGACAAATGAAGGTTGGTTGTGTCCAGCCATACTTTATCATTAATAGAGTATTTGTAGGCCAGACACCAATGTTTATTGTATTGGGTTTTCATCATTGTGGCAGCCTTTTCAAGGGCTGCTTTGGTTTCTATATGGATCTTTGCCATCATAATGGCAAAGTTGGTAAATGCAGAGATGGTAGTTCAGTATTATTTTATTTGTATAACATTTGGATGTCATCCGTGATTAATGAAGAATGGTGTTTTTTCCATTGCTGAGTGGACCTGGTTATTGTGTTGGAAGACAGCAAGAGCCAACTATTCCACTCAATCATCTTATCAGTGGTTAATGAATAAGCAGAGGTACTTTTCAATTTCTTAGTTTGCACACTCTGTTTGCCTATCAGTTTGAGGATGATAGGTGGTTAATACATTATATTTGATGTTTAGGAGGCAAGAAAGGTCATCCAAGAACTTGGAGATGAATTGAGGTCCCCTGTCTGAGATAACTACTTGTGGCATGCCATACTTGGCATAGACTTCATCTCACAGGATTTTCACCCACTCTTCAGAGGTTAGTTCTGTTGAACAGATGATTAGAATGATTGCTTTCAAGAATCAATTGACTATGATGATAATAGTGTCATAACCATTGCAGTCTGGTAATCCAGTGATCATGTCAACAGAAATATGAGTCTATGGTGACAATAGGACCTCATTTGGATAGAGCAGTGCAGCTCAGGCCTATGTCGATGACTTTCTCTGTTGACAGACTTTGCATGCCTTGACATATGCAGTAATGTCATTTCCCATCTTGGACCACCAGTATTCTCATAATACTAGCTCTTTGGTTTTGGCAATGCCAGGATATCCAGCAGTAGCATGATCATGGCAAGTAGCGATGATTTTGCTGCATAATCCTTGGTCTTGAGAGATATAGATTCATCTGTCATAGCAGATTAATTCCCTTTCCTTTATCATTCCCCATTTATGGTTAAGAGATGAAGCCACTTGTTGGTCCTATTTGTGGTTGTTATGAGTTGCACTCTTAATGTGCTCATGAATTTCTTCCTCTGTAGACATTATCATAGCTCTGAAATGTTCAGGGTGCAATAATGTTACTCCCTCATTGTTGGTCTCCTCCTGGTCATGATCTGCCCTCTGGCTGAGCAGGTCAGCCTTTTTGTTAGCCATCTCTGCTTTATGATGAAGTGTGTATTGAAATTGGCTGAGTTCTGTGACCCATCTAGCTTGCTGGTGATTTAATTTCTGAGGCTGCTGGAAGTATTGGAGATTTTGATGATCTGTCTAAATCTCAAAGACCTCTGCAGCTCTGATCAGGTAATGTCACCATTCTTTGAGGGTGATCATGATGGTAAGAAGTTCCTTGTCATAGATTTCATAGTTGCATTCAGTGACTGTGAGTGCTTTGGACAGGAATGTGACTAGGCACTATTTTTCATCCTGCTCTTGTGAGAGTACTGCTCTGATTGCTCCTTCGCTGGAATTGGCCTCAACTCAGAATCTCTTCTCTTAAGTGGAAATGGCAAGTACGATGTCCTCAGCAAGTCATCACTTCAGATCATCAAAGGCCATCTGTTGAGAGAGCCTCCAAGTCCAAGGGGCATTGCCAGTTAATTGTGTCATTGGCCAGACCACTTTGCTGTAGTTCCAGATGAAGTGTTGGTAGAAATTTATGAATCTCAGGAATGACTGCAACTCTTTTTTCTTTATTGGTTCCAGCCATTCTGTTACCCCTGCCACCTTGATAGGATCCATGTGGATACTTTCTTTGCTAATAATGACTCCAAGATACTTGGTCTCAAGTATCTCAAATTCGCACTTCTCTGCTTTGAGACACAATTTGTGTTTCCTCATCAGGACTAATACTTGTTGTATTAGCTTTCTGTGCTCCTCCTTTATTTTTGACATGATTAAAATGTCATCAAGGTAAATGGTGACTTTCCCAGTGGTGATGAGATCTTTGAATATATTGTTCATTATCCATTGAAATATTGCTGGAGAATTGGTGAGCTCAAAGAACATGACTGTGGGTTCAAACAGCTCTTGATTCATTCTGAATGTGGCCTTCCATTCATCTCTCTCTTTTATGTGGACATTGTTATACTTCTATCAGACATTGAGTTTGATGTAGTATTTTGCACTCCAGAGCTTATCCATCAGCTCAGAGATTAATAGAAGAGGATAACAATTCTTGATTGTCATTTCATTAAGCTTTCAATAGTCTTGGACTGGCCAGAGTTTGCCATCCTTCTTTTTGATAAAAAAGAATAGAGATGCCATGGGGGACTTTGATGGTCAAATTTGTCCACTGGATAGGTTTTCATCTAAGAACTTGTCAAGTTCTTGCTGTTCATTGTTGCTGAGAGAGTAGGTTTTGCAATCCAAATTGGCATTAGTGTTTAGGATTAGCTTGATCACATGATCCCATAGCTTTGGCTTTGGGAGTTCATCAAAGCTTTCCTTTTTGAACAAGTCCTTGAAGTCACATGCTCATTCAGGCATCATTTCTTCAAAGGTCTTTTCCTTCCTCTGTTTATTGGCTTTGGTGGCCAAATCATTGGCATGATGAGTGGTGCAAATGTGTAGTTCACACTGGAGATCGATAGCAAGAATGGTTTCCCCATTCTCTATTTCTTCATCCCACTGATCTTCCAGGTCTTTGTCAGGCAATTCAAATAGAATTTTCTGACACTGGCATTTTATGAATGTGACTTGCCAAGTTTTCCAATTGATTAGTAGGTTATGGCATATCAGCTAATTGTGACCCAAAAAGATTTCCTTAGTCTTAAAATCTGTGACCACCAGGTCAATTCTTTCAGAGTGATTGCTGATTGTGAGTTGGAGCTCCATAAATTTGGTAATCGAACTGGCCTGGTTTTTGGTTCTGTCAGTGTTATATACTGAGATTGGGGCTGCCATGGTCCTTGTTGGGAGTTGATGCTTGTTGATGAAAGCATGATTAATCAAGCTCCTAGTACAACCACTATTGATTAAGGTGGTTACTGTATAAATTGATTGAGATGTAAGGGTCTCAATTTGAGCTTTAGCGAGCAAATCTCACTCAGGCATTTTGAACTGCCAAATAAACTTTTGTGGTCTGCAGAGTTCATCAAGCTATTTCAGGGCTCAACATTATTCAGCCTTTCTCATCTCTTCTATTACTTTGTCGATTACTTCTTTGACTCAGGTTCAATAAACTCAATTTTTAAGTATGGCTTTTGCCATGGCTTCATCCTTGGCATCCTTGATGGCTCTCCAGGTCCATTCTGTGTTGAATAGTTTGAGCCAAGTATTGGAGCCTTCTGCCCTTTTTTGGCCCAAAGGTATTTAAGTTTTTGTTTGTGATTCACTGATGTGTGAGATAGAAATCTTGAGTATATTTGAATGCATAATAGAAGTAGGCATAGGGGTAACTACAGAGATTTTATCAGTCTGACTAGTGGCTGATAATCACACACCATAAAAGTCTTTGGCCAGCACAGTGGAATCACTCACTGATCAGCCTCTTTTTTTATCTCCTCTTTCTTTGTTTCTTTGCTGAGCCCTTCATTCTCTTTCTGCAACTTGGTGATCTGAGCCCTGATGTCTTCATGTGTCTGCTTCTTTTTTGGGCAGTTCTTTGCTATATAGCCTTTTTGGCCACAATTAAAGTATTTGCCTTCTTCATCCGATCTATGTCCATTGGCTTCCTGGATCCAGTGTATGTCATTCCTGTCTCTGTCTTCTGTGTTCCATAGACAGGGGTCATTGAGGGTCCTGATAATTTTCTGGCAGTTTGCCCTGACTTGTTCAGAGTTAGTAGAGTTAGTCTCTTGGTATAATCTTGGAGGGTTGATGACTCTGCTTTCTGCCTTTGTCACTCTCTGTACATCTCAATGATTCATTTCTTCCATTCATCATAGCCAACCAGCATTAATGCTTTAATGCCGATTGCTGAAATTATTATAATATATGAAGAGAGGACTCCTCTCTGGAGGGCCTTGACTATTTGCCTATTGTTTGCTATGTCATTCCAAATTCTGGTGAGCCTTGCAAGTCATTCCAACTTGTTGAAATAGTCTGTGGCTGCTTTATCTTCTATTTTGTATTCCTTGATTTTTTATTTGTATATCTCTTATATGGCTAGGTCAATAAATTTGTTGTATAACATTTGTTTAAATACTGGCCATGAGAGGTATCAGTAGTGCTTCTGAGTTGATGATTGAAAGTTCAGAGAAATTAGGATCCATCAGTTTTTTGCCTTCTCTTCAAGATAAGAGACAGCAAAGATGACTTTGTTCATGTCAGTGCTGAGATATCTGATATAAACCTTGAAGTATTGCTCACAATCGATCAGGAATTGATCGATGTCATTGGAGACTCCCTTGAAGGGGCAAGGTTTTCAGAGCAAGTCAGATTGACATTGAAGGACAACAGTGTTTTCAGATAAGGCACCTATTGGGTTTGGCCATTCTCTGAATAGTGGGCAAACCCATTTGCTGGAGGGCCCTGGGAAGGAATGAAGGAAGTGGTCATTAGTGACTGGGCTTCCTTTTGGGGCAGCATCTCTTTGGACAATCACCTCATCTCATATAGTAAACCCGAGGTGAATGGCTTCAGGATCATCTCATATGGGTTCTTTTCCTGCTCTACTTGTTGTTGCCTCATCAGGGGGCAGTTGTCTGCTAAGGAGATGACTGCTCTTTCCAGTCCAAGAGTTCTGGAATCCTTCATACCATGGTGCTAAGGGACTCAGCTGATATCATGTCCATATAAGCTGAGTTGCCATGCTTCGAATCAATGGGTCTGATGCTCTGGCTTGGCTGTGGAAGGAGGGTGCCATGTAAACAGCTCATTTTAGTGAGATGAATGGAGAGCTCAGCATTGGTTGGGGTTGATCACAGGTTTGATAAGGGGAAAACAGCTTGAGAGGATCCTCCAGGTGCCATCTGTTATATTCCTCCCAGATGTACTTTATCATGGCATACTGTAAAATGTTTCTTTTTTCAGTATCATCTGCATATTTATACTTTAGTTCTAGAGGTATAGTCCTCCAGCATGCATCCTTCTATAAAAAGAGTACCCCTTGCTTGTATAGTCCTTGATATTCTGTTCCTCTCACCTGCTCTACTTCTTCTTTCAATGCTTCTTCATCAGTTTCTTCATTGGCATGTTCTATAAATTGTTTGAGTCTGAAAGAGCCTTCACTGTCTTCCTTGTTGCCTTCATCCCCACTGTCCTCTTCCTCAAGGAGGGAACTGATGGGCAGATCATAAATAGATAGTACAACTAGTCTGAAAGTCGCTGGGGACCTCATTATCAGTTCTGGCACTGGGCCTAGCCATGCTTGAGTTGGGTTCAGGGGCTGTGCACTGAATGGGAGGATTTCTGAGCTGGCTGTATGGGGTACTGCCTTGTGCTCTTTCTTTCTCCAGTTTCTGGCTATAGAGACTGAAGTTTCATTAGAACCCAGGATCGAGAAACTGACAGGTGACTCTGCTTTCTAAGAATCAGTGGAGGGCTCAGTCAGAGATGTGGGCATTGTCAGATACCTGAAGTCCATAGGCTCTGAGAACAGAGTCAGCATCTGAGGAAATGGTATCAGTTCTAGCAGAATATTAGAGGGATAGGGAGCAGTTGTTGCTTCTGACTGTCTAGTCTCATCAGATGGCTTCTTCTCAGTCAATGATACTCCCTGTTGATCCTGCCCAGGGGTCTATTTCTGAATCGGACTCTCTGAAAGGAGAGCCCAAAGTGTCAATTTAGAGACCATAATAGCTGGGAGATGCTGACTCCAGTCTGGCAGCCTCTCCTTAGTGCTCTTGTCATTGTCTCTGCTGATCATACTCAGCTTTTTCATACTCTCACTGAGCTTCTACCTGTGTATATTTTATAAGCTCTTTTTGAGCTCACTTAGCCTCTATCTATCAGACTTGATTCTGCTACTGCTGTTATACTGTATTGTTATAGTCAAAAGGGACTGTAAGGTCTCAGTCCAGAAAAACTCATCATATAATTCTGTCCCAGGCAATCCTTCCTCTTGTGCTGGCTGTCCCTGCTTCTGGCTGGCTTCTGATGTAAAGATTGTTCCAGAGGTCTTCTGCCATAGTGATGGCAAGCTCCACATTCATGAAATTCTGATGGATGCATCACTTATGGGGGTTGTCGAGTCTCAACCTGCTGATAGATAGACTTGACTCATGTTATGATTTTTCCTATTTTCTTTTCTTTTTTCTTGGAAATAACCCCTATCTTTGCTTAGTCAGAGTGCTTAGGCCAGCACTTAGGACCATGAGAATGCTTAGCTCAGCAACCCAATTGGTCACTCTCCTAGCATGTTGCTGTGTGCTGTGAAGAGAGAGATAGTACTCCTTTTGTCTTTAACTTGCAGTGCAACGACAACAGCACAACAGCATGACAACAGCTTTTGTGGAGAGCCTGGCAACAGCAGGGGTAACAGCTCTACGACAGATAATATCTTTTGTGAACATTTATTTATAGCATGATAACAGAATAGTATTTAAGTAGCATAGCTCTCGCTGTAATACTCTAGCTTCAAGCTAAAGTTTATTCTTCACCATCCTATCTTGAGCGACTTGCAACGCCTTGATCACACACTTCTATTAACACATCAGTGAATTCAGTCAGTCTAACCTGAAGTGCGAGGTTCTGAACTGTTTATCACATGTTGATAGTCACATGGAGTTTGGGCTTAACAATTAGCTTGAAGCTTCTTGCTTCCCTTTCTCAGACCCAACCATGCTGAGAAACTGAATGCCCCCTGCCTTAAATCCATCTGACCTGAACTTTACTCATGAGTTCTTTGAACTCTTGGCTTCTATCATTGGAACCTTGATCAGTTTATTGGTGATCATACAGCTGTGTCATAGATGCCAATCTATTACCGCCTGGGCTATCTGACACTACCAAGAATTCCAGCATATCTGCACAATCCTCTGAAATGTCACATCAGACCTCCTCCTCCATGACATCCCTGCCTCTGTCTGAAACTCCATCTGACACCCCAAAGAAACAGAAGATGAGTCTGGATGCTCAACTGAAGGGCATTCTAGAGAAGAGGAGGAGCAGCAGCAGCAGCAACATGAGTACTCCTCAAGACTCCTGTCAGCAATCGTTCAAGACCCTGGAAACCCCTGGGCTACAGGGTTTCAATGACCCTGACCTGACACTCTCATCCCCTCCCCTGAGCACAGCATCACTGCATCAAGAACCACCATCACCCAGTCTGGAATTGGGTGCCGGGCTAGAGACTCCTTGGATGCCATTCGGATGGCTCCAAGCATCAGAAGTACCGACAGGCATCAACCCCAACATGCCTCATCAACAAGAAGCAGTGGAAGAGAGACAA
The DNA here is from genome assembly GCF_019112545.1 of Guyanagaster necrorhizus. NCBI lineage: Eukaryota > Fungi > Basidiomycota > Agaricomycetes > Agaricales > Physalacriaceae > Guyanagaster > Guyanagaster necrorhizus. The sequence goes on along the minus strand of NW_025064885.1, from coordinate 101,944 downwards.
GAGTCAGTAGTCCTGACCCCTTCTTTGATGACACCAACAGAGATGAGGTCCGATACTGGCAAGCAGCATTAAGAGCAGCTAGTAGACTGGAACAGGAATGAGGAGGAACCTCACACCTATCAAGATGTGATCCAGTGGTACCAGACCCAATACAATCAACCCCCTGATCCCTTGCCCAGTTCCTTGAGGGACAGACATGGGCTGACCGCCAGGCCAGCCATCAGCATGCCCCCCACAGGCAGTACCTCCCAGATCAGCACAATAATACCCCAGTCAGCACTGCCAACTCTCCGTTCTGGAAACCAGCCACTCCCACCAGTGAGCCTGACCCCTGGACCGGGCCAACTGCCAGAATCGTCCATGCCGATGACTACCACCATAGGAAGCCAGCACTCCTTGACGATGACTGCCCATTATCATATGGGACAGACACCATCGCTGAAACTGACAATATCTCCATCTGAAGAGATAGGATACTGTCAGACTGGGGAACAATTGGGGGCGATGATGAGCATATTGACCCCACCGGAGACCTCAAAAAGGTCCTCAATGGGCCAATTGCCACCCTCTTCCTTTGCCCCTGGTTCTATAGAAACTTCTGCTGATATCGCAGAGCAGTGGTGCCACCAGCAGAAGGAGAAGAAGAGCAGCCTGACCAGAAGCCTACTTCTCGACCCAGACCCAATGATACTGAGTCAAGTACTCAGCCCCAACCCACTCACTCCAGAAACCTTTGGCCAGCAAGGCAGTTCTCTCCTCAAGAGGACCACCGACAAGAGGGCCAAAGGGGACAATGAGGCCAAGGAAGAGGACCAAGGCAGCTGGGTGGTGGACCTCATCCTTGAATGAGAAAGTATTGTCAGCATGATAACATGCCAAGAACAGGAGAAGAAATGATGGGAATGAGAGGTGTGAGAAGAAGAATTTATTCAGCTGTACCAAGAGCAGGTAGCCAAATTATGGAGGGATGATCGCTGGCTACGATCGTCTCTAGAATGAAGGTATACCACTGCTGACCCTGTCGAGTGGGAAGAGATTTTACAGTATACCATAATGGAATGTGCTATTTTTAATTTCAATCAGTGCTTCTTACATTATCAGATGATAGCGATACCACCATATCGACCAAGATTCAGCAAATAGGAGGCACTGATGCCATGAATCTCAAGTGTGATGCTGCCCAAGATGGCATACATGGCATCCTCAATTCGAACAGTGACATCAAGGTACTTGCTCACCACATCAGCTATCCACAGCATGGCATCTCAGCTAGCCTGATCCTATAGACAGCCGAGAACATACCATCTAAATCTCTGGACTGGCACAGAGAGCCAACTATTGGAAGGACAACCACTGCCCAATGAAGCCAAAGAAAGCAGGTCGGTTCCAACTGATCTGAAGAAGGATGACCCCAAAGCCACAGCACAGGAGTGGATCATCAAGGATGGATGGATCATCCGAAAGGAAGAGCCACCAACTCCAAGAAGTCTCATTGCCGATGATGGGTCCTTACACTCCTTTCCAGAACTGTTAAGCCCAAACTCCACATGACTATTGACATGTGATAAACAGTTCAGAACCTTGCACTTCAGGTTAGACTGACTGAGTTCACTGATGTGTTAACAGAGGTGTGTGGTTAAGGCATTCGCAAGTTGCTCAAGATAGGATGGTAGAGAATAAACTTTAGCTCGAAGCTGAGATATTACAGCAAGAGCTATACTACTTAAATACTGTTCTGTTATTGTACTATAAATAAATGTTCACAAAAGATATTGTCTGCTGTAGAGCTGTTACTCCTGCTGTTGCCAGGCTCTCCACAAAAGCTGTTGTCTTGCTGTTGTGCTCATTATCATTGCAGTGCAAGATGGGACAAAAGGAGTGTTGTCTCTCCCTTCACAGCACACAGCAATGCACTAGGAGAGTGACCGACTGGGCTGCTGAGCTAAACGTTCCCATGGTCCTAAGTGCTGGCCTAAGTGCCCTGACTAAGCAAAGATAGGGGTCATTTCCGAGAAAAAGAAAAAAAATAGGAAAAATTGTAATATTACCCCCTCCTTAAGACTATCGTTCTAATAGTTAAGTTAGGGTAAGTCTTTTCGGCCTGAAGGAGGTGGCTGATCTGCTGGACCTGTTAGTATTCCAGTGGCAGGCTTCAAACAAGTTGAAGGTGTGGTATATTGCTCTTTGCTGTATGTTCCCACTATTTGTGGCTTGTCTGTGTTACAATTTTTCCTATTTTTCTTCTATTTTCTTTTCTTTTTTCTCGGAAGTGACTCCTATCTTTGCTTAGTCAGGGCACTTAGCCAGCACCTATGACCATGGGAACGCTTAGCTCAGCAACCCAAGATGGTCATTCTCCTGTCGCACTGCTGTGTGCTATAAAGAGAGAGACAATGCTCGTTTTGTCCTCAAATTGCAGTGCACGACTACAGCTCCACAGCAAGACAACAGCTTTTATGGAGAGCCTGGCAACAGTAGGGGGAAACAGCTCTACAGCAGACAATATCTTTTGTGAACAGTTATTTATAGTGTGACAGCTAAACAGTATTTAAGTAGCCTAGTTCTCGCTGTAACATCCTAGTCTCGAACTAAAGTTTATATACTACCATTCTATCTCAAGCTCAGCTAATCACTTCGCCTTGTTCCACACCGACAACATTGACATTTGGTGAACTCTGATAGTCTAACCCGAAGTGTGAGGTTCTATCGGTTTATCATCACATGTTAATAGTCACGTGGAGTTTGGGCTTAACAATTAGTTTGAGACTTCTTGCTTCCTTTTCTCAAGCCTATTTGTGCTGAGAAACCGAATGCCCCCTGCTCTAAATCCGTCTGATCCAAACTTTACACATGAGTTCTTCGAACTCCTAGCTTCTATCATTGAAACTCTGATCGGTTTATTGGTGATCATACAGCTGTGCTGTGGATGCCAATCCATTACCGCCTGGGCTATCCGACACTATCAAGAATTCCAACGCATTCAAACAATCCTCTGAAATGTCATGCCAGACCTCCCCCTCCACAACATCCCTCCCTCTGTTCGAAACTCCATCTGACACCCCGAAGAAACAGAAGACGAGCCTAGGAGCTCGACTCAAAGGCGTTCTAGGGAAGAGGAGGAGCAGCAGCAGCATGAATATCCCCCAAGACCCCCATCGGCAGTCATTCGAGACCCTGGAAACCCTTAGGCTACAGGGTTTTGATGAACCCAACCTAACACCCCCATCCCCTCCCCTGAGCGCAGCATCACTGCATCAAGAACAACCGTCGCCCAGTCTGGAATTGGGTGCCGGGCTAGAGACTCCTTGGATGCCATTCGGATGGCTCCAAACCCCAGAAGGACCGACTGGCGTGAACTCCGACATGCCTCATCAACAAGAAGCAGTAGAAGGGGAACTCGGGTCAGTAGTCCCGACCCATTCTTTGATGACACCAACAGAGACGAGGTCTAATACTGGCAAGCAGCATCAAGAGCAGCCAGTAGAATAAAGCAGGAGTGAGGAGGAGCCCCATGCGTACCAAGGAGTAGTCCAGTGGTACCAAACACAATATGACTAACCCCCCAGTCTCTTGCTGACTTCCTCAATGCTCCCGACTTTCCATTTCGGGAACCAGCCTCTCCCCCCAGTAACCCAGACCCCTGGACAGGGTCAACTGCCAGAGTCGTCCGGGCCGACGACTACTACTACAGAGAGCAGACACTCCTCAGCGATGACCGCCCGCTTTCATATGGGACAGACACCATCGCCAAAACTGACGATATCCCCATCTGGGGAAATAAGATACTGTCAGACCTCGGATCAATCAGGGGAGACAACAAACATATTGACCCCACCGGGGACCTCAAAAGGGTTCTCGATGGGCCAATTGCCGCCCTCTTCCTCCGTCTCTGGTTCTATAGAAACTTCCGCTGGTATTGCAGAGCAGTGGTGCCACCAGCAGAAGACAAAGAGGAGCAGCCCGACTGGGAGCCTACTCCTCGACCCGGACCCAAGGACACTGAGTCCAGCACTCAGCCCCAGTCTGCCCGCCCTGGAAACCTTCAGCCAGCAAGGCAGTTCCCTCCTCAGGGGGACCACCGACAAGGGGGCCGACGGGGACGACGAGGCCGAGGAGGAGGACCAAGAGGGCCGAGTCGTGGACCCTATCCTTGAGTGGGGAAGTATTGTCAGTATTACCATGTGCCAAGAACAGGAAAAGAAGCGATGAGAATGAGAGACATGGGAGGAGGAGTTTATCCGGCTATACCAAGAACAGGTAGCCAAACTGTAGAGGGATGATCTCTGGCTATGATCATCCCTAGGGAGAAGATACACGGCCGCTGATCCTGTTGAGAAGGAGGAGATTTTATAGTATGCCGCGATGGAGCGGGCTATTTTTAATTTCAATCAGCGGTTCTTACATTACCAGATGATGGCAATGCCACCATACTGACCAAGGTTCGGCAAGTGTCAGGCACCAATGCCGTGGACACCAAGTATCATGCCGTCTAGAATGACAAACACAGCATTATCAATCTGAACAGTGACATCAAGGTACTCGGATGCCACATCTGCCATCTGCAGCACAGCATCTCGGCTAGCACGATTCTATGGACAACCAAGGATTCACCACCTGAACCTCTGGACCGGCACAGGAAGCCGATTACTGGCAGGACAGCCACTGCCCAATGAAGCTGAGGCAAGTGGATCGGGCCCCACCGACCAGAAGAAGGATGACCCTGAAGCCACGGCACAGGGGTGGACAATCAAAGATGGATGAATCGTCCGAAAGGAAGGACCCCTGATGCCAAGAAGTCCTGTCGCTGATGATGGGTCCCTACATTCCTTTCCAGGACCCCCGATGGACTGGGTCGGCCCTCCTGGTGGGGAACCCCCGAATCCAATGGTGCCTCTGGATCCGAAGGTGCATGTATTAAATGTCAAACCGACATTTGGGCGGGACCCTCTTCCCTTCAAGGGGGCCTCAGATGATATTGACCGCTTTCTTTTAGACTGTGACCAATATTTCCAGGTTTTCACTTCCTACTTCCTCCTCGATGTATACAAGGTCAACTATGCCACTACATACTTTGAAGACAGAGCAAAGGTATGGTGGGTACTAATGGCACCTACCTTCTGGTCAACCACAAGACAACACCACCGACTCTCCTCATGGCCAGTACTAAAGCAGATGATCCACGATAAGTTCACGGATCTGGCTGTTCGAGAAGTACACAAGACCAAGATAAAGGAATACAAGATGGGCGACAAAGCAGTGCCTGACTACTTTGACAAATTGGAGCGACTTGGGAAGTTGGCCGGAATCTGGGAGGACGTCTCTGACACAAGACGAATGGTTGAATATATAAAGATGAGAGTGCCACCTCACTACCTAAAGACCATCTCAGACCTTGGCCATAGCGTACCAATTGGCTATGATGACTGGAAGTCGCGAATCACCCTAATGTGGCAAGAATGGCAATGACAGAAGGCAGAGGCGACCAACCTGTGGGGACAACACAGGTACCAGGGACAGGGCTTAAAGCCCTCCACCTCCCATGCGACCATGTCTGCCAGGCCCAGCGGCTCAGCCCCAACTTCCCAGAATGATGGGAAGCAAACCGGTAAGGGCCCAAGTACTGGAAAGGGTAAGCAGATCGACGTGGTTTGCCTCAAGAAGGAGGGGAAGTGCTTCAACTGTGGCCAACCAGGCCACATGGCATGGAACTGCCCAGAGAAGAAGAACAAACACATGCGGGAGGACATCAGGGCACAGATTGCCGATTTGATGAAGGAGGACGAAGACCTTGGGCATGATGACAAGCCTGAGGAGGTAAAAGATGGGGCCGAGCAGTAGGCAATTCAACTGCCTCAGCCAAGGACAAGAGTAATGGGTCACAGCCTGCAGGACAGACTGACATTTTTTCTTCTTCTGTAGTTTCCACCCCTATGTCTAAATTATGCATGCATTCGAATATACCTGACCCTGTTACTCAGAAACCAGAATCGCCTAAGGAACTAACTTCTAAAACTCAAATGCCGACAAAGGGCCGAAGAGGGGCAGAGAGCCCCAAAGATACATCTTTATCTTCCATTCATCAAACTAAAAAAATAAAACAGACTCAACTGCCTTTGGGCCAAACAGGGGTAGAGAACCCCACAGCCTGGCTCAAGCCGTTCGACACTGAATGGACTTGGCAGGCAATCAAAGACACAAGAGATGAAACAGCGGCAAAGGCTGTACTCAAGAACTGGGTACACAAGACCTGCATCGAGGAAGTAATCGATGATATGATCATGGGAATGCGAAAGGTGGAAAGATGCCAAGCACTCGAATGGCTCGATAAATTACGTGGTCCACGAAAGTTCATTCGATGGACTAAGTCCTCAGGACAGGACTTAGTAACCAAAGCACAGATCGAGACCTTAACATCTCGGTCTACCCATGCAGTCACTGCCCTGATCGACAGTGGCTGCACAAGAAGTTCCATCAATCGAGCTTTCATCACCAAGCACCAATTACCTACATGAGCAATGGTGGCCCCAATTCCTGTCTATAATGCAGATGAGACAAGGAACCAAGCAGGGTTGATCACTGAGTACGTGGAACTTAGGCTCACTATTGGCGATCACTTGGAACAAATCGACTTAGCGGTAACAGACCTAGGAACCAGAGAAGTATTCCTCGGTCATGATTGGCTAATCAGACACAATCCGCTAATCAACTGGAAAACCAGATGAATCATCTTTGCCCGATGCCATTGCCAGAAAATTCCATTCGAACTACCGGATGAAGATCCCGAAGACTGGTGGGATGAAGAAATGGAGGACGGTGAAACCATTCTCACTGTCGACCTGCAAAGAGCCATTAGCATTTGCGCTGTACACCATGCTAATGACTTAGCGGCAAAAGCTAATGCTGAAAAAGAGGAGAAGACATTCGAAGAAATGGTACCTGAATGGGCACATGACTACTGGGATTTATTCGAAAAAGACAGTTTCGATGAACTACCTGATGCAAAACCATAGGACCATGCAATTGAATTAATCCCTAACACCAATGCTAACTTGGACTGCAAGTGCTATCCACTTGGCAATAACGAACAACAAGAACTAGATAAGTTCCTTGAAGAAAACTTATCTAGTGGATGAATCTGGCCATCAAAGTCACCGATGGCATCGCCCTTCTTCTTCGTCAAAAAGAAGGACGGGAAGCTCTGACCAGTGCAAGATTACTAGAAACTCAATGAAATGACGATCAAAAATTGTTATCCTCTTCCATTAATCTCGGAGTTAATGGACAAACTCTGAGGTGCAAGGTACTACACCAAGCTCGATGTTCGGTGGGGGTACAATAATGTGTGAATCAAAGAAGGCGACAAGTGGAAGGCTGCTTTTCGAACAAACCACGGATTGTTCGAACTGACAGTAATGTTCTTCAGCCTAACTAACTCACCAGCAACCTTCCAGTGGATGATGAATGATATCTTCAAGGATCTCATTGCCACAGGGAAGGTCACGATCTATCTGGATGATATACTAATCATGTCCAAAACCAAAGAAGAACACAGACGATTGGTACACCAAGTCCTATCCTTGATGAGGAAGTATCGGCTCTTCCTCAAGGCCAAAAAATGCGAATTTGAGGTATCAGAGACCGAATACCTCAGAGTCATTATCAGCGAAGGAAGCATCAGGATGGACCCTATCAAAGTTGCAGGAGTAACAGAATGGCCAGAACCGACCAAAAAAAAGGAACTGCAATCATTTCTCGGATTCACCAACTTCTACCATCAGTTCATCCAAGACTACAGCAAAATAGTCCAACCAATGACACAATTAACTGGAAATTCCCCATGGACTTGGAGAATTTCCCAACAGACAGCATTTGATGATCTTAAATGCCGATTAGCCGAAGATGTCATTCTGGCTATACCCAGCCAGGAAGGGAAATTCCGTGTGGAAGCCGACTCAAGCGAAGGTGCAATTGGGGCAGTACTCTCACAGGAACAAGATGGCAAATGGCAACCAGTTGCCTTCATATCAAAAGCACTCACAGTAACAGAGCACAACTATGAAATCTACGACAAAGAACTCCTCGCTATAATGCTAGCTCTTGCCGAATGGTGGCACTATCTCATTGGAGCAGTCCAAACTTTTGAAATATGGACTGATCACCAGAATTTCTGATATTTCTGACAACCTCAAAAGCTTAATCGCAGACAAGCCTGATGGGTCACAGAATTATTCGAATATGAATACACGCTACACCACAAAGCCGGTGTCACCAACAAGAAGGCCGATTTTCTCAGCTGCAGGGCAGATCACAACCAGGGAGACGACAATAAGGAGGTCGTCTTATTACAACCAGAACACTTTTGGGCAATGATCATGCCGATGGAAGAAGAGATGCATGAACACATCAAGAGCGCTATCCAGGACCCACATAAATGGGATCAACGAATTGCCTCATCACTCAATCATGAGCGAGGGCTGAAGAAGGAAGGAGGACTAATCCATTATGATGAATGGATCTACATCCCCAGAGATCAAAAACTTCATGGTGACATCATTGCCACATGTCATGATCACGTGACCTCTGGACACCCGAGGATCGCCAAAACAAAGGAATTAGTCTTGAGGGAATACTGGTGGCCAAAAATAGATTATGATATCACCCGATATGTCAAGGCCTGCGAAGTCTGCCAACGAGGCAAGACTTCAACACAACCCAGAGCTGCGCCACTCCACCTGAATGAGGTCCCCTCGTCACCATGGACCCACATCTCGGTGGATATGATTACCGGACTTCCCAAAAGTGACAGCTATGATGCAATCATCATTATAGTCGATCACTTCTCGAAGGTAATCATTTCGATCGCCTGCTTCACTGAATTGACATCCGAGGGATGGGCAAAGATACTACGTGATGAGGTTTATGCAAAGTACGACATGCCTCAGGTAGTAATCTCAGACAGAGGACCACAATTCATTTCCAAATTCTTGGACGACTTGTACCGACTGCTCAATATCAGGAGAAATGCCTCAACGGCATATCACCCACAGACAGATGGCCAAATAGAGTGGGCCAACCAGGAAATTGAAAAGTATCTGCGACTTTTCATCAGTTATCGGCAGGATGACTGGACGGAATGGCTAGCACTGGCAGCATTCCAACATAACAACAGAATTTACTCTGCAACAGGTAAAACGCTGTTCTTTGCGAATTATGGATGGAACCCACCAGTTGCGCAAACTGAACAGATTCACACAATGATGCCAGCTTCAACGGACTTTGCTACAACAATGACAAAGATCCATGAAGAAACCAAGGCCACCCTCAACAAAGCCGCTTTGTCCATGAAAAAGCAGTATGACAAACACAAATGGCCAGCACACAAATACTTAGTCAATGACAAAGTATGGCTGGACACTACAAACCTCCACCTTCCAAGGCCAAAGCGAAAATTAGCAGACAAACGGATGGGACCATTCAAGATCACAGCTAAAATCGGGGAATCCACATACAAGTTGCAGCTCCCAGCAACTTAGAAAATCCATAATGTTTTCAATGAAACATTATTGACCCCATACGTCGCACCAGCCTTTCCAAACCAAGAACGACCACCTCCACCACCGGCAGAACTCATCGATGATGAAGAACACTATGAAATCGACGAAGTTCTAAATCACAAAACAAGATGGGTTAAAGCATGGGGCAGCAGAATGACAACGATGGTTGACTACCTAGTCAGCTGGAAAGGATATGGGCCGGAATCAAACCAATGGGTCAACGAGAAATACATGAATGTGGAAGACACGATTGTCGACTACAAGCACAGAATCAATCTAGTCGACAATGGGGGGATCACAGCAACTATGGGACATACAACGACAAGCAATATGTTTCAAGTATGCGACAGACCCACAGGCAGCCTGCGACAAGTCGAAAGTCACGACATAACAGCAGCCAACAGTCAAAAGGACACAAACCGTCCGACGGAACCAACCAGAATTGCAACACCCTCACAGTTCAAGATTCTGCGAAAGCAAAATGAAACATCGAAGGGCCAAAGTCTTTATGAACCTGCAAACTGACGGATGGGTCCAGCAGATCAGCCATCTCCTTCCGAGGGAGGGGGTCTACCCTAACTTAACCATCGGGATGATGGTCTTAAGGAGGGGGTAATGTTATGATTTTTCCTATTTTTCTTTTATTTTCTTTTCTTTTTCCTCGGAAGTGACCCCTATCTTTGCTTAGTCAGAGTGCTTAGCCAGCACCTATGACCATGGGAATGCTTAGCTCAGCAACCCAAGATGGTCATTCTCCTGTCGCACTGCTGTATGCTGTGAAGGGAGAGACAATGCTCGTTTTGTCCTCAAATTGCAGTGCACGACTACAGCTCCACAGCAAGACAACAGCTTTTGTGGAGAGCCTGGCAATGGTAGGGGGAAACAGCTCTACAGCAGACAATATCTTTTGTGAACAGTTATTTATAGCATGACAGCTAAACAGTATTTAAGTAGCCTAGTTCTTACTGTAACACCCCAGTCTCGAACTAAAGTTTATACACTACCATTCTACCTTGAGCTCAGCTAATCGCTTCATCTTGTTCCACACTGACAACATTGACATTTGGTGAACTCTGATAGTCTAACCTAAAGTGTGAGATTCTATTGGTTTATCATCACGTGTTAATAGTCACATGGAGTTTGGGCTTAACAGTCTGTCACAGGGTCATCTTTATCATCCTCTTTAACATGTCCTCTGCTGCTGGCAGGTTGGTTGATGTATATCTGGCTAGATATAACATCCCTTCTTGTTGTCGCCAGCCCTTGTTCCACAGATATAATGTTGAACATGACCCCCTTTGCATCTACTTTGTTGATTCTGTGTTCATAGTCCTGAATCACCTCTTCTGCATTCATGTATTTTTTGTTGACCCATTGGTTTGATTCTGGACCATATCCTTTCCAGCTGACTAGATAGTCAACAGTTGTTTTCATGCCTCTGCCTTGTGCTTTAACCTTTCAGGTTTTGTGGTTTAGCACCTCATCGATTTCATAGTGTTCTTCGTCGTCGATGAGTTCTGCTGGTGGTGGAGGTGGCTTTTCTTAGTTTGGAAAGGCTGGCACCATGTATGGTGTCAATAATGTTTCATTGAATACATTATGCATTCTCCAGGTTGTCAGGATCTGCAACCTGTATGCAGAGTTTTCGATTTTGCATAGAACTTTGAATAGTCTGGTTCATTTGTCTGCAAATTTCCGTTTTGGTCATGGCAAATGCAGATTTGTTGTGTCCAGCCAAACCTTGTCATTGGTTGAATATTGATGAGCTGCCTGTCAGTGCTTGTCATATTGATTCTTCATTGTTGAAGCAGCTTTTTCGAGGGCTGTTTTGGTTTCTTCATGGATTTTTGACATTGATGTTGCAAAATCCTTTGATGCTGGTGTCATCGTATGGGCCCATCCTGTTTCCACCACTGGTGGATTTCACCCATAGTTCATAAAGAACAGAGTTTTTCCTGTTGCTGAGTGAATTCTGTTATTGTGTTGGAATGCTGCTAGTGCTAGCCATTCTGTCCAGTCGTCTTGTCAATAGTTGATGAAAAGTCATAAATACTTTTCAATTTCCTGGTTGGCCTGTTCCATTTGGCCATCTGTTTGTGAGTGGTATGCCATGGAGGCATTCCTCTTGATGTTGAGGAGTCAGTACAAATCGTCCAAAAATTTGGAGACAAATTGTGGTCCTCTGTCTGAAATTACTACTTGAAGCATGCCATACTTTGCATAAACCTCATCTCGTAGTATTTTTGCCCATCCTTCAGATGTCAATTCTGTTGAGCAGATGATCAGAATGATCACCTTTGAGAAGCAATTGACTATGATGATGATTGCATCATATCCATCACTTTTGGGAAGCTTGGTTATCATATCTACCGAAATGTGGGTCCATAGTGATGAAGAGACCTCATTTGAGTGGAGAGGAGCTGCTCTGCATTGTGTGGAGGTCTTGCCTCATTGGCAAACCTTGCAAGCCTTGACATATCAGATGATATTATGGTCCATCTTTGGCCACCAATATTCTCTCAAGACTAATTCCTTCATTTTAGCAATCTCAGGGTGTCCAGTGGTTGCATGATCATGACATGTGGCGATGATGTCACTCTGCAGTCCTTGATCCCTTAGGATGCAGATCCGTTCATCATAACAGATTAATCTCCCTTCTTTCTTTAGCCCACACTCGTGATTGAGTGATGGAGCAATTCTTTGATCCCATTTGTGGGGATCCCAAGTGGCACTCTTGATGTGTTCATGCATCTCTTCTTCCATTGGCATGATCATTGCTCAGAAGTGTTCTGGTCATAATAATACAACCTCCTTGTTGTCATCTCCTTCTTGGTTATGATCTGCCCTGTGGCTGAGGAAGTCGGCCTTCTTGTTTGCTACTCCAGCTTTGTGATGGAGTGTATACTCATACTCTGATAGTTCCATGACCCATCTTGCTTGTCTGTGGTTGAGTTTTTGAGGTTGTCAGAAATATTGGAGATTTTGATGATCGGTCCAGATCTTGAAGGTCTGATTTGCCCCAATGAGATAATGCCACCATTCAGCAAGGGCAAGCATTATAGCGAGGAGTTTTTTATTGTAGATTTCATAGTTGCGCTCTGTCACAATGAGTGTCTTTGACATAAAGGTGACTGGTCGCCATTTATTATCTTGTTCCTGTGAGAGCATGGCTCTGATTGCACCTTCACTAGAGTCTGCTTCCACCTGGAACCTTCCATCTTGGCTAGGAATTGCCAAGATGATGTCTTCAGCTAGTCGGCATTTAAAGTCATTGAATGCCACCCATTGGAAAATTCCCCAGTTCCATGAGGAATTTCCAGTTAATTGTGTCATCAGTCACACTATTCTGCTGTAGTCTCAGATGAACCGCCAGTAGAAGTTGATGAATCCAAGAAATGATTGTAGCTTCTTCTTCTTAGTTGGTTCTGGCCATTTGGTTACTCCTGCAACCTTGATAGGGTCCATCCTAATGCTTTCTTCACTGATAATGACTCCAAGGTATTCTATTTCTAATACCTTGAATTCGCATTTTTCAGCCTTGAGGAAGAGTCGATGCTTCCTCATCAAGGATAGTACTTGATGTATTATTCTTTGGTGTTCTTTCTTGGTTTTGGACATAATGAGTATGTCGTTCAAGTAGATTGTGACCTTTTCCATGGCAATGAGATCTTTGAAGATGTCATTCATCATCCACTGGAAGGTGGCTGGTGAGTTAGTTAGTCTGAAGAACATCACTGTCAGTTCGAACAAATCACAGTTTGTCCGAAAAGTGGCTTTCCACTCATTGCCCTCCTTGATATGCACATTGTTGTATCCCCACTGAACATCCAGTTTGGTGTAATATTTTGCGCCTTGGAGTTTGTCCATTAACTCTGAGATTAACAGAAGGGGATAATAGTTTTTGATTATTATCTCATTGAGTTTCCGATAGTCCTGTACCAGTCGGAGTTTTCCATCCTTCTTTTTGATGAAAAAGAAGGGTGATGCCATTGGTGACTTTGATGGCTGGATCCTTTCACTAGATAAGTTTTCATCGAGAAACTTATCTAGCTCTTGTTGTTCGTTATTGCCTAGTGGATAGCACTTGCAATCTAGATTGGTGTTGGCATTAGGGATTAGTTCGATTGCATGGTCTCAGGGTTTCGCATTGGGTAGTTCATCAAAACTCTCTTTTTCAAATAAATCCTGGTAGTTGTGTGCCCATTCAGGTACCATTTCTTTGAATGTCCTTTCCTCTTTTCTGGCATTAGCTTTTGCCACTAGGTCATTAGCATGATGCACTGCCCAGATGCTAATGGCCCTTTGTAGGTTGACAGTGAGGATAGTTTCTCCATCTTCCATTTCTTCATCCCATCGATCCTCAGGGTCTTCATCCAGTAATTCAAATGGAATTTTTCAGCATTGACATCGAGTGAAAATGATGCATCCGGTTTTCCAATTAATTAGCAGATTATGTCTGATCAGCCAATCATGACTCAGGAATATTTCTTTTGTTCTTAGGTCAGTTACTGCTAGATCAATTCTTTCTGAATGATCACTAATAGTGAGCTTAAGCTCCACATACTTGGTAATTGATCTGGCTTGGTTTTTCATCCCATTCACATTGTAGACTGAGATGGATGCTGCTGTTGCCCAAGTAGGCAATTGATGCTTGTTGATAAAAGCTTGGTTGATGCTACTTCCTATGCAGCCACTGTCAATTAAGGTGGTGATTGCATGGGTTGATCGAGATGTCAATATCTCGATCTGTGCTTTGGCTAGTAAATCCTTTCCCATAGACTTGGCTCGTCAGATGAATTTTCATGGTCCGTGTAACTCATCAAGCTATTCCAGAGCTCAACATCGTTCCATGGTTCACATTCCTGTGATCATGTTGTCAATCACTTCCTTGACTCAGGTCTTATGAACCCAATTCTTGAGTATGGCTTTTGCCACTGCTTCATCCTTGGCATCTTTAATGGCTTGCCAAGTCCATTTGGTATTGAATGGTTTTAGCCAACCTGTGGGGTTCTCTACCCCTGTTTGGCCTAAAGGCAGTTGAGTCTGTTTTATATTTTTAGCTTGATAAACTTTTGATGAAGATGCACCTTTGGGGCTCTCTGTCCCTCTTCAGCCCTTCATTGGCACTTGAGTTGTTAGAGTCAGTTCCTTAGATGATCCTGAATAGTGGATAATTGGGTCGAGTATATTTGAATGCATGCATAATTTAGGCATAGAGGGTAATACTACAGAGGGTAAAATGTCAGTCTGTCTAGCAGTTTGTAACCCGTTTTCCTGTTTCTTGGCTGAGCCAGTGGAATCGCTCACTGCTTGGCCCCGTCTTTTACCTCCTCGGGTTTGTCATTGTCCCTGAGGTCTTTGTCTTCCTTCATCAGTTCAGCAATCTGCATTCAGATATCTTCTCATATGCGCTTGTTCTTCTTCTTGGGACAGTTTCATGCCATGTGGCCTGGTTGGTCACAATTAAAGCACTTCCCCTCCTTCTTGAGATAATCCATGTCAATCTGCTTGCCTATTCTGGTACTTGGACCCTTACCAGTTGGCTTCTCATCGTTCCAAGAAGTTAGGGCTGAGCCACCAGACCTGGCAGATGTGGTTGCATGGGAGGTTGAGGGCTTTGAGCCCTGTCCCTGATACCTGTGCTGGTCCCACAGGTTTGCCACTTCCACCTTCTGTCACTGTCATTCCTGCCACATTAGGATGATTTATGCCTTCCAATCATTGTAGCCAATCAGAACACTGTGGCCGAGATCTGAAATGGTCTTTAGGTAATGAGGCAGCAGTCTCCACTTCATGTACTTGACCATTCGTCCTGAGTCAGCTATGTCTTCTCTGATCCCGGTGAGTTTCTGTTATGATTTTTTCTATTTTTCTTCTATTTTCTTTTCTTTTTCCTTGAAAGTAATCCCTATCTTTGCTTAGTCAGGGCACTTAGCCAGCCCTTATGACTGTGGGAATGCTTGCTCAGCAGCCCAAGTTGGTCATTCTCCTGTCGCACTGCTGTGAGCTGTGAAGGGAGAGACAATGCTCTTTTTGTCCTCAAATTGCAGTGCATGACCACAGCTCCGCAGCAAGACAACAGCTTTTTGTGGAGAACCTGGCAATGGTGGGGGGAACAGCTCTACAGCAGACAATATCTTTTGTGAACAGTTATTTATAGCATGACAGCTAAACAGTATTTAAGTAGCTTAGTTCTTGCTGTAACACCCCAGTCTCAAACTAAAGTTTTACTTCACCATCTTATCTCAAGCTCCTGCTACTTGCAACGCCTTGACCACACTGACATCATTAACATTCGGTGAACTCTGATAGTCTAACCTGAAGTGCAAGGTTCTATCAGTTTATCATCACATGTTAATAGTCACGTGGGATTTGGGCTTAACAATTAGTTTGAGACTTCTTGCTTCCTTTTCTCAAGCCTATTTGTGCTGAGAAACCAAATGCCCCCTGCTCTAAATCTGTCTGATCCAAACTTTACACATGAGTTCTTCGAACTCCTAGCTTCTATCATTGGAACCCTGATCGGTTTGTTGGTGATCATACAGCTGTGCCATGGATGCCAATCTATTACTGCCTGGACTATCCGACACTATCAAGAATTTCAGCACATCCATACAATCCTTCGCAATGTCATGCCAGACCTCCCCCTCCATGACATCCCTCCCTCTGTCCGAAACTCCATCCGACACCCCAAAGAAACAGAAGACGAGCCTGGGAGCTCGACTCAAAGGCGTTCTAGGGAAGAGGAGGAGCAGCAGCAGCACGAATATCCCCCAAGACCCCCATCAGCAGTCATCCGAGACCCTGGAAACCCTTGGGCTACAGGGTTTCGATGAACCCGACCTGACACCCCCATCCCCTCTCCCAAGTGCAGTGTCACTGCATCAAGAACAACCGTCACCCAATCTGAAATTGGGCGCTGGGCTAGAGACTCCCTGGATGCCATTCGGATGGCTCCAGGCACCAGAAGCATCACAAGAAGCAGTGAGAGAGGAACAAGGGTCAGTAGCCCCGACCCCTTCTTTGATGACACCAACAGAGACGAAGTCTGCTACTGGCAAGCAGTGTCAAGAGCAGCCAGTAGAATAGAGCAAGAACAAGGAAGAGCCTCATGCATACCAAAGAGTAGTCTAGTGGTACCAAACCCAGTACGGCCAACCCCCCAGTCTCTTGCTGACTTCCTCGATGCTCCCGACTTTCCATTCCGGGAGCCAGTCTCTCCCCCCAGTGACTCTGACCCCTGGACAGGGTCGCTCGCTGGAACTGTCCATGCCGATGACTACCACTGCTGGCAGTCACCATTCCTCGATGATGACCACCTGCTATCATATGAGACAGACACCATCACCGAAACTGATGATATTCCCGTCTGAGGAGATGGGATACTGCCGGCCCTCAGATCAATCAGGGGCGACGACGAACATATTGACCCCACCGGGGACCTCAGAAGGGTCCTCAATGGGCCAATCGCTGCCCTCTTCCTTCGCTCCTGGTTCTATAGAAACTTCCACTGGTATCGCTGAGCAGTGGCGCCACCAGCAGAAGGAGAAGAGGAGCAGCCCGATAGGGAGCCTACTCCTCAATCTGGACCCGAGGACACTGAGTCCAGTACTCAGCCCCAGGCCACCTGTCCTGGAAACCTTTGGCCAGCAAGGCAGTTCCCTCCTCAAGGGGACCACCGACAAGAGGGCCAATGGGGACAATGAGGCTGAGGAGGAGGACCAAGGGGGCCGAGTTGTGGACCCCATCCTTGAATGGGGAAGTATTGTCGACATAACCACATGCCAAGCACAGGAGAAAAAGCGACGAGAACGAGAGGCATGGGAGGAGGAGTTTGTTCGGCTATATCAAGAACAGATAGCTGAGCTGTGGAGGGATGATCTTTGGCTACGATCATCCCTGGGAAGAAGGTACACAGCCGCTGATCCTGTTGAGAAGAAGGAAATTTTACAGTATGCCGCGACAGAGCAGGCTATTTTTAATTTCAATCAGCAGTTCTTACATTATCAGATGATGGCAATGCCACCATATCGACCAAGATTCAGCAAGCAACAGGCACCAATGCTATAGATGCCGAGTGTCATGCCATCCAGAATGACAAATATGGCATTGTCAATCTGAACAGCAACGTCAAGGTACTCAGATGCCACATCTGCCATCCACAGCACAGCATCTCAGCTAGCCCGATCTTATGGACAACCAAGGATTCATCACCCAAACCCCTGGACCAGCACAGGAAGCCGACTACTGGCAGGACAGCCACCACCTGATGAAGCCGAGGGAAGTGAATCGGTTCCCACTGATCAGAAGAAGGATGACTCTGAAGCTACGGCACAGAGGTGGACGATCAAAGATGGCTGGATTGTCCGAAAGGAAGGGCCTCCGATGCTAAGGAGCCCCGTTGCCGACGATGGATCCCTGCATTCCTTTCCAGGGCCTCCAATGGACTGGATTGGCCCTCTTGGTGGGGAACTCCTAAATCCGATGCTGCCTCTGGATCTGAAGGCACATGTATTAAATGTCAAACCGACATTTGGGCAGGACCCTCTTCCCTTCAAGGGGGCCTCAGATGATATTGACTGCTTCCTTTTAGACTGCAACCAATATTTCCAGATCTTCACTTCCTATTTCCTCCTCGACATATACAAGGTCAACTATGCCACTACATACTTTGAAGACAAAGCAAAGGTATGGTGGGTATTGATGGCACCCACCTTCTGGTCAACCATGAGACAACACCACCGACTCTCCTCGTGGCCGGTACTAAAGCAGATGATCCGTGACAAGTTCATGGATCTGGCTGTCTGAGAAGTACACAAGACAAAGATGAAGGAATACAAGATAGGCGATAAGGTGGCACCAGACTATTTCAATGAGTTGAAACGACTCAGAAAACTTGCCGGAATCCAGGAGGACATAGCTGACTCGGGGCGCATGGTCGAGTACATAAAATTGGGGCTGCCACCCCATTACCTAAAGACCATTTCAGATCTCGGCCATAGCATTCCAATCGGCTACAACGAATGGAAGGCAAGAATAGTCCTCATGTGGCAAGAACGACAGTGGCAGAAGGCAGAGGCGACCAACCTGTGGGGACAACACAGGTACCAGGGACAGGGCTCAAAGCCCTTCACCCCCCATGCGACCACGTCCACCAGGCCTGGCGGCTCAGCCCCAACTTCCCAGAACGATGGAAAGCGAACCGGTAAGGGCCCAAGTACTGGAAAGGGTAAGCAAATTGATGTGGATCACCTTAAGAAGGAGGGGAAATGCTTCAATTGCGGCCAACCAGGCCATATGGCATGGAACTGTCCAGAGAAGAAGAACAAATGCATGCGAGAGGACATTAGGGCACAGATTGCCAATTTAATGAAGGAAGACGAAGACCTCAGGCACGACGACAAGACCGAGGAGATAAAAGGAGAGGCCGAGCAGTGAGCGATTCCGCTGACTCAGCCAAAGGACTGGAGAACGGGTCAAAGCCTGCTGGACAGACTGACATTTTATCCTCTGTAGTATTACCACCTATGACTAAATTATGCATGCATTCGAATATATCAAACCTCATTACTCAGAAACCAGAATCGCCTAAGGAATCGACTTCTAGAACTCAAGCGCCAATGAAGGGCCGAAGAGGGGCAGAGAGCCCCAAAGGTACATTCTCATCTTCTGTTCATCAAACTAAAAAAATAAAACAGACTCAACTGCCTTCGGGCCAAACAAGGGTAGAGAACCCCACAACCTGACTCAAGCCATTCAATACCGAATGGACTTGATGAGCAATCAAAGATGCAAAGGATGAAACAGCGGCAAAAGCCATACTCAAAAATTGGGTACACAAGACCTGCATTGAGGAGGTGATCGATGATATGATCACAGAAATGCAAAAAGTAGAGAGGTGCCAAGCACTCGAGTGGCTTGATAAATTGCATGGCCCATGAAAGTTCATTTGAAGAACTAAGTCCTCAGGACAGGACTTAGTAACCAAGACACAGATCGAGACATTAACGTCTCGATCTACCCATGCAGTCACTGCCCTGATCGACAGTGGCTGCACGGGAAGTTCCATCAATCGAGCTTTCATCATCAAGCACCAATTACCTACACAGGCAACTGCGGCCCCCATACCCATCTACAACACAGACGGAACAAAAAACCAGGCAGGATCAATCACCGAATACATAGAGCTTGGGCTCACCATTGGCAATCACTCAGAACGAATCGACCTCGCAGTAACAGACCTAGGAATGAGAGAAGTGTTCCTTGGTCATGATTGGCTAATCAGGCACAACCCGCTAATCAATTGGAAAACCAGATGAATCACCTTCGCCTGATGTCATTGCCGGAAAATTCTATTTGAACTACTGGATGAAGATCCTGAAGACTGATGGGATGAAGAAATGGAGGATGGCGAGACCATTCTTATGGTCGACTTACAAAGGGCCATTTGTATTCAGGCTGTGCACTATGCTAATGACTTAGCAGCAAAAGCTAATGCCAAAAAAGAGGAGAAGACATTCGAAGAGATGGTGCCTGAATGGGTGCACGACTATCAGGATTTATTCGAAAAAGACAATTTCGATGAACTACCTGATGCGAAACCATGGGACCGTGCCATCGAACTAATCCCCAATGCAAATGCCAATTTAGATTGCAAATGCTATCCACTAGGCAATAATGAACAACAAGAGCTAGACAAGTTTCTCGAAGAGAACTTATCTAGTGGACAAATCTGACCATCAAAGTCACCGATGGCATCACCCTTCTTTTTTGTCAAAAAGAAGGACAGGAAGCTCCGACCAGTACAAGATTACCAGAAACTCAATGAAATGACGATCAAAAATCGTTATCCTCTTCCATTAATCTCGGAGTTAATGGACAAACTTCAAGGTGCAAGATACTACACCAAACTCAACATTCAGTGGAGATACAATAATATGTGAATCAAAGAAGGCGACGAGTGGAAGGCTGCTTTTTGAACAAACTACAGATTGTTCGAACTGACAGTAATGTTCTTCAGCCTAACTAACTCACCAGCAACCTTCTAGTGGATGATGAATGATATCTTTAAAGATCTCATTGCCACAGGAAAGGTCACGATCTATCTGGATGATATACTAATCATGTCCAAAACCAAAGAGGAACACAGACAATTGGTATGACAAGTCCTATCCCTGATGAGGAAGCATTGGCTCTTCCTCAAGGCCAAAAAATGCGAATTCGAGATATTAGAAACAGAATACCTCAGAGTCATTATCAGCGAAGGAAGCATTCGAATGGACCCAATCAAAGTGGCAGGAGTAACCAAATGGCCGGAACCAACGAAGAAGAAGGAGTTGCAATCATTCCTTGGCTTCACCAACTTCTATCGAAGGTTCATTCGGGACTACAGCAAAATAGTCCGACCAATGACGCAATTAACCAGAAATTCCCCATGGACTTGGGGAATTTCTCAACAGATGGCATTTAATGATCTTAAATGCCGATTAGCTGAAGACATTATTCTGGCTATACCCAGCCAGGAAGGGAAGTTCCGAGTGGAAGCTGACTCCAGCGAAGGCGCAGTTGGGGCCATACTCTCACAGGAACAAGATGGCAAATGGCGACCAGTCGTGTTTATGTCAAAAGCACTCACAATAACAGAGCACAACTACGAAATCTACAACAAGGAACTCCTCGCTATAATGCTAGCTCTTGCCGAATGGCAGCATTATCTCATTGGAGCAGTCCAGACTTTTGAAATCTGGACAGACCATCAGAATCTTTGATACTTCTGACAACCTCAAAAGCTTAACTGCAGACAAGCCCAATGGGTCATGGAACTATCCCAATATGAATACATGCTACACCACAAAGCTGGCGTTGCAAACAAGAAGGCCAACTTCCTCAGCTGCAGAGCAGACCACAACCAAGAGGGAGACGACAACAAAGAAGTCGTTTTACTATGACCAGAACACTTTTGGGCAATGATCATGCCCACAGAAGAAGAGATGCACGAATGCATCAAGAGCACCACCTGGAATCCACATAAATGGGATCAATGAATCGCCCCATCACTCAATCACGAGCAGAGACTAAAGAAGGAAGGGAGACTGATTCGTTATGATGAACGGATCTATATCCCCAGGGATCAAAAACTCTGTGGTGATATCATCACCACATATTATGATCATGCAACAGCTGGACATCCTGGAATTGCAAAGACAAAGGAGCTTATACTAAGGGAATACTGGTGGCCCAAAATGGACCATAATATCACCTGATATGTCAAAGCCTGCAAAGTTTGTCAATGAGGCAAAACTTCAACAAAACCCAAAGCAGCACCACTCCACCCAAATGAGGTCCCTTCATCACCATGGACCCACATTTCGGTGGATATAATAACCAGACTTCCCAAAAGTGATGGCTATAATGTGATCATCATAGTAGTTGATCGCTTCTCAAAGGCAATCATTCTGATCATCTGCTCTACAGAACTGACATCTGAGGGTTGAGCAAAAATCCTATGAGATAAGGTATATGTGAAGTATGGCATGCCTCAAGTGGTGATTTCAGACAGGGGACCACAATTTGTATCTAAATTTTTGGATGATTTGTACCATCTGCTAAACATCAAAAAGAATGCCTCAACGGCATACCATCCTCAGACAGACGGCCAAATGGAACGGGCCAACCAAGAAATTGAAAAGTATTTGCAGCTTTTCATTAGTTATCAGCAAGATGACTGGACGGAATGGCTAGCACTAGCAGCATTCCAACACAATAACAGAATCCACTCCGCAACAGGTAAAACACCTTTCTTTATCAACTACGGAAGGAACCCACCAGTTGTGCAAACCGGACGGATTCACACAACGATGCCAGCTTCAACGGACTTTGCTACAACAATGACAAAGATCCATGAAGAAACCAAGGCCACCCTCGACAAAGCTGCTTTATCAATGAAAAAGCAGTACGACAAGCATAAACGGCTAGCACACAAATACTTAGTCAATGATAAAGTATGGCTGGACACTACAAACCTCCACCTTCCAAGGCCAAAGTGAAAATTAGCAGATAAACAGATGGGACCATTCAAAATCACAGCTAAAATCGGGGCATCCGCATACAAGTTGCAGCTCTCAGCAACTTGGAAAATCCATAATGTTTTCAATGAAACATTATTGACACCATACGTCGCACCAGCCTTTCTAAACCAAGAACGACTGCCTCTGCCACTGGCAGAACTCATCGACGACGAAGAACACTATGAAATCGACAAAGTTCTAAATCACAAAACACGATGGGTTAAAGCATGGGGCAGCAGAATGACAATGATGGTTGACTACCTAGTCAGCTGGAAAGGATATGGGCTGGAATCAAACCAATGGGTCAACGAGAAATACATGAATGTGGAAGACATGATTGTCGACTACAAGCACAGAATCAATCTAGTCGACAATGGGGGGATCACAGCAACTATGGGACATACAATGAAAAGCAATGTGTCTCAAGTACACGATGGATCCACAGGCAGCCTGCGACAAATCAAAAGTCATGACATAACAGCAGGCAATGACAAAAGACACAGACCATCCAGCAGAGGAGACAAACAGCTCACCGCTCTTGCAGTTCAAGATCCTGCGAGACTAAAGAACAGCCAATGTCTTTTTGAATCTGGAATCCAATGGATGGGTCCAGCAGATCAGCCATCTCCTTCCGAGAGAGAGGGTCTACCCTAACTTAACCATCGGGATGATGGTCTTAAGGAGGGGGTAATGTTACGATTTTTTCTATTTTTCTTCTATTTTCTTTTCTTTTTCCTCAGAAGTAACCCCTATTTTTGCTTAGTCAGGGCACTTAGCCAGCCCTTATGACCATGGGAATGCTTGCTCAGCAGCCCAAGTCGGTCATTCTCCTGTCACACTGCTGTGAGCTGTGAAGGGAGAGACAATGCCCTTTTTGTCTTCAAATTGCAGTGCATGACCACAGCTCCGCAGCAAGACAACAGCTTTTTGTGGAGAACCTGGCAATGGTGGGGGGAACAGCTCTACAGCAGACAATATCTTTTGTGAACAGTTATTTATAGCATGACAGCTAAACAGTATTTAAGTAGCTTAGTTCTCGCTGTAACACCCCAGTCTCAAACTAAAGTTTTACTTCACCATCTTATCTCGAGCTCCTGCTACTTGCAATGCCTTGACCACACCGACATCATTAACATTCGGTGAACTCTGATAGTCTAACCTGAAGTGCGAGGTTCTATCAGTTTATTATCACGTGTTAATAGTCATGTGGGATTTGGGCTTAACAGTTTTCCAAGTCACTCTAATTCGTCAAAGTAGTCTGGCACTGCCTTGTTGCCCATCTTGTATTCTTTTATCTTTGACCTGTGGACTTCTCATACTGCAGGGTCCGTGAACTTGTCATGGATCATCTGCTTTAGTACCAGCCAGGAGGGATACCAGTGATGTTGCCAGATAGTCGACCAGAAGTTAGGGGCCAATAGTACCCACCATACTTTTGCCTTGTCTTCAAAGTAGGTAGTGGCATAGTTCACCTTGTACATATCATAGAGGAAATATGAGGCAAAGATCTGGAAATATTAGTCACAGTCCATAAGAAAACAGTCAATATTATCTGATGCCCCTTTAAAAGGAAGGGGCTCTCATCCCAACATCAGTCTGATGTTCAATATATGCACCTTCAGATTGAGAGGTGACATCGGATTCAGGGGCTCCCCCCCAGGAGGACTGACCCAATCCGTTGGAGGTCCTGGAAAGGAATGTAGAGACCCATCATCGGTGATGGAACTTCTTGAGGTTTGCAGCCCTTCTTTTCATATGATTCACCCATCTTTGATGGTCCATCCCTATGCTGATGCTTTGAGATCATCCATTTTTGAATCAGTAGAAGCCAGACCACTTCCTTCAGCTTTGTCAGATGGTGGCTGCCCAGCGAATGGTTTTGGCAGGAAATCTGAGATTCTCCAGGGGTTCGAGTGTTTCAGCTTTTCTTCAGAAAGCCAAGATGTCATATTGCTCCTGAGAGGACTTCTCCTCCAGAGTGGTAGGTTACTTGCCAGGAATGGCAGGTATTCATCCTCTGGTAGTACTAGGGGCATCTCTGGTATTAGCATCTTCTCGCTCCTCAGGGTCAGTCAGGATCTTAGCCATTCCTTCAGATATCATCCAATCTCAACTTCTCTCTCCAGTTCCTTCTCATCTATGAGCCTCGACCATCGGTTATTTTTGAAGGAAAGGTTTCTCTCCTCTTCTATTTCTCTATCATCTCTTGGGCCAATATAGGCCTTGGGGGTCATCAGAGTCCTTCCAGTATGGGACTCCCCAGGTGGGTAGGTCCCATACTCCCATGGTCTTAGCATTGTACCACCACTCCCTTTCCTCTTCAATGCATCTGGAATAGTCTCAGAATTCATCATAGAAGTCAGGATTGAGAAATAGAGTGGTGAGCTTCTTATGCAAGAACTCTCGAAGGGCTCGATTGCTGATCCAGGGTGTTGGCCAGGGTGGTATTCTTGCTTTGATAGTCCAGTCAAAGGACTCATTGTCTGCCAGGTTGCCACTGCTTCTTGACTCGCTGGATAGGGATCCATCTGGACCCCTTTCTTCTTTGTTGGTAGTGTCTTTCCACCAGTCGACTATATAGAGATCGTCCTTGGGATCTTTGCTCCATTCAGTGCCTGGGGACCATCTTCGTTTCCTAGTTGGCAGGAGTTGTCGGTCCTTAGTACCTGATGATCCTTCATCGGTACTTTGATTCTGATCATCGTTGGCATCATCCCAGCGGTCTGGGGCATAGGGGTCATTTTCAGGATTTTCTTCCCATTCTGTTCCTGGGAGCCATTTTCTTGGCTCTCAGGCTCTTGGGATAGAGCCCCACTGTATTGGTCAGCCAATTCTGGCCAACTGTCAGTGCTCCTCATTGAGCTCATCTTCCCACTGCTGGCAGTGCTCGATCTTCTCTTCTTCCACCAGTGTGTTGGTGGAGTCGGAGTTGGAGGTCTGGAGGAGTGGGGAACTGAGGGAGAGTTCCTTCTCCTCTTGGCAAGGACCTGATTGGTCCATGCCTTTAGACCCTTGTCCAGGTCTGTTTCTGGTGATTTAGGCCTCGGCAGAGAAGCCATTGATGAGTTGATGGATAGTGTCATCCTTTATTTGATAATCTCTGATTATCCTGGTTGTTAGAGTTTCTAGAAGAACAGTCAGCAATTCAATAGAGGAAGAGGGTGCTTCGGTGTTGATAGAGCTGGTGATGGAAGACATAAAGTTTCTTGTCCAAGAATCAAGAAAAGGTTGAAATGAAGCATTTGGTTCTTTTAGCCTTTTAGACTTGAAAAAGGGAGGCTAGAAGCTTCGAGCTAATTGTTAAGCCCAAACTCCACATGACTATTAACATGTGATAAACAGTTCAGAATCTTGCACTTCAGGTTAGACTGACTGAGTTCACTGATATGTTAACAGAGGTGTGTGGTTAAAGCATTCACAAGTTGCTCAAGATAGGATGGTAGAGAATAAACTTTAGCTCGAAGCTGAGATATTACAGCAAGAGCTATACTACTTAAATACTGTTCTGTTATTGTACTATAAATAAATGTTCACAAAAGATATTGTCTGCTGTAGAGCTGTTACCCCTGCTGTTGCCAGGCTCTCCACAAAAGCTGTTGTCTTGCTGTTGTGCTCGTTATCATTGCAGTGCAAGGTGGGACAAAAGAAGTGTTGTCTCTCTCTTCACAGCACACAGCAATGTGCTAGGAGAGTGACTGACTGGGCTGCTGAGCTAAGCATTCCCATGGTCCTAAGCACTGGCCTAAGTGCCCTGACTAAGCAAAGATAGAGGTTATTTCTGAGAAAAAGAAAAGAAATAGGAAAAATTATAACAAGGACCCCCAACAGATTGGGCTGGTCCTCCTGGAGGGGAGCCCCTGAATCCAATGTCACCTCTTGATCTAAAGGTGCATATATTAAATGTCAGACTGATGCTTGGATGGGAGCCTCTTCCTTTTAAAGGGGCTTCAGACGATATTGACCACTTCCTCATGGACTGCAACTAATATTTCCAGGTTTTTGCCTTGTACTTCCTCTACAACATATACAAGGTAAACTATGCCACCACCTACTTTGAAGACAAGGCTAAAGTATGGTGGGTACTGCTGGCCTCTACCTTCTGGTTGACTACCCAACAACACCACTGGTATTCCTCTTGGCCAGTATTAAAGCAGATAATCTGTGACAAGTTCACGGACCCTGCTGTATGAGAAGTCCACAGGTCGAAGATGAAAGAATATAAGATGGGCGACAAGGTGGCACCGGACTACTTTGATGAATTGGAGCGACTCGGAAAACTCACTGGAATCTAAGAGGATGTAGCTGACTCGGAATGAATGGTTGAGTACATGAAGTGAAGACTGTCGCCTCATTATCTAAAGACTATTTCGGACCTCAGCCATAGCGTCTCAGTTGGCTATGATGATTGGAAGGCATGAATCATCCTAATGTGGCAGGAGTGACAATGACAGAAGGCAGAAGCAGCAAACCTGTGGGATCAGCACAGGTACCAGGGACAGGGCTCAAAGCCTTCAACCTCCTATGTGACCATATCCATCAGGCCCAGCAGCTCAGCCCCAACTTCTTAGATCAATGAAAAGCAAACTGGTAAGGGTCCAAGTACCAGAACAGGCAAGCAGATCGATATGGACCACCTCAAGAAGGAGGGGAAGTGCTTCAATTGTGGCCAACCAGGCCATATAGCATGGAACTGCCTAGAGAAGAAAAACAAATGCACATGAAAAGATATCAGAGCACAGATCACTGAGCTGACAAAGGAAGAACAGGATCTTGGGAATGATGACAAATCTGAGGAGGTAAAAGGTGAGGCTGAGCAGTGAGCAATTCCACTAACTTGGCCAAGGCAATGAGTAACAGGTCACAAACTGCTAGACAGACTGACATTTTATCTTCTGTAGTACCATCTCCTATGTCTAAATTATGCATGCATTTGAATATACCCAACCCTATTACTCAGAACCCAGAATCGCCTAAGGAACTGACTTCCATGACTCAAGCACCAATGAAGGGCCAAAGAGGGGCAGAGAGCCCCAAAGGTACATCATCATCAAAAATTCATCACACTAAAAAAATAAAACAGACTCAATCGCTCTCAGGCCAAACAGGGGCAGAGAGCCCCATTACCTGGCTAAAGCCATTTGACACTGAATGGACTTAGCAAGCCATCAAGGATGCCAAGAATGAGGAAGCAGCAAAAGCTGTGCTCAAAAACTGAGTGCACAAGTCCCAAACCAAGGAAGTAATTGATGATATGATCACCAGAATGCGAGTTATAGAATGATGCCATGCTTTGGAATGGCTCGATGAATTATGTGAACCACAAAAGTTCATCAGATGAGCCAAGTCCACAGAAAAGGACTTATTAGCCAAAGCACAGATCGAGACATTAACATCCCAATCAACCTATGCAGTCACTGCTTTGATTGACAGCGGCTGCACAGAAAGTAGCATCAACTGAGCTTTCATCGACAAGCATCAGTTACCCACTCGGACAGCAGCAGCACCTATTCCAGTCTACAACACAGATGAGACAAGGAACCAAGCTGGATTGATTACTGAATACATAGAGCTTAGGCTCACCATCGGCAATCATTCAGAAAGAATCGATCTAGCAGTAACCGACCTAGGAACAAAAGAGATATTCCTCAGTCATGATTAGTTGATCAGACATAATCCGCTAATCAACTGGAAAACCAGACAAATCATTTTTATCTGATGCTAATGCTGGAAAATTCCATTCGAACTACCAGATGAAGATCCTGAGGACTGATGGGATGAAGAAATGGAAGACAGAGAAACCATTCTCACTGTCGACCTACAAAGGGCCATTAACATTCAGGCATTACATCATGCTAATGACCTAGCAGCAAAAGCCAATGCTGGAAAAGAGGAAAGGATATTCAAAGAATTGGTATCCGAATAGGCATGCAACTATCAGGATTTATTCAAAAAAGAAAGTTTTGATGAACTACCCAATCTGAAATCCTGAGACTATGCTATTGAACTAATCTCTAATGCTAACGCCAACCTAGATTGCAAGTGCTATCCATTAGGCAATAACGAACAACAAGAGCTAGACAATTTTCTTGAAGAAAACTTATCTAGTGGAAGGATCTGACCATCAAAGTCACCGATAGTGTCCCCCTTCTTTTTCATTAAAAAGAAGGACAGGAAACTCTGACCAGTACAAGATTATCAGAAGCTCAATGAGATGATGATCAAGAACCATTATCCACTTCTATTGATCATGGAACTAATGGACAAACTCTGGGGTGCAAAGTACTACACCAAACTAGACGTTTGGTGGAGATACAACAATGTATGCATCAAAGAGGGTGATGAATGAAAGGCTGCTTTTCAAACCAACCATGGTTTGTTCGAACTGATAGTTATATTCTTCAGACTCACTAATTCACCAGCCACCTTTCAGTGGATGATGAATGATATCTTTAAAGATCTCATTGCCATTGGAAAGGTGATGATTTATCTGGATGATATTCTCATTATATCCAAAACCAAGGAGGAACACCAAAGGATAGTACAACAAGTGCTATCCTTAATGAGGAAGCACCAACTCTTCCTCAAGGCTGAGAAATGTGAATTTGAGGTACTGGAGACAGAGTACCTTGGAGTCATTATCAGCGAAAGGAGCATCAGGATGGACCCCATCAAGATTGCAGGAGTAACTGAATGGCCGGAACCAACAAAGAAGAAGGAACTGCAATCATTTCTTGGATTCACTAACTTCTACTGGCAGTTTATCTGAGATTATAGCAAAATAGTGTGACCCATGATGCAATTAACTGGGAATTCCCTATAGACTTGGGGAATTTCCCAACAGGCAGTGTTCAATGAACTTAGATGTCATTTTGGCGATCCCTAGCCAAGAAGAAAAGTTCTGAGTGGAAGCCAACTCTAGTGAAGGCACAATTGGAGCCATACTCTCACAGGAACAAGACAACAAATGGCAACCAGTTGCCTTTATGTCAAAGGCACTCACTATAATGGAGTGCAACTATGAAATCTATGATAAAGAACTTCTTGCTATAATGCTCGCCCTTGCTGAATGGCAGCATTATCTCATTGGAGCCAATCAGACCTTTGAGATCTGGACTGATCATCAAAACCTTTGATATTTCTGACAACCACAGAAGCTTAATCACAGACAAGCCAGATGGGTCACAGAACTATCAGAGTATGACTATACACTCTATCACAAAGCTGGAGTGGCAAACAAGAAGGCTGACTTCCTCAGCCACAGAGCGAATCATAACCAGAGAGGAGACGACAACAAGAAAGTTGTATTATTATGGCCAGAGCACTTCTGGGCAATAATCATACCAACGGAAGAAGAGATGCATGAACACATCAAAAGCACAACTCGAGACTCACATAAGTGGAATCAAAGGATCGCTTCATCACTCAACCATGAGCAAGGGCTGACAAAGGAAGGGGAATTGATCTGCTATGATGGGCAGATCTATATCCCAAGAGATCAAAGACTGTGGGGTGACATCATCACCATATGTCATGATCATGTGACTGCTGGACACCTTAGGATCGCTAAAACAAAGGAATTAGTTCTGAGGGAATATTGGTGGCTTAAAATAGACTATGATATCATCCGATATGTCAAGGCTTGTGAGGTTTGCCAATGAGGCAAGACTTTAACACAATCCAGAGCAGCCCCACTGCATCTGAATGAAGTCTCTTCATCACCATGGACCTACATCTCAGTGGATATGATAACCAGACTTTCTGAGAGTGACAGCTATGATGCCATCATCATTATAGTCGATCACTTCTCGAAGGCAATCATTCTGATCACCTGTTCAACAGAATTGACATCCGAAGGATGGACAAAAATACTATGGGATGAGGTTTATGCAAAGTATGGCATGCCTCAAGTAGTGATTTCAGACAGAGGACCATAATTCGTCTCCAAATTCCTTAATGATTTGTACTGCCTGCTCAACATTAAATGAAATGCCTCAATGGCATATCACCCACAGATGGACAGCCAAATGGAATGGGCCAACCAAGAAATTGAAAAGTACCTTAGACTTTTTATCAACTATCAACAAGATGATTAGATGGAATGGCTAGCACTAGCAGCATTTCAACACAACAACAGAATTCACTCAGCAATAGGAAAAACCCTGTTCTTTGTGCACTATAGATGAAATCCACCAGTGGTGGAAACAGGACAGGCCCACATGACAACACCAGCATTAAAGGATTTTGCAACCTCAATGGCAACAATCCATGAGGAGACCAAGACAGTGCTCGAGAAAGCTGCTTCAGCAATGAAAAAAGCATATGACAAACACTGATAGGCAGTCCACCTATACTCAACCAATGACAAAGTTTGGTTGGATACAACAAACCTGCATCTACCAAGGCTGAAACAAAAACTTGCAGATAAATAAACAGGACCATTCAAAGTCCTACAGAAAGTAGGAAACTCTGCATACAAGTTGCAGATTCCCACAACTTGGAAAATTCATAATGTTTTTAACAAAATATTGTTGACACCATATGTAGCACCAGCCTTCCCAAATCAAGAACGACCACCTTCACTGCCACCAGAACTCATCGATGACGAGGAACACTATAAAATCGATGAAGTTCTAAATCACAAAACCTGAAAGGTTAAAGCACAAGGCAGAGACATGAAAACAACCATTGACTACCTCATCAGCTGAAAGGGATATGGACCAGAATCAAATCAATGGGTCAATGAAAAATACATGAACATGGAAGATGCGATTCAGGACTACGAACACAGAATCAATATATTGGACATAAAAGCAGTCATGTTCAATATTATATCTGCAAAACAGAGTGCAGCGACAACAGGAAGGGAGATGATATCTAGCCAGATATACAACAACCAACCTGCTGACAACAGAGGACATATTACAGGGGACGATAAAAATGACCCTGCGATGGATGAGCCAGAAATGGTGGGGACATACAGTGAAGAGCAATGTACCATGCCTTTGACTCATTTGAAGCCTGCCACCAAAAGGCTGAGAGGTCCAGCAGATTGGCCACCTCCTTCCAGCAGGGAAGACTTACCCTGACTTAACCATCAGGATGATAGTCTTAAGGAGGGGGTAATGTTATGATTTTTCCTATTTTCTTTTTTTTTTCCTCAGAAATGACTCCTATTTTTGCTTAGTCAGGGTGCTTAGGCAAGCGCTTAGGACCATAGGAATGCTTAGCTCAGCAACTCAATTGGTCACTCTCCTAGCATATTGCTGTGTGCTGTAAAAGAAGAGATAATACTCCTTTTGTCTTCAACTTGCAGTGCAATGACAACAGCACAACAGCATAACAACAGCTTTTGTGGAGAGCCTGGCAACAGCAGGGGTAACAGCTCTATGACAGACAATATCTTTTGTGAATATTTATTTATAGCACAATAACAGAACAGTATTTAAGTAGCATAGCTCTCACTGTAATACCCCAGCTTCAAGCTAAAGTTTATTCTTCACCATCCTATCTCAAGTGACTTGCAATGCCTTGACCACACACTTCTATTAACACATCAGTGAACTCAGTCAGTCTAACCTGAAGTGTGAGGTTCTGAACTGTTTATCACATGTTGATAGTCACGTGGAGTTTGGGCTTAACAACTTGGAGGTAGTATAGAGAGAATAGTGAGAGGAGTTGGAGGCTGTCTAAAGTCTTGAAGCCATCTGAGCAGCATCAAGAGAGTCTCAAGCATGGTTTCCAATTTCTGGGATGTTTGAAGGGCTGGAATGGCTGGAGATGGGAGCATTTGAAGAGACATCACTGGAGACCTCTTTGGGCTCCTGGATGATGTTCATAGTCTAAGGGTTCCAGAATCCTGTGAGAGCAGGGTCACAGTTTCTGCTGGGTCATTGGAGAGAGTCTCGAGGTCCTTCTTCTTCCTGAAGGCTCCCCAGATGTGGGTTGCTATACTCAGCTTTAGATATGGGTCATCCTTGTGGCTGGAAGGACATTCAGATGGAGGCAGAGATGTCATAGAAAGATAAGTCTAGGGTTACATTTCAGAGAATAGTATAAATCTGCTGAAATGCCTAATAGTGCTTGACTATCCAAGCAGTAGCTGATTGTCATCTGCAGCAAAGGATAATGATGGCTAGAAGCCCTAGTAGCATTCTAATGATGGAAGCTATCAATTCAAAGAAGTCATGATTAAGATTGGCAGTAGTTGCTAGTGGCATTCAGTTTCTCAGCACAATTGGGCTTGAGAAAGAGAAGGCAAAGCTTCGAGCTAATTGTTAGGCTCAAGCCACATATGATCAACTAGCACATGATAAACTAACATGGCTTTGCATTCAAGCCTTCCATTAGAGTTCACTTTATTGTACTGTTGTTGACTCCTTATGCTTCAAGGCTTTGTGTGACTAGCTCAAGAGTAGAATGAGATGGAATAAACTTTAGCTTGAAGCTGGAGATTTACTAGCAAGAGTGAGCTCCTTAAATACTGTACAAAATTGCTAATAATACTATATACTTATTGTGCATATCTCTATTTTAGTGCTCATTGTCCTTGAGTATCACTACCATATATAAAAGAGTGATTGTGCATTGTCAGGCAACATTGTTGCATTGAAAGACAATGACAGACTTGGCTAGTTGTGATGACTAAGCCTTATTCCACAGTCTCAAGTGCTCATTCTAACACTCTGACTAAGCATAAATAGGGGTTAATCTGAAAGAAGAAAAGGAAAAATTGTAACATTAGTGCCTCTGTATACTGCCTGAAACTTCCTGCTTCCTGATGCATCCATCTTATCTTTAACAAAACACTCCTCACCTTCTACATTATGTTTGCTTTTTCTAACCAAAAAAGCCCTCCAACTCCTGAATCTGATCTGATTGATGATAAGAAATATTATAAAATCAAACAAGTCTTTGACCATAAACTCCAAAAAGTTCATGCATGTGGTGGAAGCTCTCATATCATAATCTACTATCTCATCAAATAGAAAAGTTACAGTTCAGAATCTAACCAATGAATCTATGAACACAATCTGAATGCTGATAAAGCCATATGAGACTATGAAATTTCCCTTAACAAAGAGTGGCTCTCCTTTATAATATTTTCCAACCAGCCTCTTTTGCACTCTTGAGTCAGGAGAGCATCATTATCAGACCTCCCACCTCTAAACCCCCAGCTAGCAGTGCTAATACCAAGTACATTGTCAGATCTCTAAGCTCAGAGCTTAAAAACATTCCCCTCATCATATGAATGATCATTTCTACCTCTGAAGTCAGCAGATTATTGATTGATGCCAAGAATTGACTTTATCTTTATTTGCTCTACTACCACTATATCTTTGCTCTTGTCACTTGTCCTTCTCTTTGTCTTATTTTCTCTATTATCCTCAAGAGATCATGTTTATGTATAAATACATGTAAAGTATCTTGACTTCATCTCAGTCTATCTACATATTATTGAGACTGAGATGAGCTTTAGATTCATATTATTTGTTTTTCACTTATATTGTATCAGCTCTATTTTATCTAGGTACAATACTAATATAGTCTGTCTACACATCATCAAGGCTGAGCTCTCTTTTATCTAGATTCAGATTTTAACAGATTATAAGTGTTTTTCTCAAGCTCTAGGCTGAGAGTTATAATTCAAATCTGAATTCTACAAAATTTTTTGACAACCATGTTTTAAACCACTAAGCCACTATTACAGTCCCAACCACTAGCCCTCCAGTCTAACTCTTGCAGATCACTCCTTTATCCACTGATGCAATAAAACTCTCTATTTCAGTTATAACCATTTAAAGCTCTCTATTCAGTGCTGCAAATCTTGACAAGAAAGTCAACAATGATGAGAATAGAGCAGTGACATGCTCAACTGTCTCACTATATCTGGAGGAATTGATGGCCATCTGCTTGACTGTCTACCATATCTCAACAAATCTCTGAAGCTCTGAGCTTACCAGAATTGGCAGACCAATGATTATGCTATTCACATGTTCATGAATCTCAAAGCCATCAAAGCTGAGAAGGACTTTATAGCAGGACATAAGTCTGCAAAAAATATCTGAAATGCTCTTAAAACATGTTAGGAGCAGGAAGGTCTGATTATTCGAGTAAACTTGATCTAAAAAGCATTTGATATTCACTTTTCACAGTCTAAACACCTTGCTATCATTATATCTAAATTGTCAAGCTCAACATATGTATCTGAAACATAGGTGCATTCACCTCCAATCTATTTCTTTGTATTCTAATACTTAATGCTTTGTCTGATAAGCTCATACATATTCAAACCTCAATTGCACAATCTATTAATTGTTCTACAAAATCAAATTCTGACACATCCTTGGATATCTGCTATAACCTCAACATTCAGCAGCAGTTATTTAACACATATGATGTTAAAGCCAAAGACATTGCTCTTACTACTACCACTTCTGCTTATGGCCCTATCTTTTCTCAAGGAAGAACTGGTAATAGCATCAATTCCTGTATCAACCCAAAATATCTATCACTCAGCAATCATATAATTCCTTACTGTGTCTCTGAAGGAGGAGAAATAAAAGGCAAAACAATTGAGAAGTCAAAAGC
This sequence comes from Guyanagaster necrorhizus, assembly GCF_019112545.1. Classification (NCBI taxonomy): domain Eukaryota; kingdom Fungi; phylum Basidiomycota; class Agaricomycetes; order Agaricales; family Physalacriaceae; genus Guyanagaster; species Guyanagaster necrorhizus. The sequence goes on along the minus strand of NW_025064885.1, from coordinate 66,735 downwards.
AGTAAAGAAACATGGCCAGAAAGTGAAGCATAAAGGAGACAAGAATAAGAAGTCTGCTCTGTCAATAGTCAAGGATGCTGAAGGCCAAGCATATCTTTTTGATACCATATCTGACACTGTAATACCAGTATTGTCAATGAATAGGAATTCCACTGAGAAAAAGGATGAGTTTATAGCTCTAGTCTCCAATCAAATTATTGTTAGGCTCAAGTGACATGTGAACTAAGACATGTGGTAAATATGCACTGTATCATGTTCATACAATCATGCTTAAGTCTACTTGATGTGTTGATAGTTGTTATATTCCAAGGTCAATGCAAGTAGTTGACTCAAGGTAAAGCAGTAGGATAAAGGATAGTTCAAGACTAGGAATATATGGTGCTGTCTATGCTATTTATATACTACTAAGTCTGTTACTAAATATACTACTACTAATTGTAAGTGTCTGTGCTATAGTGCTTATTGTCCTGATGAGGTGGTGTTATCTACAAAAGACTTGTTATGCTATTGTCAGGATGTCACTATGAGACCAGAGACAATGGCTGATTGTGCTGATCAAGATTATTCCACAGTTCTAAGTGCTAGCATAGTCACTCTGACTAAGCATAAATAGGGGTTAATACTGCAAGAATGAGAATAAAAGTGAAAAAATCATAACATTACCCCCTCTTTAAGACTATCATCCCAATAGTTTAATTTAAGGATAATTCATAATCATATATGGCATCATCAGCATTCATATGGCATTCATTTACCCACTGGTTTGACTCTGGTCTGTAGCCCTTCCAGCTGATCAGATAGTTGATGGTTGTTGTCATACTACTACTATATTTATATATTTATTGTGTTTTGTAGTGAAGTACTTGATTGACCTCATAATGTTCTTCATCATTGATCAGATCAGGTGGTGGTGGAGATGATCATTCTTGGTTAGAGAAGGCAGAGGCAATGAATGAGATTAGAAGTGTTTCATTAAATGTATTGTGGATTCACTATATGGAGGAAAGTCAGAGTTTATAGGTAGCTGTACTGACCTTTGCTGTGATAGTGAAGGGGCTGATGCATTTATTATTGAGTTTGCACTTCAGATGTGGGAGGTAGAGGTTTGTTGTATCAAGTCAGATTTTATCATTGATTTGATATAAGTGGGCTGATCATCAGTGTTTATCATATTGTGTTTTCATAGTGTTGGTGGCTTTATAGAGTGTGGTTTCTGTTTCAAGGTGGATCTTTGCTATATTTGTGGCAAAGTCATATGAGGCTGGAGTGGTTGTATGGGCATGTGTGGTTTTGGCAATGATTGGATGTCAGCCATAATTGACAAAGAAGAGAGTTTTATCAGTGGCAGAGTGAATGCAGTTGTTATGTTAGAAGGCTGCAAGTGCCAGCCACTCAGTCCAGTCATCCTGCCAGTAGTTGATAAACATTCAAAGGTATTTTTCAATCTCTTGATTGATGCATTCCATCTGACTGTCTGTCTGTAGATGGTAGGCAGTTGAGGCATTACTGTGGATGTTAAGTAGATGATATAGGTTGTCTATGAATTTTGAGATGAATTAAGGTCCACAATCTGAGATAATGATTTGTGGCATGCTATATTTAACATAGACTTCATCTTGAAGTAATTTTACCCACTCTTTCAAAGACAACTCCATTGAGCATATGACCAGAATGATTGCTTTTGAGAAGCGATTGACAATGATGATAATAGCATCATAGCTATTATATTCTGAAAGTTCTATCACTATATTGACTAGAATATGTGTCTATAGTTGCATTGGGATCTTGTTTGGATGTAACAGTGCTACACAGGCTTGTGTTGAAGACTTGGCTCTTTGACATATCTTGCACCCCTTCATGTACTCTTTGATATTCTTCTCCATCTTTGGCCATCAGTATTCTCTTAGTACCAACTCCTTCATTTTGGTGATCCCCAGATGTTCTGCCATTGCATGATTATAGCTCATGGCTATGATCTTCTCTCACAGTGATTGATTCCAAGGAATATATAATCATTCATTATAGAAAAAAAGGCCATAGTCTCAGAAAATGCTATGCTCATGGTTTAAGGACATTGTAATCCCTTGATCTCACAGATTGGGTTAACATATGGCACTGTGAATCTTGTCATGTATCTCCTCCTTTGTTGGCATCATCATTGTCTGAAAATGCTCCAGCTTGAGCAGTACTACTCTCTAGTTGTCTTCTTCCTTCTGATCATGATCAGCCCTTTGGCTGAGCAGGTCTGCCTTCTTGTTTGCTAAGTCAGCCTTATAATAGAGTGTATATTGATACTCAGATAACTCTGTCACCTATCAGGCTTGTCAGCAGTTGAGTTTCTGTAGTAGTCAGAAATATCAGAGGTTTTAGTGGTCAGTCCATACTTTGAAGACTTGGATTGCTCTGATGAGATAGTGTCACTATTCTGCTAGTGCAAGCATGATGGCCAAGAGCTTCTTGTCATAGATTTCATAGTTTCTCTCTGTTGTTGTTAGTGTCTTAGAGAGAAATGTGATGGACCTCTATTTTCCATTCTGCTCCTGCAATAATACCACCCCTATTGCCTCTTTGCTAGAGTCTGTCTTAACTTGGAATCTCCCATCCTAGCTGAGGATAGCCAAAACTATATCCTCTGCTAATCACCATTTGAGATCATCAAAGGCTGACTGTTGAGATATCTCTCAGATTCAGAATGCATTCTCAGTCAGCTGAGTCATGGGTTGTATGATCTTGCTATAATCTCATATAAAGCAGTGATAGAAGTTTATAAAGCCAGAAAAGGATTGTAGTTCTTTTTTTTTCATTGGTTCTGGCCACTTTGTTACCCCAGCCACCTTGATCAGGTCTATTCAAATGCTTTCTTCACTGATGATGACACCTAGGTACTCTGTTTTCAATACCTCAAACTCACACTTCTTGGCCTTGAGAAATAATTTATTTCTTCTCATCAGCTTAAGTACTTAGCATACAAGTTGTCAGTGTTTCTCTCTGTCTTTTGACATTATGAGTATGTCATCCAAATAGATTGTTACCTTTCTCATAGTGATGAGATCCTTAAAGATGTCATTCACCATCCACTAAAAGGTAGCTGGAGAGTTTGTTAGCTCAAAGAATATGACTGTGGGTTTGAACAGCCCTTAATTAGTTTTGAATACTGCTTTCCACTTATCTCCTTTCTTGATTCTGACATTGTTATACTCCCACTGAATATCAAGCTTAGTGTAGAAATGGGCTCCATAGAGCTTGTCCATTAGCTCTGAGATAAGCAAGAGTGAGTATTAGTTTTTGATTGTCATTTCATTGAAATGCTGGTAATCTTATACTGGTCAGAGTTTGCCATTCTTCTTTTTGATGAAGAAGAATGGTGATATCATTGGGGACTTTAATGGTTGAGTCTGTCCACTTGAGAGATTCTCTTCTAGGAACTTGTCAAGCTCCTGCTATTCATGATGCCCTAGAGAGTATATTTTACAGTCTAGATTAGTGCTGGCATTTGGCACTAATTCAATTGCATGATTCCAGGGTTTGGATGCAGATAATTCATTAAAACTTTCTTTAGCAAAGAGGTTGTGGTAGTTTCTTGCCTATTCAGACACTATTTTTTCAAATGTCTTCTCCTCTCTTTCTTTATTTGGTTTGGCTGCTAGGTCATTAGTATGATGAATCACCTATATCTATAGGGCCTCTTTGAAGTCTACTGTGAGAATTGTTTTCCCATTCTCTATTTCTTTGTTTTATTGTCTTCAGGGTCTGCATCAGAGAGTATAAATAGTATTTTCTAGCATTGACATCAGGTGAAGGTAATTCATCTGGTCTTTCAGTTGATGAGTAGATTATATCAGATGAGCCAATCATACCCTAAAAACAACTCTTTGATCCTGAGTTCCATTATAGCTAGATCAATTTGTTCTAAATAATCTCCAATCATGAGATGGAGTTTAACAAATTCTGTGATTGAATCAGCTTGATTCTTGGTGCTGTCAGCATTGTAGATAAGGATAGAAGCTATAGTAGTTTTGGTTGAAAGATAGTGCTTATCAATGAAGGCTTAATTAATAGAGCTTCTGGTACAGCCACTGTCAATCAGAGCCATAACCATGAAGTCTTCTTGATTAGTGAGGGTCTGAATTGGTGTCTTCATGATAAGATCCCATCTGTAAGTCTTCTGTTATTGGATGAACTTCTTTGGTCTCTGAAGCTTGTCCAACTATTCCAGAGCCTTCTCTCACTCTGCTTTTCATAATTCTTTTATCAGCTCTTAGTTGATCTTGTTGATTCAGATTTAGTGAATTCAATCCTTAAGTGTTGCTACTGCTTCTTCTTTCTTTCCTTCTTGTATGGCCTGCCAAGTTCATTCAGTGTCAAAGGGCTTGAGCCATTCAGTGAAAGTCTCTTCCTCTGTTCAGCCCTTAGGTGGTTGAGTCTTTTTTGGTGATTTCTTAGGTGATTGTGTAGCAGAGATAACATTGAGTATATTTGAATGTGTGTAAATATTTTTTTCTACAGAGAGCATATGAATCCAATCTATGGCTACTGGCAACACACTATGAAGTCCTCTAGCTGACTGAGTGGAATTGCTCACTCATCAGCCTCATCTTTTACCTTCTCAATCTTGGAGTCTAATTCAGAGTCTTCAAGTCCATCTGTCTCCTTCTATAACTCAGCTATCTGCACTCTGATGTCTTTCTGTGTGCACTTCTTCTTCAGGCAGTCCCTGGACATATGACTCTTTTAGCCATAGTTAAAACATTTGCCTTCCTTCTTGAGGTAGTCAATGTTCATTGGTTTGCCACTGCTGGTATACATCATTCCAGTGCTTGTCTTCTGTGCTATGTATAGGGTCATGGCACTACTGAAGGAGGTCAGTTGGCAGATAACTCCTCTAGGTAGGAGATATGTGACCACTGATGATAAAGAAAAAAGATATATTTTACAATATGCTGCCACTGACTGTGCTATTTATATTTACAATAGTATGCATCCAGAAAATCAACTAAAGACCCTACCAGCCTTCCACTATGAGGTACAGCTGATGCTGAACACCCTACTAATACCCCTGCAATGAGCTATATATACAGCACCATCCATCTGAACTACTTAGACCAAGCTCTCTCAGCCAATAACATCAAGCTGAGAAGCTGCCTATCAGCTCATGCAGTCTAAACCTCAGGAACTGCTATGACCCATCAGATTCTGAAATCTCTGGACTAATTAAGAAAGCTAACTCTTTGCTAGGGCTGAATAGACCTTGATCTCCAAACTAACTAGTGATGATTCTGAGACTATGTGACTAGGATTCACTATATGAGATGAGTGGATTGTGTGTAAAGAAGCACTCTCTGAAGAAAGTCCTGTAGCCAATGATCATTCTCTTCACTCCTTTTCCAGTCCTCTGGTGAAATAGAAACAACCCCCATTTGATGAGTATCCAAATCCAATGATAGCACTACTGCAGAACACTGCTGTATTACAGTGCAAGCCTGATCTTTTATGAACCCTCTGACTCTTCAAGAGTGCCTCTAATGACATCAACTGCTTCCTAGTTGATTGTGAACAATACTTCAAGATATATACAGTCTATTTAAGGATGGACATGAATAAGGTCACTTTTGCAGCATTGTATTTCAAAAGCAAGATTAAGCACTAGTGGATCCTAATTGCCCTGACCTTATGATCTACTACTCTACAGCACTATTAATATCTATCTTGGACCATCTTTAAACAGATAGTCTGAGATAAATTCATTGACCCCACCATACAACAAGTCTACAAGAACAAAATAAAAGAACTTCACATAGGCAACAAGATCACAAGCAAGTACTTCAATAAACTAGAGTGACTCAAAACACTAGCAGGAGTATAAGAAAGCATTAATGACAATAGATGGATGGTTGAATACCTCAAGATAGAAGTACCCCTATCCTATATCAGCATGATCTCTAATATCAGCACAAACATTCTGAAGGGCTATAAGGCATAAAAGGCTCAGATCATAGAAATGAATAAAAAGAGACTGTGACAGAGGGCAGCTAATGCTGAAATTACAATCAATCAGAAGAAAATCAATTGGGCAGAGAATGGAAGGAACACCAGAGGAGGAGCCTTCATCAAGCCCAGCATAGCTATGCCCTTAACACCTTCTTACATCACCTGGAAGACAGGTACTGAAATGACTTACACTGGCACTGGCAAACCAATGGACATTGACCACCTCAAGAAGGAAGACAAGTGCTTCAACTGCAGCCAGAAGAGTCATATATCCAAGGATTGCCTGAAGAAGAAGCACACAAGAGAAGATATCAGAGTGTAAATAGCTGAGCTGCAAAGGAAAGCCAAAGGACTAGACAATCCTGAATCAGACTCCAGAGATGAGAAGGTAAAAGATGAGGCCAATGAGTGAATGATTCCACTTGGTTGGCCAAAAGACTTAATGGTGTGTCAGTGGTAGCCACAGATCAGACTCATATGCCTTCTGTAGATACAATTATTTACATGCATTTGAATATACCCCAAGTTCCTCAGACTACACCTACACCTAAAGAATTACAATCTGCTATGACTCAAGCATCCAAAGGCTGAACAAGAGGAGAGACTCCTGCTAGATGGCTAAAACCCTTTGACACTAAATAGACTTGGAGAGCCACATGAGAAAGAAAGGAAGGGGAAGCAGTGGCCACTCTTAAAAACTGAATCCATCAAACTAGGATCAATAAGGCAGATCAGGAGCTAGTAGAAGGGATACAGAAGGCAGGGCAGGAGAAGGCTCTGGAGTGGCCAGATAAGCTACAAGGATCTAAGAGGTTTATCTGATGACAGAAGACTAGCAAGTGAGACCTCAAAACTAAAGCACAAATCCAAACCCTTATCAATCAGAAAAACTTCACAGTCACAGCTCTGATCAATAGCAGCTGTACTGGGAGTTCCATCAATCAAGCATTTGTTGAGAAGCATCACCTTCTGACTAAAGCCATTACTGCCCCAATATTGGTTTACAATACCAACAGTTCTAAGAACCAAGCTGGATCAATCACAGAATTTGTGGAACTTTGCTTAACTATTGGAGATCACTCAGAGCAGATTGACTTAGCCATTACAGAACTCAGAATGAAGGAGCTATTTTTGGGATATAATTAGCTCATCTGACACAATTCACTTATTAACTAAAAGACTGGATGAATTATCTTCATCTGATGTCAATGCTAAAAGATGCTATTCATACTCTCTGATGCAGATCCTGAGGAGAAATGGGACAAGAAGATGGAAGATGAGGAAACAATTCTTGCTGTGGACTTTGAAAAGGCCCTTTAAATATAGGTGACTCATCATGCCAATAACTTAGCTGCCAAAGCAAATAAAGGAAAGAAAGGAAGGATATTTGAGAAAATAGTCTCTGAGTGGGCCCAAGATTATCATAATCTCTTTGCCAAAGAGAGCTTTGACAAGTTGCTGGCATCCAAGCTCTGAGACTATACTATTGAGCTAGTCTCAAATGCCAATGCCAATCTGAACTGCAAGATATACTCTCTGGAGCACTATGAACAACAGGAACTTAATAAGTTTCTAGAGAAAAATCTTTTTAGTGGGAGAATCCAACCTTCAAAGTCTCTCATGGCAAACTCCAGCCTGTACAGAATTATCAATGACTTAATGATATGACTATCAAAAACTGATATCTGTTACCCCTGATATCAGAACTGATAGATAAGCTCTGAAGTGTCTAATTCTACACCAAGTTGGATGTCCAATAGAGATACAACAATATGAGGATCAAAGAGAGAGATAAGTGGAAGACAATATTCAGAACTAACAGAGGGCTATTTGAGCCAACAGTCATGTTCTTTGGCCTCACCAACTCTCTGGCAACCTTTCAATGGATGATGAACAACATCTTCAGAGACTTTATTACCACTGGAAAAGTGACAATCTATCTGGATGATATTCTAATAATGTTGAAGAACAAAGAAGAACACTGATGACTCATATAATAGGTACTCAAGCTGATGAGGAAGAATGAACTATTCCTTAAAGCCAAGAAGTGTGAGTTTAAGGTACTAGAGATGGAATACTTAGGAGTCATCATCAGCAAAGGGAGCATCTGAATAGATCTGATCAAGATAGCTGGAGTGACAGAATAGCCAGAACTGACAAAAAAGAAGGAGTTGCAATTATTTATTGGCTTCACAAACTTCTACTGACAATTCATATAGAATTACAGCAAAGTCATGAGATCCATAACCCAGCTAACTGAAAATGCCCTCTGAACCTGGAGAATATTTCAACAGTCAGCATTCAATGAACTCAAGTAACAGTTAGCAGAGGATGTAATTTTGGCTGTCTCCAGTCAAGATGGAAAACTCTGCATTGAGGCAGATTCCAGTGAAGGTGCAATAGGGGCAGTACTGTCACAGGAATAAGATAGAAGGTGGAGACCAGTAGCATTTCTCTCCAAGACATTGATGGTGATGGAGAGGAACTATGAAATTTATGACAAAGAGCTCCTGGCCATCATATGTGCTCTGGCAGAATAGTGGTACTATCTTATTGAAGTGACCCAAGTCTTTAAAGTATGGACTGATCATCAAAACCTCCAGTATTTTTGACTTCTCCAGAAACTCAACCAATGACAAGCCCAGTGGATGATAGAGCTATCTGAATACTAATATACACTCCACCACAAGGCCAGTGTTAGACTTAAGTGTCATATAAACAGAAATATGTGATAAACAGAAGCTGCCTCACACTTTGGGCAGTTGACTGAGTTCACTGATGCATAATCTGATTGGTGTGTCACAGGGCCTTTAGGATTAGCTCAAGTATAGAATAGTGTAAAGATAAACTTTAGCTTGAAGCTGAGGATTACCAGCAAGAGTGAGCCTTCTTAAATACTGTAGAAGTCATAACTATTAATACTACTGCCTATTGTGCATTGTCATATCCTTTGTGCCCATTATCCTTAGGTGTTGCTACTATATATAAAAGATTGATTGTGTATTATCAGGCAATGCTGTTGTATCAAAAGACAATGACCAACTTGGCTAGTTGTGATGACTAAGCCTTGTCTCACAGTCCTAAGCACTCATCTTAGCACTCTGACTAAGCATAAATAGAGATTAATTGTAGAAAAGAGATAGAATAAAGGAAAAATCATAACATTACTTTCTCCTTAAGACCATTGTCCCAATAGCTTAATTTAGGGATAGTTTATAATCATGTATAGTCTCATAAGCATCCATCCTTTTTTCATTGACCCATTGGTTAGATTCAGAGCTATAGCCCTTTCAACTACCCAGATAGTCAACTGTTATTATCATTCTCCTACTATGTGCTTTGACTTTTCAGAGCTTGTGATATAGTGTTTGATCAATTTCATAATGTTTCTTGTCATTGATCAGGTCAGATGATAGTGGAGGCAGTTGTTCTTGATTTGGAAATGCAGATGCAATGTAAGGGGTTAAGAGGGATTTATTGAACATATTATATATTTGCTAGAGCTTTAAAAGTTGAAGATGATATGCTGAGGCCTTTATTTTAGCAGTTATTGAAAAGAGACCAGTGCATTTGTCATCAAGCTTGCACTTTGGTCAGGAGAGGTAAAGATTAATCATATCCAGCCAGACTTTATCATGAACTGAATAATCATGTGCAGAGTGATGATGTTGATCATATTGGGCCTTCATGGTAGAGGCTGCTCTGTCAAGAGTGGTCTTTGTTTCATTATGAATCTTTATTATTGTAGTGGCAAAATTGGAGGATGCAGGGGTTATAGTATGTGTTTGTTTGGTTTAGACAATATGAGGGTGTCAGCTATAATTGATGAAGAATAGTGTTTTGCCAGTAGCAGAGTGGACTCTATTGTTGTGTTGGAAAGCAGCAAGGGCTAGCCACTCTGTCCAGTCATCTTGCTAGTAATTGATAAAGAGTTGAAGGTATTTTTTGACCTTTTAGTTTGCTCATTCCATTTGGCCATCTATTTGTGGGTGGTAAGTGGTAGATGCATTTCATTTAATATTTAGAAGCTGGTATAAGTCATTGAGAAACTTAGAGATGAACTGTGAACCTCTGTCTAAAATAACCACTTGTGGCATGCTGTATTTGCTATAAACCTTGTTGTGGAGGATTTTTGCTCACTCTTCTGATGTGAGTTTGGTTGAGCATGTGATTGAGATGATCACCTTCAAGAATCAGTCGACAATAATGAGGATAGTGTTATAGCTATTGCATTCTAGTAGACCAGTGATCATATCTACCATGATATGGGTCTATAGCTGTGTCAGTACCTCATTCAGATGAAGAGATGCCACTCATGATCTTGTGGAGGTCTTTTCACACTGACAAGTTTTGCAGGCTTTGACATATTGAATGATATCATTGCCTAGTTTAGGCCACTAATATTCTCAGAGCACTAACTCCTTTGTCTTGATGATGCCCAGATGACTGGCAGTTGCATGGTCATAGCAGGTGGCAATGATTTCATCTCATAGTGCTTGATCTCTTGGGACATAGATTCATCTGTTGTAATGAATCATCCCACCTTCCTTCATCATTTCCTGTTTGTGATTCAGTGAAGGGGCTACCTTTTGATCCCACTTGCTGATGTCTCTAGTAGTGCTCCTGATCCATTCATGGATCTCCTCTTCTATTGGTATTATCATAGCTCAAAAATATTTGAGCTTTAACAATGTTACTCCCTCATTGTCACATTCTCCTTGATCATGGTCAGCATATCAGCTGAGAAGATCAGCTTTTTTGTTGGCTGTTCTGGCTTTATGATATAGGGTGTATTGATACTGGCTGAGTTCTATTATCCATTGAGCTTGTCTTTGGTTCAATTTCTGAGGTTGGTGGAAGCATTGTAAGTTCTAGTGGTCAGTCCAGATCTTGAACACCTCTATGACCCCAATTAGATAGTGTTACTATTTCTCTAGAGCAAGCATGATGGTGAGCAGCTCTTTGTCATAGATTTTGTAATTCTGTTTCATAACTGAGAGTGCCTTTGAGAGGAAGGCTACTGATTGCTATCTGTCAGCTTGTTTCTGAGACAGTATAGCCCTGATGGTTGTTAGGCCCAAGCGTCATGTGAGCGTAAACACGTGATAAACAGATGTTCCTTCGCACTTCGAGGAATCACCTGAGTTCACTATATGTGTCTCCGCGCGGAGTGACTCAAGGTCAGAAGTAGACTCGAGGTAGAATGGTGTGTATAAACTTTAGCTCGAAGCTGGGGATTACCAGCGAGAGCTGTTCTACTTAAATACTACTGAGTAATGGCTAAATATACGACTACTTATTGTGCGTTGCTGGGTCCTTTGTGCCCTTTGTACTAGGGTGTCGTTACCGTACATAAAAGGTTCGTTGTGCGTTGTCGAGCATTGTCTCCTTGTCGAAGACAATGGTGACTGGGCTGACCAAGATTCCCGCAGTCTGGGCGTGACTAGGCACAAGATAGGAGTTAGGAAGCGAGGAAAAATAGTAAAATCGTAGTAAAATCGTAACATTACCCCCTCGTTAAGACCATCGTCCCGATGGTTTAATTAAGGGAGAGTTCATAGTCATGAATGGCTTTGTCCACGTTCATATATTTCTCGTTGACCCATTGGTTAGATTCTGGGCCATAGCCCTTCCAACTGATGAGGTAATCGACGGTGGTTGTCATACCTCCCCCTTTGGCTTTGGTTCGCCGGAGTTTATGGTTGAGCACCTGATCAATTTCGAAATGCTCCTCGTCGTTGATCAGGTCCGGTGGTGGAGGAGGTGGGCGTTCCTGATTAGGGAATGCTGGTGCGATATAGGGATTTAGCAGACTTTCGTTGAAAACATCGTGGATTTTCCAGATTTGCGGTAAGCGTAGTTTGTATGCGCTTAGTCCGATCGCTTTTACAACTGTGAAGGGACTGGTCCGTTTATCGTCCAGTTTCTTTTTTGGATGTGGCAAATGGAGGTTTATCGTGTCCAGCCATACTTTATCATTTTGTTGATAAATATGATTTGGGCGTCGATGTTTATCGTAGGTTTTCTTCATCGTTATCGCGGCTTTTTCCAAGGCTGTCTTTGTTTCGTTGTGAATTTTCTCCATTTCAGTCGCGAAGTTGGATGAGGCTGGGGTAGTCGTTCAGAAACGACTGGTTTGAGTGATGAATGGGTGTTGGCCATGGTTTACGAAGAAGGGGGTTTTCCCCATTGCGGAGTGTACGCAGTTGTTGTGCTGAAAGCCTGCAAGTGCCAACCATTCTGTCCAATCATCCTGTCGATAGTTAATGAAAAGACGCAAGTATTTTTCGATTTCCTGGTTGACGCGTTCCGTCTGTCCGTCCGTTTGGGGGTGATAAGCGGTGGACGCGTTTTGTTTGATGTTTAGGAGTCGGTATAGGTCGGTAATAAATTTAGAGACAAATTGAGGGCCTCTGTCCGAGATAATAACCTGGGGCATGCCATGCTTCGCGTATACTTCGTCGCGTAATATTTTTGCCCATCCTTCGGAATTCAATTCCGTGGAGCATGCGATTGGGACAATCATCTTTGAAAACCGGTCTACTATGACAATGATGGCGTCATAGCCGTTGCATTCGGGTAAGCCGGTAATCATGTCGACGGAGATGTGTGTCCACGGGGCAGAGGGTATTTCATTGGGATGTAGGGGTGCTGCTCGGGCTTGCGTTGAGGACTTCCCTCGTTGACAGGTTTCGCAAGCTTTTACATATGTTGTTATGTCGTGCCCCATCTTCGGCCACCAGTATTCCCGCAGTACCAGCTCTTTGGTTTTGGCGATGCCTGGATGTCCCGCCATTGCGTGATCATGGCAAGTGGCGATGATTTCGCCACGTAGCTGTTGGTCCCTGGGAATATAGATGCGTCCGTCGTAGCGGATTAATCCCCCCTCCTTTATCATTCCTCGTTCGTGGTTGAGTGACGGGGCTACGCGTTGATCCCATTTATGGGTGTCTCGCGTGGCACTTTTGATTCGCTCGTGTATCTCTTCCTCTGTTGGCATTATCATCGCTCGGAAATGTTCTGGCTTTAGTAATGTCACTCCCTCGTTATCAGCCCCTCCTTGATCATGGTCTGCCCGTCGGCTTAACAGGTCGGCTTTTTTGTTGGCCGTCCCGGCCTTGTGATGTAGGGTGTATTGATATTGGCTGAGCTCCGTTACCCAGCGAGCCTGGCGCCGATTGAGTTTTTGCGGCTGTCGGAAGTAGCGCAGGTTCTGATGGTCCGTCCAGACTTCGAATGTTTCTTCTGCACCGATAAGGTAGTGTCGCCATTCCTCTAGGGCGAGCATAATGGCGAGCAACTCCTTGTCGTAGATTTCATAATTTCGTTCTGTGACTGTCAAGGCCTTGGAAAGGAAGGCTACGGGTCGCCATTTCCCTTCTTGTTCTTGCGAGAGAACGGCCCCTATTGCCCCCTCGCTGGAGTCGGCTTCTACCCTGAACCTTCCATCTTGGGTCGGGATTGCCAGTATGACGTCTTCTGCTAGTCGTCGTTTGAGGTCCTCGAAGGCGGTCCATTGAGAGAGTCCCCAGTTCCAGGGTGCGTTGCCCATTAACTGTGTCATTGGGCGGACAATCTTGCTGTAGTCACGAATGAATCATTGGTAGAAGTTTGTGAATCCGAGGAACGATTGTAATTCCTTCTTTTTGCTGGGTTCTGGCCATTCCATGACCCCTGCAACCTTTACCGGGTCCATTCGGATGCTCCCTTCACTGATGATCACTCCAAGGTATTCCGTTTCTAGCACTTCGAACTCGCATTTCTCCGCTTTGAGAAATAGCTTGTGCTTCCTCATCAGTGCTAGTACCTTTCGTACCAGGTTGCGATGCTCCTCCTTCGTCTTTGACATGATCAAGATGTTGTCAAGGTAGATCGTTACTTTTCCGGTGGAGATGAGATCCTTAAAGATGTCGTTCATCATCCATTGGAAGGTGGCGGGAGAGTTTGTGAGGCCAAAGAACATGACTGTCGGCTCGAATAGCCCTCGGTTGGTACGGAATGCGGCCTTCCATTCATCCCCTTCCTTGATTTGGACGTTATTGTATCCCCATCGTACGTCAAGTTTTGTGTAATATTTGGCACCCCGGAGTTTGTCCATTAACTCCGAGATCAGGGGTAATGGATAACGGTTCTTGATCGTCATCTCATTAAGCTTCCGGTAATCTTGGACCGGTCGGAGTTTTCCATCTTTCTTCTTGACGAAGAAGAAAGGGGAAGCCATGGGGGACTTCGAGGGACGGATCCTGCCGCTTGACAAGTTCTCATCTAGGAACTTATCAAGTTCCTGCTGTTCGTGGTGACCGAGGGGGTAGGTCTTGCAATCTAGGTTGGCGCTAGCGTTCGGCACTAACTCGATTGCATGGTCCCAGGGCTTTGGAGCGGGCAGCTCATCAAAGCTCTCCTTTTCGAAAAGGTCTTTATAATCTCATGCCCATTCGGGCACCATCTCTTCGAACGTTTTCTCGTTCTTCCCTTCATTTGCTTTAGCGGCTAGATCGTTGGCGTGGTGAACGGCCCGTATGTAGATCTCCTTTTGAAGGTCTACTGCGAGTATGGTTTCCCCATCCTCCATCTCCTCGTCCCAGCGGTCTTCTGGGTCCTCATCTGGTAACTCGAATGGGATCTTCCTGCACCTGCACCTGGCAAACGTGATGCGACCGGTCTTCCAATTGATCAGCGGGTTATGACGGATGAGCCAGTCATGGCCGAGGAAGAGTTCTTTGGTTCCTAGATCCATTACCGCTAGATCGATCCGTTCGGAATGATCTCCGATAGTCAACCTGAGCTCGACGAATTCCGTGATGGAGCCGGCCTGGTTTTTTGTTCCGTCGGCATTGTATACCGGTATTGGGGCCGCTGTTGCCCTGGTTGGAAGTTGATGCTTGTCGACGAAAGCTCAGTTAATCAAACTCCCCGTGCAGCCGCTATCAATTAGGGCGGTGACCTGGTGGGTGGCTCGACTAGTCAATACTTCAATTTGGCCTTTCGTGACTAGATCCTGTCTGGGGGTTTTGGTTCGTAGAATATATTTTTTTGGTCCTCGGAGTTCGTCTAGCCACTCGAGAGCACGGCAGCGCTCGGCTTTTTTGATTCCTTCAATCAGCTCGTCTACAACTTCTTCGGTTCTTGCCCGATGGATCCAATTTCGAAGTACGGCTTTCACCGCTGCTTCGTCTTTGGCATCCTTGATGGCTCTCCATGTCCATTCGGTGTCGAATGGCTTGAGCCATGTGATGGGACTCTCTGTCCCTGTTCGGCCCATAGGCGCTTGAGTTCTTTTTTGCGATTCATTGGTGTGTCTCGTGAGTAACTGGGGTATATTCGAATGCGTAGGAGGCGACATAGATGTAGCTACAGGAATACTATCAGTCCGACTAGCGGCTATCACTGACACACCATTAAATCCTTCGGCCAGCTCAGTGGAATCGCTCACTGACTGGCCCCGTCTTTTACCTCCTCGACCTTGGTTTCCTTTCCAAGGTCTTCTTCCTCCTTCTGAAGTTCGGCGATCTGTGCCCGTATATCTTCTCGAGTCCGCTTCTTCTTTGGGCAGTCCTTCGCCATGTGTCCCTTCTGTCCACAGTTAAAGCATTTTCCTTCCTTCTTCATGCGGTCGATGTCCATCGGTTTCCCGGTCCCGGTATAAGTTGTGCCGGTCCCGGTTTTCTGCGCGCTGTATGATGGGGTGGTGTTCGACGAGGAGCCCGAAGTTTTTCCGGCAGTTTGCCCCGACTTGTTCGGGGTTGGCGGGGTCGGCTTCTTGGAATACTCCTGTAATGTCGTTGCCTCCGCTTTCTGCCTTTGTCGCTCCTTGTACATCTCGATGATCCTTTCTTTCCACTCGTCATAGCCTACCGGCATCAACATCTTGACGCCCATGGCTGAGATCATCGTGAGATACGAGGAGGGGACTCCTCGCTTAAGCGCTTCCACCATCCTTCCATCATTCGCAGTGTCTTCCCTGATCCCGGCGAGCTTCGCAAGTCGTTCTAGCTCGTCAAAGTAGTCTGTAGCCACTTTGTCTCCCATCTTGTATTCCTTGATCTTCTGCTTGTGCACTTCCTGAACCGCCGGATCGATGAACTTGTCGTTCAACATTCGTTTGAATACCGGCCATGAGGGATATCGGTAATGTTCCCTAGTGGTGGATCGGAAGTTCGGGGATATTAGGATCCACCACGTTTTGGCCTTGTCTTCTAGGTACGAGGTGGCGAATGCGACTTTGTTCATATCAGTGCCAATGTATCCAATGTAAACCTCGAAGTACTGTTCGCAGTCCACCAGGAATCGGTCGATGTTGTCAGAGGCCCCTTTGAAGGGACGGGGCTTCCGAAGAAGGTCGGGGTGACATTGTAAGACGTTAGCGTTCTGTGGGAGGGCGCCCATCGGGTTGGGCCAGTCGCTGAATGGTGGTTGCTTCCATTCTGCGGGTGGTCCAGGGAAGGAGTGCAGGGAGTGGTCGTCGGCTATTGGGCTACCTTTTGGTTCGACAGCCCGGACAATTACTCCGTCTCATACGGTGAACCCGAGGCGGACCGCCTCAGGGTCGTCCCGAACAGGGTCCTTCCCGCTCGGTCCTGCCTGGTCCAGGGGAGGTTGTCCGCCGAGAAGTCGGCTTCCCCTGCTGGTCCAAGGGTTTCGTACTTTGGTAGGGCGCCAAGCCGGTCGAGTTCAGGTTTGGGCGAGCCGTGAAGCCGTGCTTTGGACCGACAGACTGTTGTCGGCCCGGCTTCGGATTGACGGGGCGATGTAAACGGCTCGCTTTGGTGGAACGGGGGGGGTACGCGGCATTGGTGCCGGTGCTTCTGGTTTACTGGGCCGATACGGGGGTATCGGCATGAGGGGGTCTTCCGGGTGCCGTCGCCCATATTCCCTCCATGCGTATTCTGTCGCGGCATACTGTAGAATTTTTTCTTTTTCAGTCCCTGTCGCATACCTGTACTCAAGTCCTAAGGACGTCGCTTGCCAGCGCACGTCCTGCCATAGATAACTTCTCCCCTGCTCATACAACTCCTGATATTCCTTGCCCCTAGCCCTCTCAATTTCTTCTCGCAGTGCTTCTTCATCTGTATCTTCTCCTGCTCGCTCTAGTCGTCGCCGATATGGATCATCACTGTCCTCATCGCCCTCCTCGTCGCCCTCGTCCCTGCTGTCCTCTTCCCCGAGGAGGGAACTGACGGGCTGGTCGTAGATGGACAGTACGAGAGGATGAAGGGTCGTCGGGGACCCTCCCGTTGACTTGGGTGCTTGGCCCATCGTCTCCTCAGTCGCTGGTTCGAGTGATGGGGGGACTCCTAAGTCGGCTGTAGCGCGTCCCTCCGCGCGCTCTCGTCTCCTCCAGTTCTCAGCTATAGCGACCAAAGAGTCGCTGGAACTCGGGATTAAGAAATTGTCGGGCGACCCTACTACCCAGGAATCGCTGGAGAGCCCTGTCGGAGACGTGGGCATTGTCGGGTACTCGGAGCCCGTAGGCTCCGAGGACGGAGTCGGCGTCTGAGGAGATGGTGTCGGTGCGGGCGGGATATTCAAGGTCGACGGTATGGGATCCTCCCGTTCTTCCACGTCGGATAGCCTCATCCCAGCTGACGATACTGGCAGGTCCCGTCCATGGGTCGTCCTCTGAGTCGGATTCCCTGAAAGGGGATCCAGCATCGGTACGGAGCTCATACTCCCTAGGGGAGGCTGACCCCATTCTCTCGATCTCCTCTCTCCTTCTCTGTGCTCGTCCTTGTCGATCGTACTCTGCAGCTTCGTACTGCTCTCGGGCTTCCTCTCGGACGTAGTCGGCGAGCTCCTCCTGAGTTCGCCTAATGTCTCTTTCTCGCTCTTGGTTCTGCTGCTGCTGTCTGACCGCCTCATCGTAGTCGAAGGGGACGTTAAGGTCCCACTCCGGGAATATCCTCTGTATGATTCTTCTTGTGGCGGCCCTTCCCCTCTCACTGGCGGTTCCCGTTTCGGGTTCACTCCCCACGTGGAGGTGTCGATATGGGTCCCCTGCTGCGGAGATGGCGATATCCGCGTTGTCGTAGTCGGGATGGATGTCCCTTCCTTGCGGATTGTCGACCCCCAGCCTACTGACGGATGGGCTGGAGCCGGAGTTTGGCTCGGTGGGGGTTTTGGGGGGGTTCTGGGTGGGGTTGGGACTTTCGCGGGGTCCCGTAGCCATCCAAGCGGCATCAAGGGAGTCCCGAGCATGGTTTCCAATCCCTGAGGGAATTGGGGAGGCGGGATGCTCGGGGGAGCCTGCTGGAGTGACGTAGTTGGAGACCTCGGCGGGCTCCTGAGCGACGTTCGTCATCCACGGGTTCCGGAACCCTGTGAGAGCAGGGTGGCGGTCTCCGATGTGTCGTCGGGGGTGTTCGGGTCCTTCCTCCTCGTGAAGGCTCCTCTGATCCGGGTCGCTATTCCCGGCTTCTGGTATGGGTCCCCCTTGCGGGAAGAAGGACGTTCTGGCGGAGGGGAGGATGTCATGGAAAGGTAGGTCAGGGGTTACGTTGCGTAGAATGTGTTGGATATGCTGGAACGCTTGATAGTGCCTGACTATCCAAGCTGCTACTGATTGTCGTCCGCGGCAAAGGGTGATAATGGCTAAGAGACCGAGCAATGTTCCGATGATAGAAGCTATAAGCTCGAAGAAGTCGTGATTGAGGTCGGCGGTTGTTACTGGCGGCATTCGGTTTCTCAGCACAATTGGGCTTGAGAAAGGGAAGGTGAAAGCTTCGAGCTAATTGTTAGGCCCAAGCGTCACGTGAGCGTAAACACGTGATAAACAGATGTTCCTTCGCACTTCAAGGAATCACCTGAGTTCACTATATGTGTCTCCGCGCGGAGTGACTCAAGGTCAGAAGTAGACTCAAGGTAGAATGGTGTGTATAAACTTTAGCTCGAAGCTGGGGATTACCAGCGAGAGCTGTTCTACTTAAATACTACTGAGTAATGGCTAAATATACAACTACTTATTGTGCGTTGCTGGGTCCTTTGTGCCCTTTGTACTAGGGCGTCGTTACCGTACATAAAAGGTTCGTTGTGCGTTGTCGAGCGTCGTCTCCTTGTCGAAGACAATGGTGACTGGGCTGACCAAGATTCCCGCGGTCCGGGCGTGACTAGGCACAAGATAGGAGTTAGGAAGCGAGGAAAAATAGTAAAATCGTAGTAAAATCGTAACAATGGTTCTCTTGCTGGAGTCAGCTTCCATCTGGAATTTTCCTTTCTGTGTTGGTATAATGAGGACTACATCTTCTGCCAAGCATTGTTTAAGTTCATTGAACACAAGTTGTTGAGAGGGACTCCACATCTATGGGGCATTTCCTGTAAGCTGCATCATGGGATGGACTATCTTGCTATAGTCTCAAATAAATTGTCAGTAAAAATTCATAAACCCTAAGAACAACTGAAGCTTCTTTTTTTTAGTGGGCTCCAGCCATTCAGTGACCCCTGCTACTTTAATCAGATCCATGCAGATACTCCTTTCACTGATTATTACTCTGAGATACTCAGTTTTGAGGACCTCAAATTCACATTTTTCTGCTTTGAGAAACAGCTTGTGTTTCCTCATTAGAGCTAATACTTGTTGTACTAGCCTGTGGTGTTCCTCCCTCATCTTAAACATAATTAGGATGTCATCAAGATAAATCGTTACTTTGCCAGTAGAGATGAGATCCCTGAAGATGTTGTTTATCATCCATTGGAAAGTTGCAGAGGAGTTCATAAGTCCAAAGAACATGACTATCAGTTCAAACAGTCTCCTGTTGGTTTGAAATGCTGCTTTTCACTCATCACCCTCTTTAATTTGGACATTGTTGTATCCCTATTGGACATTGAGCTTAGTGTAGTATTTGGCACTCCAAAGCTTGTCCATCAGCTCTGAGATTAGTGGAAGAGGATATCAGTTCTTGATTATCATTTTATTGAGTCTTCTATAATCCTGGACTGATTGCAGCTTCTCATCCTTCTTTTTGATGAAGAAGAATGATGATGTTATAGAAGACTTGGATGGTTGGATCCTCCCACTAGACAAGTTTTCATCAAGAAATTTGTTGAGTTTTTGTTGCTCATTATTTTCAAGAGAGTAGGTCTTGCAGTCAAGGTTGGTATTTACATTAGGGATCAGCTTGATAGCATGATCTCATGGTTTTGACTCTGAAAGCTCATCAAAACTCTCTTTCTCAAACAAGTCTTTAAAATCCTATACCCAATCAGGCACCATCTCTTCAAATGTCTTCTTCTTTTATTCATTGGCCCAAGCAGCAAGATTATTGGCATGGTGTACCATCTGGATGTTTATCTTGTGCTGGAGATTGATAGTGAGAATGGTTTTTCCATCTTCCATCTCCTCATTCCAGTAGTCCTCTGAGTCTGCATCTGGTAATTCAAAAGGTATTTTTTGGCACTTGCACTGAGCAAATGTTATCTTCCCAGTCTTTTAGTTGATTAGTGAGTTGTGTCTAATCAACCAGTCATATCCAAAAAAGACTTCTTTTGTTCTGAGATCAGTTACTGCCAAGTCTATTTGCTCAGAGTAGTCTCCAATCATGAGTCACAGTTTCATAAACTCAGTGATAGAACCAGCTTGGTTCTTTGTGCTATCAGCATTATATACCAGTATAGAGGCTGCTGTGGTTCTTGTTGAAGGGTGATGCTTGTTGATGAAAGCTCAATTAATAGAACTGCTAGTGCAGCCACTGTTGATTAGGGCTGTTACAGCATACATGGCTTGGGATGTGAGTGTCTCAATCTGGGCTTTGGCCAGCAGGTCCTGTCCTGGAGTTTTAGTTCATCAGATGAACTTCTTCAATCCTCAGAGTTCATCCAACCATTCCAGAGCACGATATCACTTGGCCTTTCAGATTCCTTTGATGGCATTGTCTACCACTTCTTCAACCCAGGTTTTGTGGACTCAGTTTCAAAGCATTGCTTTTGCTGCTTTTTCCATTTTAATATCTCTGATGGCTTGCCATGTCTATTCAGTACTGAATAGCTGAAGCCAGCTGTTGGAGCTCTCTGCTTCTGTTTGGCTCATAGGTGTTTGAGTTTGTTTTTGCAATTTATTAGTATGTGAAGTTGAAAACTGGAGTATATTCAAATGCTCATATAAAGTATGCATAGATGTAACTACAGAAGTACAATCAGTCTGACTAGCAGCTGTTGTTAGCACACTATGAAAGTCCTTGGCCAACTCAGTAGAATTGCTTACTGGTCAGCCCTATCTTTTACCTCTTCCACTTTGGTTTTCTTGCTGAGATCCTCCTTCTCTTTTTAGAGTTTGGCAATTTGCACTCTGATGTTCTCACAGGTCCACTTTTTTTTTGAGCAGTCCTTAGCCATATGACTCTTTTGCTCACAGTTGAAGCACTTGTCTTCTTTCTTCATCTGATCTATATTCATAGGCTTTCCTGCTCCTGTATATGTTGTCCTGGTTCCCATCTTCTGTGTTCCATAAGTCAAAGCTGTCAAGGATTCTGGTGATTTCCCAGCAGTTGTCTTCAGTGATGTTGAATTGCTCAGGGTTGGCAGGGTCAGTTTCTTTGAGTAATCTTGCAGGATTAACTGTTCTGCTTTCTGCCTTTGTTGCTCCTTGTACATCTTGATGATTCTTCCCTTTCACTCATCATAACCTACCAGCATCAAGGCTTTGATGCTGATAGCTGAGATCATTATTGTTATGATTTTTCCTTATTTCTTTTTCTTTTCCCTGATTTATTCAAGATTGACCCTTATTTCTGCTTAGTCAGAGTACTTACACCTGGTGCTTAGGATCATGGGAATGCTTAGTCATCAGCACCACTCCAATTCTAGTCACTGCTGTGAAGTTGTGCAACAGCACAAAGACAGAGAAGCCTCTCTTATCTTTGTGCAGCAGTAACAGTAGTAACAGCACAACAGCAGGACAATACTTTTTATAAGCATCTTAGCTATGGAGGACAAAGAGCAGTACAGAATAGCAAAGACAATTAGGTAGTTATATTCTTAAGATGATAAGGATTTAGTATTTAAGTAGTGTAGCTCTCACTGTAGTAGCTCCAGCTTTGAGCTAAAGTTTATTCTTCACCATCTACTCTCAAGTGACTTGCAACTGCCTTGATCACACAACTCTGATAGTGCATCAGTGAACTCTAATAGTCAATCTGAAGTGTGAGATTCTATTAGTTTATCATGTGCTATTAGTCACATGGAATTTAGACTTAACAATTAGCTCAAAGCTTCTAGCTTCCCTTTCTCAAGCCTAATTATGCTGAGAAACTGAATGCCTCCTGTGCTTAGTCTATCTGACTCAAACTTCACTCATGAGTTCTTTGAACTCTTGGCTTCTATCATCAGAACATTGATCAGTTTATTGGTGATCATGCAGCTGTGCCATGGATGCCAATCAATAACTGCCTGGGCCATCTGTCATTACCAAGAGTTTCAATGCATCTGCACTATCCTATAAAATGTCACACCAGATCTCCTCCTCCATGACATCCCTGCCTCTGCCTGACAGTCCTTCTGATGTGTGGAAGGATCCAGCCCTGAAAACATCCCTAAGAGCTCAACTAAAGAATGTCCTAAGGAAGAAGAGGAGCAGCATCAGCAGCATGAATACCCTTTGTGACCTCTGTCTGCAGTCATTTGAGACCCTGGAAACCCTTGGGCTACAGAGTTTCAATGACTCAGACCTGACACTCCTATCCCATCTCCTGAGTGTAGCATCTTAGCAACAAGAACAACAACCCTCATCCCTAGCACTGGCATTAGGTGCTGTGCTAGAGACTCCCTTGATACCCTATAGATGGCTTGAGAGACCAGAAATTCTAGGGACCATGAGTCCCAAAGAACCATGTCAATATACAGCAGGAGCACTGACCACAGAACAAGGGCTAATAATGACCTCTACTTTAACAATGACAGTGACGAGCATCACTGATGGTGAGCTGCTGCTGTTGAGGCTGACCAGCTGGAGCACTGCACAGCTAGCAGTAATACTGGCCAAGCAGAGGGCATATGAATGGTTTCAGGAAGAACACAATCAGCTGACAATGACAACTCAGTCCTCTCCTGAGAGGACCAAGTTCAATGTCTCAGTAATATTTCCAAGTACCTCAAGGAGCAGGCATGGGTTGACAATGAGATTATGAGAGAGAACACCCTCTTTAGGTGCTATCTCTACATCCAAGAGAGGGAATGACAAAGGGGTTTGAAAGGGAGAGGAACCAGTATGCTCATTGGAACCACCACCAACAGCATATCTGACTCTCCATTTTGGGAATCTGCCACTTTCACCAGTGAGTCCAACCCCTGAACAGGATCAGTCAAGAAAGTCATCCACATGGATGATATCTACTGGTCAACTCTCTATCATGACAACTGCCTGTTATCTTATGGGACTGATACCATTGCAGAGACTGATGATATTTCCATCAGGGGAGATGGAATATCAGCAGACCAAGAGACAGTTGGAGGGGACAATAAAGGTATTGATCCCACAGACAATATTAGGAGGTTCCTTGATGGAGATTTTGTCCCCTCTTCTTCAATCTCCAATTTTACTGAAACTTCTGTCAGTATCGCAGAGCAATGGTGGCAGCAACAGCAAGAATGGATGACAAAGAACAGCAGAGGTAGCCTGAGTGGCAGCCTACTCCTCGACTCAGATCCAATGATACCAGATCCAGCATGCAGCCCTAGCATGATCATCCAGAAGGTCTACAACCCACATGACAGTTCCCTCCTCAAGAAAGACATAGACAGTGAGACCACCAGTAGAGACACAGATGACAAGGGGGGGAGGATCATGATGAGAAAGTTGAGGATCCTCCAACTGACTAAGTCAGTTCATAGAACATACAGATGCATGAAGAGAAGCAGAGAGAATTAGCATGAGAAGCACAGAAGAAGGACTTTATGGAGTTATACTGGGATGGTATAACTATGCTATGAATGGACAACACCTGGTTGATGTTGCCCATAGGTCAAAGGTATATCGCTGCCAACTATGTCGAGCAGCTGGAAATTTTATAGTATGTGGCCACTGAGTGAGCTATTTTTATTTATGATAAATGATATTTAGGACACCAGATGCAGGCATCACCACTATACAGGCCTAAGTATGGCACAATGCCAAGACTATGGATACTGAATGTTGTGCCATCCAAGCCAGCCAACATAGCATCAACAATCTGAATGATGTCATCACAGTACTCATTCACCACCTCAGCCATCTACAGCATGGCATCTTGGCTCTCTTGAAGCTGATTCCAACTGAGCAGCCATTATCCAAACTCATAGAGGCTGCTGATTTGACAATCTTTTGCTAGACAACCACCACTAGATGAAGCTGAAGGCAGTAGAGGTGAGAAGACACCTGAAGAGCCTCTTTCAACAGAAGATGACCCTATAGCAACTGCTCAGGGTTGGACCATCAAGAATAGACAAATTGCATGGAAGGAGGCTCTACCACCAGGAAGCTCTGTTGCTGATGACAGCTCCCTTCATTCATTCTCAGGACCTCTGAGCAGCTGGACAGAACCATCTGCTGGTAGACTTCTAAATCTCATGCCTGCTTTTGATGCAGATCCTCAGATCCTCCAGGTCAAGCTGATTCTGATATTCAAGCCCTGCCTCTTTCAAGGAGCATCTGATGATATTGATCATTTTCTAGTCAACTGCAATTAATACTTTCAAGTTTTCATATCATACTTTCTTGCTGACATGTATAAGGTGACTTTTGCCATCACTCACATAGCAGACAAAGCCAAAATGTGGTAGATCCTGATCTCCCTCATGTTCTAGTCCATCACAAGATCCCATCATTAATACTCTTTATGGCCAGTCTTCAAACAAATGATCAATGACAAGTTCACTGATCTTATAGTACAAGAAGTCCATAAACAGAAGATGAGAGACTTCAAGATGGGAGATAAACCAGCTACTGACTACTTCAATGAATTGAAACAACTCAGCAAGCTGGCAGGAGTCAGAGATGACACAGCCGATACTGGCAGAATGGTCAAATATATAAAGATAGAGACCTCAGCCTCTTATCTCAAAATCATCTCTGATATTGGCCATAGTATTCCAGTTGGATATGATGAATGGAAGGCACAAATCATCACAATGTACTGAGAACAACAACAACAGAAGATAGAGTCATCCACCCTCTCATGAGAGGGACAGAAGCACCAGAGACAGGGCCCAAAGCCCTTTACCTCCAATATGACCATGACCACCAAGCCCAGAAGCTTAGCCCCAACTTCCTCATTTGGTGAGAAGCAAACTGATACAGGCACCACATATATCAGAACAGGTCAGCCAATGGATATGGATCATCTCAAGAAGGGGAGGAAGTGTTTCAATTGTGGCCAAAAGAGTCACATGACATAAAACTGTCCTCAGAAGAAGAACGAATGCATGTGGGAAGATATTAGAGTACAGATCACTAAGTTGATGAAGGAAGATAAAGACCTCAGATAGGACGATAAGCCCAAGGAGATAAAAGACCAAGCTGAGCAGTGAGTGATTCCACTGGCTTGGCCAAATTTTCAAAGAGTGAACAGTCACAATTATCTGCTGGACAGACTGACTTTATCTCTGTAGTTGTACCACCTATGTCTAAATTATGCATGCATTCAAATATACCTGACCTTACCACTCAGATACCAGAATTGCCTAAAGGATCAGAACAGGAGTCTCAACTGCCAACAAATGGCCAAATAAGAGCAGAGAGCCCCTAAAAAGGTGTTAGACCCAAATCCCACATGACTATCAACACATGATAAACAGTTCAGAACCTCACACTTTGGGTTATACTGACTGAGTTCACAAAGTTAATAGCAGTAGTGGTTCAAGATGCAAGAAGCTTGAGCTCGAGAGTAGATGATGGAAAGTAAACTTTAGCTTAATGCTGGGGTTACTACAGTGAGAAACATGCTACTTAAATACTGTTCTGTTGTCTGGCTATTAATAACTGTTTGTAAAAGATATTGTCTGTCATAGAGCTGTTACCCCTGCTGTTGCCAGGCTCTCTACAAAAGCTGTTGTCTTGCTGTTGTGCTGTTATTGTTGCACTGCAAGTTGGAGACAAAAGGAGTACTGTCTCTCCCTTTACAGCACACAGCAGCACGATAGGAGAGTGACTGACTGGGTCACTGAGCTAAGCATTCCCATAGTCCTAAGCACTGGCCTAAGCACTCTGACTAAGCAAAGATAGGGGTCATTTCTGAGGAAAAAGAGAAGAAAAATAGGAAAAATCATAACAAAAGGTACATTGTCACTTAAAGTTCATCAAGCTAACAAATCAAAACAGACTCAAATGCCTATGGGCTGAACAGAGGCAGAGAGCCTTATTGGCTGGCTAAAACTATTTGACACTGAATGGACTTGGCAAGCCATCAAGAATGCAAAAGATGAAGCAGTAGCAAAGACTATACTCAAAAACTGAGTACACAAGACCTGAGCTGAGGAAGTGATTGACAACATGATTGCTGAAATACAAGCAGCAGAAAGAAATCAAGCACTGGAATAGCTCAATGAATTACATGGACTATGAAAATTTATTCAACAATCCAACACCAAAGGACAAGACTTGATAGCCAAGGCTTAGATCAAAACACTAACATCTTGATCCACCTATGCAGTAACAGCCCTGATCAACAGTGGCTGTATGAGAAGCTCAATCAATCATGCTTTCATCATCAAGCATAATCTTCCCACCTGAGCCATAGCAGCCCCAATTCCTGTTTATAATGCAGACAGAACAAAGAATCAAGTCAGCTCAATCACTGAATATGTGGAGCTGAGGCTTACTATCAGTGATCATTCAGAATAGATTGACTTGGCCATAACTGACCTAGGGACCAAGAAAATATTTCTCAGTCATGATTGGCTGATTTGGCATAATCCACTAATCAACTGGAAAACTGGCCACATTATTTTTGCTAGATGTTAATGTCAGAAAATTCCATTTGAACTATCAGATGAAAATCTCGAAGACTAGTGGGATGAAGAGATGGAGGATGGTGAGACAATTCTTGCCATTGACTTACAAAAGGCCATCAGCATTCAAGCCATTTACTATGCTAATGACCTAGTAGCAAAAGCCAATGCTGATAAAAGAGAAAAAACATTTGAAGAAATAGTACTTAAATAGGCATGAGACTATTGGGACTTATTTGAAAAAGAAAGTTTTGATGAATTACCTGAACTAAAGCCCTGGGATCATGCCATAGAATTAATTTCCAATGTGAATGCCAATTTAGATTGCAAGTGCTATCTACTTGGCAATAATGAACAGCAGGAGTTGGACAAGTTTCTTGAAGAAAACTTATCCAATGGAAGGATTTGGCCATCAAAATCACTGATGGTATCTCTCTTCTTCCTTGTCAAAAAGAAGGATAACAAACTCTGACCAGTACAAGATTATCAGAGGCTTAATGAGATGACAATCAAGAACCATTACCTGCTTCCCTTAATCTTAGAGTTAATGGACAAACTCCAAGGCACTAAATATTATACCAAACTGGACATTCAATGGGGGTATAATAATATGTGCATCAAAGAGAGTGATAAATAGAAGGCTGCTTTTCAAACAAACTATGGTTTGTTTAAACTAATAGTAATATTCTTTGGACTCATAAATTCACCTGCCACATTCCAGTGGATGATGAATGATATCTTTAAGGATCTCATTGCCACTGGGAAGGTCATGATCTACTTGAATGACATCTTGATTATATCCAAAACCAAAGAAGAACATCAACACTTAGTTCAGCAAATACTAGTGTTGATGAGGAAGCATTGGCTTTTCCTCAAAGCCAAGAAGTGTGAATTCAAGGTACTTGAGACCGAGTACCTTGGAGTCATTATCAGCAAAGAAAGCATCAGGATGGATCCTGTTAAGGTGGCAGGAGTAACTGAGTGGCTGGAGCTGACAAAGAAGAAAGAACTGCAATCATTTCTTATATTCACCAACTTCTACCAATGGTTTATCCAGAACTACAGCAAAATAGTCCAACCTATGATGCAATTGACCAAGAACTCCCCTTGGACTTGGGGAATTTTCCAACAGACAGCATTTGATGATCTCAAATGCCAATTGGCTAAAGACATCATTTTAGCTATACTAAGCCAGGATGGAATATTCAGGGTGAAAGTGGACTCCAGTGAAGATGCTATTGGAGCTGTGCTCTCACAAGAACAAGATGGCAAATGGTGACCAGTTGCCTTTATGTCAAAGGTGCTCACTGTTACTGAGTGCAACTACAAAATTTATGATAAGAAACTCCTCACCATAATGCTCACTCTTGCTGAATGGTGGCATTATCTCATTGGAGTGGTTCAGACCTTTGAGATCTGGACAGATCACCAAAACCTCTAATACTTCCATCTCCCACAGAAACTTAATCAATAACAAGCTCAGTAGGTCACAGAACTATCACAATATGAATATACACTGCACCATAAGGCTGATGCAGCAAACAAAAAGGCTGACTTCCTCAGTCAGAGGGCTGACCATGACCAGAGAGGAGATGACAACAAGGAAGTCATACTCTTACAACCAGAACACCTCCATGCCATGATTATGCTCATGGAAGAAGAGATGCATAAATGCATTAAGAGTGCCACCAGAGACTCCCACAAGTGAGATCAAAGAATTGCTCTATCACTCAACCATGAGAGAGAGCTAAGAAAAGAAGGGGGGTTGATCTGCTATAATAGGTGAATCTATATCCTAAGAGATCAGAGGCTTCAGGGTGATATCATCTCTACATGCTATGATCACATGACTGCTAGACACTCTGGAATTGCTAAGATAAAGGAACTAGTCTTGAGAGAATATTGGTGGCCCAAAATAGACTATGATATCACCTGATATATCAAGGCTTGTGAGATTTGTCAGCACAACAAAGCCTCAACACAATCAAGAGCAGCTCCACTCCACCCAAATGAGGTCTCTTCATCACCATGGACCCACATTTCAATGGATATGATAACTGGACTTTCTAAAAGTGATAACTATGATGCAATCATTATCATAGTTAATCACTTCTTGAAGGTGATCATCTTGATTGCCTGCTTAACAGAATTAACATTAGAAAGATGAGCAAAAATCCTATGTGATGAGATTTATGCAAAGTACAGCATGCTTCAAGTAGTGATTTCAGACAGAAGACTACAATTCATATTTAAATTTTTAGACAATTTGTACCAACTCCTCAACATCAAGCAAAATGCCTCAACGGCATATCACCTTCAGATAGACAGCCAGACAGAATAAGTGAACTAAGAAGTTGAAAAGTATCTTCAACTTTTCATCAACTATTGACAAGACAATTGGACCAAATGGCTAGCACTAGCCACCTTCCAATACAATGACAGGATTCACTCAGCAACAGGAAAAGCTCTATTTTTTATCAACTACAGATGAAATCCATCAGTCATGCAAAGTGAATGGGTACACACAACAATACCAGTGTCAACAGATTTCACAACAATGATAGTGAAAATCTATGAAGAAACAAAGGTGGCCTTTGAAAAAGCTGCATTAACTATGAAGAAACAATATGACAAGCACTGATGACCTGCCCATAACTATTCAGTCAACAACAAGGTTTGGCTGAATACAATGAATCTACACCTCTCTCATCCAAAACAGAAGCTGACAGACAAATGAATAGGACTGTTTAAAGTTGTCACCAAGATCAGCAACTCTGCTTATAAGTTGCAATTACTAGCAACTTGAAAAGTTTATAATATTTTCAATAAAACATTAATAACACCATACATTGCATCAGCCTTCTCAAACCAAGAATGACCACTGCCTCCACCACCAGAAATCATTGATGATGAAGAACATTATAAAATTGATAAAGTGCTAAACTACAAACTATGCAAGGTTAGAGCATGTAGTGGTGGAATAACAATAACAGTTAACTATCTAGTCAGCTGGAAAGGCTACAGACCAGAATCAAACCAATGGGTCAATGAAAAATACATGAACATGAAGGAGATGATCTACAACTACAAACAATAAATCAATAAGGTTGACACAAGAAATCTGCAGGAGACATACAATGAAGAGCAATATTCAATGAAAGTCACAATATAACAATAAGGTCAAGGAGAAGCTTCTATCAATACCTGCAACACCAGCAGGATACTCTAATAGATCTCCACTGCACCATCCAACAGGACTAGAAAGGACTGTGGATGCTTGCACATGGACATAAAGACTTATTCCTAATTAAGCCATTGGGACAATAGTCTTAAGAAGGGGGTAATATTACAATTTTTTCTTATTTCTTTTTCTTTTCTCTGATTTATTTGGGATTGACCCTTATTTCTGCTTAGTCAGGGCACCTAGACCTGGTGCTTAGGATTGTGGAAATGCTTAGTCATCAGCACCACCCCAATTCTGGTCACTGCTGTGAAGTTGTGCAACAGCACAAAGACAGAGAAGCCTCTCTTATCTTTGTGCAGCAGTAACAGCACAACAGCAGAATAATACTTTTTATAAGCATCTTAGCTATGGAGGACAAAGAGCAGTACAGAATAGCAAAGACAATTAGGTAGTTATATTCTTAGAATGATAAGAATTTAGTATTTAAGTAGTGTAGCTTTTGCTGTAGTAACTCCAACTTTGAGCTAAAGTTTATTCTTCACCATCTACTCTTGAGCAACTTGCAACCACCTTGATCACACAACTCTGATAGCACATTAGTGAACTCTAATAGTCAACCCAAAGTGTGAGATTCTATTAGTTTATCACATGCTATTAGTCATATGGAATTTAGGCTTAACAATTATGATGTATGAGGAGGAGACTCCTCTTTTGAGGGCCTCAACCATTCATCCATTATTTGCTGTATCATTCTGAATGCCAGCAAGCTTCACAAGTCACTCCAGCTTGTCAAAGTAGTCCATAGCTGTCTTGTCACTCATTTTGTAATCCTTGACCTTCTGCTTATGCACTTCTTGCACTATTAGATCAATGAATTTGTTGTGAAGCATTTGTTTAAAGACTGGCTATGAGGAGTACCAGTAGTATTCCCAGGTGGATGATTAGAAGCTTAGAGAAATGAGGATCCACTATGTTTTAGCTTTTTCCTTCAGGTACAAGGTGGAAAACATGACTTTATTCATGTCTGTCCTGAGGTATCTAATGTATACCTCAAAATATTGTTCACAATCCACTAGAAATCAGTTGATATTATCAGATGCCCCCTTAAAGAGATGGAGTTTGCATAGCAAGTTGAGCTTGTATTGCAGTACTGCAGTATTCTTTGGTAGTGCACCCATCAGGTTAGGCCAGTCTGAAAATAAGGGTCATCACCACTCATCTAGCACTCTTGGGAATGAGTAGAGTGAGTTGTCATCTGTGACAGGACTTTCTTGCAGGGCTGCTTCCTTTTGAATAATTACACTGTCTTTCATAGTAAAGTCTAACTGTACTGCTTTGGAGTCATCTCTGATCAGTTCTTTCCTGATGCCACTCTTGGAGACTTTATCAGACAGAGGCTGAGCCCTTAATATGTGACTTTCTTAGCCCATCCAGAGATTTCAGTATGAATTCAGTGGCCCTGTCAATGGAGGTCAGATTCAAGATAGCCAAGTTGCCATAGATTGGGAGAAAGGAGTGGAGTATGAAAATGTGCTGTGAATAGACAGAGCCATGTATATGGCTCTTTGCAGCATGACTGGTGGGGTCCATAGCATTGGTTGGATCTTTTTCAGCATCTGATATGCCAGTGGTCGATTGACCAGATCCTCAGAGTGGTTTCTGTTGTACTACTAGACAGCATAGTCTGTCACTGCATGCTTCAGTACTTCTGTTCATTCATTAGATTCTGAATGAAGATATAATTGTTCCATCTGTGACAACAACCAGTTATTATCACACCATAAAAATGTTATCCCTCTTTCATATAGCTTTTGGTACTCCTCTGTCCTTGCTCTCTGTATTTCCTCTTCTAAAGCTTTTTTATCCATGTCCTCTTTAAGGTAATAGGCAAGCTTCCTGCCAGTATAGGGTGGCCTGCTGCTCTCAGTTTCCTCACCCCCCTCAGGCTCATTGTCCTCTTCCTCTTTCTTGAGGAGAGAAGCAGCAGGCAGGTCATAGAAACTCTCCTCATCTTCTAGTGGTCATACTGTCTTCATTGACCCACTGCTCTAGCTGGGTACTAGGTCCAGCAGTGGGGCCTGAAAAGTTCAAGGCATTGAGGTGGGTGGAGGTGGGCTGACTTCTAATATTGGAGTCATACCTATTTCTTTCTGCTGCATGTGCTACTATCACTCACTCATGATAGAGATGGACATTTCATTGGTACCTGTTGTTAAGGAACTGCCCAACCACTCAACTCCTGAGAAACTCTCAGAGGGTGTAGGCAGAGATGTGGGCATTGTCAGATACTCAAAGTCCATAGTGTCTGAGGATGGACTTATTATTCTCGAACATGGTGTCTGCACTGAAGGTTCACCTGAGAGGGGGATACTGGAGAGTTGGGGGGTGTGGGGTGGATCTTATAATATTATCCTGAGCTGGAGAAGAGATTCCATCATCTCTGACTCAGGCTTCATCAGCTGTGAGAATTTCTGCATTGGCCCAATACTCTGAGGCCTAGGGGTCAGATTCAGTTGTGCTGAGCTCTCTGAATACTGGAGTTGAGAGAGAGCAATCAGCTCATACTGGTGTAAATACTGATGCAACCTCTGGATGAAGTCTATACCAGTTGGAGGCATTGGCCCTTTCCAGTCACCTCCTCTCAATATCCTGATGCTGCTCCTGATGCTGCTGATCATACTTGGCAGCTTCATCTCTTGCCCTTCTTCTGTTAATAATATGCTTCTCAAGCTTGCTACAGGCTATTAGAGGGGCATTGTGCTATCTTTGCTCCTTCTGTCAGAGGACTTCATCATAATTGAAGGGGATGTTGAGGTCCCATGCAGAGAATAGTTGGTGGATAATTTTGTTTTAATTTTCTCAGGCCTGTTGCTCATCATCAAGTCAGTCTGAGAGTGCCTGCCTCAGCCTGATGCTAGTTCCAGCTGAGTGGTGGACTAAGGTGGGAGTGCTGTGAGGCTGGCTTTTAGGTGATGTATGGCAGAATCTCAAACCCATCTAAATGGTATCAAGAGAATCTTGGGCAGGGTTAGCAACCCCATGGATTTGAGAGATGCTGAAATGGTCAGAGGAGAGAGACTGCTAAAAGAAGTCTGCTGGAAGTTCCTCATCCTCATAGTCAGGGACAGAAGGTTATACCCAGGAGTTTTGGAATCCTGTAAGGCCAATGTTACTGTTTCTGCTGTTTGGTTGAGGAGGATATCTGTGTCTTTCTTCTTGAATGTCTCTTTGATTTAAGCTGCTAGGCCTGGCTTCAGGTAAGAGGCTTATCAGGGGCTGGTGGAATATTCATCAGAATTCTGGGATGTTATAGAGAGAGAGGTCAGGGGTTATATTTTGTAAGATGTGTCAGATGTGCTGAAATTTATTATAATATCTGATGGCCCATGCAGTGATTGATTGGCATCCCTAGCATAGCTGAATGATCACCAATAGTCCTAACAGTGTTCTGATGATGGAAGTGAGGAGTTTGAAGAACTCTCAGTCAAAGTTCAGATCTGCTGTGTTGATAGAGAGTATTTGGTTTCCTCCATACTATAGTGTGTGAGAAAAGAGAAGAAGAAGCTTCAAGCTAATTGTTAGATCCAAGTGTCATATGAACAGAAACACATGATAAACAGAAGCTGCCTTGCACTTTGAGCAGTTGACTGAGTTCACTGATGCATAATCTGATCAGTGTGTTACAAGGCCTTTAGAATTGGCTTGAGTATAGAATGGTGTGAAGATAAACTTTAGCTTGAAGCTGAAGATTACCAGTGAGAGCAAGCCTTCTTAAATACTGTACAAGTCATAACTATTAATACTACTACCTATTGTGCATTGTCATGTCCTTTGTGCCTATTGTCCTTAGGCATCACTACTGTATATAAAAGATCAATTGTGTGTTGTCAGACAACACTATTGCATTGAAAGATAATGACCAACTCAGCTAGTCATGATGACTAAGTCTTGTCTCATAGTCCTAAGTGCTCATCTTAGCACTCTGACTAAGCATAAATAAGAGTTAATTATAGAAAAGAGATAGAATAAAGGAAAAATCATAACAGCCAGCTCAGCCAACAAGAAGACAGATCTGCTTAGTCACAGAGCTGATTATAACCAGGGAGAGAAGGATAATGAGAGAGTGGTACTACTCAAACTGAAACACTTTCAAGCAATGGTAATTGTTATGATTTTTCCTCTTTTTTATTCCTTTCCTATGATTAACCCCTATTTACACTTAGTCAGAGCATCTAATCCAGTGCTTAGGACTATAAGACAAAAGCTTAGTTATCATAACTAGGCCAAGTTGATCATTGTCTTTCAATACAACAGTGTTACCTGACAATACATAATCAACCTTTTATATACAGTAACAATGCCTAAGGACAATAGGCACAAAGGATACAGTAATGCACAATTGGCAGTAGTATTAATATCTAGGACATGTACAGTATTTAAGCAGGCTTGTTCTTGCTGGCAATTCTCAGCTTCAAGCTAAAGTTTATACACACTATTCTAGTCTTGAGCTGATTCACTTGGCTTTGTGACACACTGATCAGTCTATACATCAGTAAACTCAGCTGATCTCCCAAAGTGCAAGGAGACTAGGCTGTTTATCATATGTAGCTATTCACATGACACTTGGGCTTAACAATTAGCTTGAAGCTTTCTCTTCTCTTTCCTCATGCACTATAGTGTGGAAGAAACTGAATGCCCTCTATCAATTCATCAGACACAAACTTTGACCAAGAGTTCTTTGAACTTCTCTCTTCTATCATCATTACCCTCCTAGAATTATTGGTGATCATCCAGCTGTGCTGGAGACACCATTCAATCACTGCTTGAGCTATTAGACACTACAATGAATTTCAAAACATCCATTGCATTCTCTGAAACATAATCTCAGATCTATCTCTCTATGACATCCCTGAATCTAGATGAACAATCTACCAGTCTCCAACAAGATCCATACTGCAAGCTAGGTCTAGCAGAACATATCAGGGGAGCAATCAAGAAGAAGAAAGACACAAATACCTCCCCTGACCCAGATCAGGTGACCTTAGCATCACAGGACTCTGAAACCCTTGGATCTCACCCCTCTTGGAGGACATCAATCAGCAGCCTCTCCTCTCTAGTCTTACCTCCATCTCTTAAATCCACAAGATTGCTGACCATGCTAGAGATTCTCTTGATGCTGCTCAGATGGCTTCAGGACTCTGACCAATGCCATCTCACAGCCAGTCTCATGGCATCTCCTCTCTCCTCTCTGCTGAGACCAGTATCAGGCTGGGAAGGTCATCCTCAGTCTGACTTAGGAAGGAGTGGCAAGCCTGAGAAAACAGAAATGAAATTATCCACCATCTCTTTTCTATATGAGATCTTAATGTCCCTTTTGACTATAATGCCACCCTCTGATAAGAGGAGCAAAGACAAAGGAACCTCCCTCAGCCTCCATAAAGCAAGCTTGAGGAGTGCCTCATTGCCAGGGGAAGAGAGAGGAGAGAAGCCACCAAGTATGACTGACAGCATAGAGAGCAGCAATGAGAGGTGGAAAGGACCTAATTGGAAAGGGCCAATATCTTGAACTAGTACAGGCTCCAACCAGAGGTCACATCTGTACTTGCACCAGTATGAGCTGACTGATTCCTCTCAACTCCTGTCTTTAGGGAACCCAGCACTGCCAGCTCAGACTCCTGGGCTCCTGAACATTGGGTTGACACAGAAACTCTTACAGCTGATGAAACCCAGAGGTGTGACCAAGAGGAGGTCTGAGATAGCACCCTCACCCATGTCCCAACCCTGCAATATTCCTCTCCCTGAAGAACTTCCAGCACAGATATGACATTTGAGGATGATGAGTCCATCCTCAGACACTACAGACTTCAAGTACCTGGGAATGCTTACATCTCTGCTCATGCTCTCCAAGATTTTCTCAGAAGTCAGATGGTCAGGCAGCTCATTGATCACTGAGAGTACTGATAAAATGTCTGTCTCTATTGTGAGTGAGTGGAGGCAGCACAAGTGACAGGAGGGAACAGGTATAAATCTAATATCAGAAGTCAGCCCACTTCCACCTACCTCAACATCTCAGACTTCTCCACCCCTGCTGCTGGACCAAGTGCCCAGCCAGAACAGCAAAATGACAATATGACAGCAAGAGGGTGTGGAGAGTTTTTATGGCTTGCCCACTGCTTTCTTCTTCAAGGATGAGGAGGGCAATGAGCCTGAGAGGGGAGAGGAAACTGAAAGTAGTGGACCACTCTGAGCAGGAGGAGAGCTCATGTATGGATTGAATGAAAACACAGATGAAGAAGCATTAGAGGAAGAGATATAATATACAAGGGTACAAAAGTATCAGGAGTTGTATCAAAGAGGGGTGAATTTCTTATAGCACGACACCAAATAGCTGGCATCACAAACTGAATAATTATATTTACATTTGAAAACTAATGAACAAACAGAAGTGCTAAGACACACAGCAATAAGATATGCTGTCTAACAATATAATAAGAATCATTCTGAGGATCTGGTCAGTATACCATCTGAGTATCAGCCACCACTCTTAGTCTGACCAATGCTGTGGATGCCCCTGGTTACCCTGAAATGAGCCATATACATGGCACCATCAATCTGAAGCATCTTTTTATACTCTGCATTGTCCTTCCAATCCATGGTGACTCGACTATCCCAATCCTGAGTCCAGCTGATAGGACCACCAACCTCATACTAAAATTCTTGGACCAGCAAAGGAAGCCAGATCCTGAGAGCTCAACTCCCACCTGATGAAGCCACTGGAAGTGGCACTGGAAAGGAACCCATTTGGGACAATCCAGAAGTGGTTCCACTAGGATTCACTATGCAAGATAAGGTCATTGTCTGAAAAAAAGCTATTTCACAAGAAAGCCTTATAGTAGACAACAATTTGCTTCACTCTTTTCTGCACTCCCTCAATGAATGGCACCAACCACTATTCTCAGACTGACCCAACCCCATAGACACACTCCCTGAAAATACAGCAGTGTTATAGTGCTGACCCAACTTACTCTGCAAGCCTCAACTGTTCAAAGAGACTTTGGACAATATTGATCACTTTCTGGTCAATTGTGAACAATATTTTGAGGTGTACATTGGGTATCTCAGAACAGACATAAACAAGGTCATCTTTGCCACCTCATACCTAGAGGAAAAGGCAAAAACCTGGTGGATTCTGATTTCTCCAAACTTCTGATTGACCATCTGAGAACACTACTGATATCTCTTGTGGCTGGTCTTTAAACAAATATTGCATGATAAATTCATTGACTCAGCAGTGCAGGAGGTGCACAAACAAAAGATCAAAGATTACAAGATGAGCAATAGAGTGGCTACAGACTACTTTGATGAGTTGGAATGACTCATAAAGCTTGCTGGTATTCAGAATAATATGACTAATGACAGACAGATGGTTAAAGCTTTTAAAAGAGGGATCTCCTCCTCATATGTCATGATGATCTCAGCAATTGGCATCAAAGCTCTGATGCTGGTAGGATATGATGAGTGGAAGAAGCAGATCATCGAGATGTACAAGAAGCAACAAAGGCAGAAAGTGGAACAATCAACACTGCAAGACTATTCAAAGAAGTCAACACCACTAACTCTGAATAACTCCAAATCATTGGAGACAACTGCTGAGAAATCATTGGGATCCTTGATGGCCTCCACATATGGCATGCAGAAGACCAGAACTGAAACAACATATACAGAAGCAGAGAAGCCTATAGATATTGACAGGATGAAGAAAGAAGAAAAGTGTTTCAACTGTGGACAGAAAGGCTATATGGCTAAAGATTGCCTAAAGAAGAAATAAACTCATAAAGACATTTGGGTCCAGATCACCAAGCTACAGAAAGAAGAAGGACTTGACACAGAGACCAAAATCGAGGAAGTAAAAGACAAGGCTGGCCAGTGAGTGATTTCACTGGACTGGCCAAAGGACTTTATAGTGTGCAATTATCAGCTGCTGGCTAGACTGATAGGACCTCTGTAGTTACTCCTATGCAAACTTTACATATGCATTCAAATATACCCTAACCATCTATCTTAAACACCAATGAATCACAAAAAGAAGGAAAAACTCAAGTGCTCAAGGGCCAAATAGATGCAGAGAGCCCCAACAGTTGGCTGCAACTATTTGGAACTGAATGGACTTGGCATGCCATTAAAGATGCTAAAACTGAAGAAGTGATGAAAGCCATGTTATAAAATTAGATCTATAAAATCTGAGTCAAGGAAGTAGTTGATAAAATAGTCAAAGGGATCAAGAAGGCAGAACATTGTCAGG
Source organism: Guyanagaster necrorhizus (assembly GCF_019112545.1). Taxonomy (NCBI): domain Eukaryota; kingdom Fungi; phylum Basidiomycota; class Agaricomycetes; order Agaricales; family Physalacriaceae; genus Guyanagaster; species Guyanagaster necrorhizus. The sequence continues at coordinate 28,351 of NW_025064885.1, read as the reverse complement.
CCCTGAAATAGCTGAACAAGCTTCAAGGAGCAAAGAAGTTCATCTGATGCTCAAAAACTTCAGGGCAGGACTTACTGGCAAAAGCACAAATCAAGACACTTACCTCATGGTTGATCTATGCAGTAATCATATTAGTTAACAGCAGCTGCATCAGTAGCTCCATCAATCAGGCTTTTATTAACAAGCACCAAATCCCAACTAGGGCAACTGCTGCACTCATTCTGGTATACAATGCAGATGGCACAAAAAACCAAGCTGGCTCAATTATTGAATTCATTGAATTACAACTCACCATCAGTGATCATATCGATCTAGCAGTCATGAATCTAGAAACTAAAAAGGTGTTCCTTGGATATGATTAGCTGATCCAACATAATCTTCTTATTAATTAGAAGATCAGAAAAATTATCTTTGCCCAGTGTAAATGCCAAAAAATCTCCTTTGAACTATCAGATGAAGATCCTGAAGACCACTGAAACAAGAAAATAGAAGATGGCAAGACCATCCTTGCCATCAACCTGCAGCAAGAAATACACATCCAAGCTGTACATCATGCTAACAACCTTGTGGCCAGGGTCAATGAACAGAAGCAAGAAAAAATATTCAAGGAGATGGTGCCTGAGTGAGCACAAGACTTCAAAGACTTATTCAAGAAGGAGAGCTTTGATGAGCTCTCTGACCCCAAACTGTGAGATCATGCAATTGAGCTAATCCCAAATGCTAATGCAAATCTCAATTGCAAGACTTACCTCTTTGAAAACAATGAGCAACAAAAACTTGATAAGTTTCTGGATGAAAATCTGTCTAGTGGAAGGATTTGATCATCAAAATTCCCTATGGCATCACCATTCTTTTTCATCAAAAAGAAGGATGATAAGCTTTGATCAGTCTGAGACTATCACAAGCTTAATGAAATGACAATCAAAAATCACTACTCACTTCCATTAATTTTAGAATTAATAGATAAACTCTGAGAGGCAAAATATTACACCAAGTTTGATGTATGATGAGGGTATAACAATATCAGAATCAAAGAGGGTGATGAGTGGAAGGCAGCATTCTGTACCAATTGAAGGCTGTTTGAGCTGACTGTCATATTCTTCAGACTCACCAACTCTCCTGCCACATTCCAGTGGATGATGAATGACATCTTCAAGGACCTCATCTCCACAGAGAAGGTTACCATTTACCTTGATGACATTCTGATCATGTCAAGGACTAAGAAGGAGCACCAATGGCTTATATAATAAATGCTAGCCCTAATGAAGAAGTATAAATTATTTCTCAAAGCAGAGAAGTGTGAATTTGAAGTACTCAAAACCAAATACCTCAGGGTGATCATTAGCAAAGAAAGCATACAGATGGATCCCATCAAAGTTGCTGGCATCACTGAATGGTCTGAGCCTACCAAAAAAAAGAAACTCCAGTTGTTCCTAGGATTTACAAATTTCTATCAATGCTTCATTTGGGACTACAGCAAGGTGGTCCAACTGATGACACAACTCACAGGGAATGCCCTCTAGACATGAGGACTCTCTCAACAACTTGCATTCAATGATCTTAAAAGGTGACTGGCTGAGAATGTCATCCTTGCCATCCCAACACAGAAAGAGAGATTCCAAGTTGAGGCTGATTTGAGTGAGAGAGCCATTGGTGCCATCTTGTTTCAAGAACAAGATGGGAAATAGTGCCCCATTGCATTTCTATCAAAAGCATTCACAGTGACTGAATGAAATTATGAAATCTATGATAAGGAATTGCTTGCTATAATGTTGGCACTGGAAGAATGGTGACACTATTTAATCAGGGCCAATGAGGTATTTGAAATCTGGACTGACCATCAAAATCTATGCTATTTCCAACAACCACAGAAACTGAACTGGAGACAAGTCTAATAGGTGATGGAACTCAGTCAATGCTAGTACACCCTGCACCACAAAGCTGGAACCACAAACAAAAAGGCTGACCTTCTCAGCAGATGGGCTGACCATGATCAAGAAGGGCATGACAATGAAGGAGTGATATTACTAAAGCCAGAACATTTCTGAGCAATGATAATGCTGACTGAGGAGGAGGTCCACAAGCACATTAAAAGTGCAACTTGGGATAACCATAAATGAGACTAACAAGTGGCTCCATCACTCAATCACAAATGAGAAATAACAAAAGAAGGTGGGATGATCTGTTATAATAGATGAATCTACATCCCAAGAGATCAAGCACTAAAGGGCAAAATCATCACCACCTGTCATGACCATGCAACAGCTGGACACTGACATTGCCAAGACAAAGGAACTCATCTTGCAGGAATACTGGTAGCCCAAGATGGGTCAAGACATCAAACAATATGTTAAAGCATGTGAGACTTGCCAATATGGCAAATCCTCTACCCAACTCTGATCAGCACCACTCCACCCAAATGAGGTTCCATTATCACTATAGACCCATATTTCAGTAGATATAATCACCAGGTTATCAGACTGTAACAGCTATAATGCTATCCTCATCATAGTTGATCAATTTTCTAAAGCAATCATACCAATTGCATGCTCAATGAAACTCACCTCTAAGAGATGGGCAAAGGTCTTATGAGATAAGGTGTACATCAAGTATGGCATGCCTCAAGTCATAATCTCAGACAGAGGATCTTAATTTGTCTTCAAATTTCTGGATGACCTATATTGCCTGCTCAACATCAAGTGAAACACTTCAACCACCTATCACCCACAAACCAATGGACAGACAGAGCAAGCTAACCAAGAAGTGGAGAAATACCTTTGCCTCTTCATTAACTATCACCAAGATGACTGGGTGGAATAGCTTGCTCTTGCAGCCTTCCAACATAATAACCAAGTATACTCTACTATGGGTAAGACCTCTTTTTTCATTAATTATAGGTAACATCCCAATGTCACCCAGACAGAATGACACTGAATCTCCATCCCCACATCTACAGACTTTGCTACAACCATGATGAAGATCCATGATGAGACCAAAATTGCTCTCAAAAGGGCTGCCATTACAATAAAGAAACACTATGACAAACACTATTGCACTATCTATACATATTCAAATCACAATAAGGTCTGGCTAGACACCACAAATCTTCATCTCCCACACTCTAAATGAAAACTCACTGACAAGTGAATGGAACCATTTCCAATATTAGCTAAAGTCAGCATCTCCATATACAAATTATGCCTACCAGCAACTTGAAAGATTCACAATGTTTTTAATGAAACACTTTTAACATCCTATGTCACACTGGCATTCCCTAATCAAGAATGCCCACCACCTTCACCTCCAGACCTGATTGATGACAAGGAGCATTATGAAATTGATCAGATTCTATACTATAAACTCTGAAAAGTCAAGGTGAAAGAGGGTGGAATGACAATAATAGTTAATTATCTGATCAGCTAGAAGGGCTACAGACCAGAATCTAACCAATAGGTTAATGAAAAACTCATAGACATGAACATGGCCATATGCAACTATGAATTATCCCTTAATTAAGCTATTAGAACAATGGTCTTAAGGAGAGGGTAATGTTATGATTTTTCCATCTTTTATGTCTTTTTCACAGTATTAACCCCTATTTATACTTTGTCAGAGTGCCTACATCAGCATCTAAGCTCATGGGGACATTTTGATCAGTACAGCCATTAGTGATCTGAAACACAAGACAATGCTCTAATAATAAAGACAATCAGCCTATTGTGGATAACCACAATGCCTCAGAACAATGAGCATTATATCACAGACACTTACAATTAGTAGCACTATATTTATCAGAAGGATAAACAGTATATAAGTAGTATAGTCAATGCTGTATATCTCTAGTCTCAAACTATTCTTTATTCTACCATTTTACCTCAAGTCAACTACTGTTAAGCTCAAATGACATGTGACCTAAACACATGATAAACTGATACTGCCTTGCACTTTGAGCAATGATGTCAGAGTTCACTGAATATGTTATATGACTCTGTATCATAAGGTCTTTAGATTAGCTCAAGATAAGATAGTGAAGAAATAAACTTTAGCTTAAAGCTGGAGATACTACAGCAAGAGCTACACTACTTATATACTAGTCATCATCTATCTAAAGATATAACTACCTAATTGTGCATCCCGGCATTATAGAGCATTTTGTCCAATGTCATTAAACTACCTACAAAAGAATATTGTCTGTTATTGAGCAGTAACTATTGCATCGAAGGACAATAACCAACTAGGCATTGTTGTAATGATTAAGCCTGTCCTATAGTTCTAAGCACTGGCTAAATACCCTGACTAAGCAAAGATAGGAGTCAGTCCCTCAAATAAAAGATAAAAATGTGAAACAATCATAACATTACTCCCTCCTTAAGACTATTGTCCTGATGGCTTAATTTAGGAATAAGTTTAGGCATTTCAGAGCAGATAATCTGCCCTTCTTCTCATAAGATTTATGAAGATATTGACTATTAAACTGATCAATATCTCTGGTTGTAATCATGTATTGCATCCTCTGCTTCATGTGTCATTCATTCACCCATTGATTTGATTCTGGTCTATGGCCCTTCTAACTGATCAGGTAGTTGACTGTTATCATCATTCCATCACCCTTCACTTTGATTTTTCATAATTTATAGTTTAATACTTGATTAATTTCATAGTATTCCTCATCATTGATCAGGTCAGATGGTGGCAGAGGTGGTCATTCCTGATTAGAGAATGCCAGTGCAATGTAGAGTGTCAATAATATCTCATTAAAGATATTATGTATCTTCTAGATGAGTGGAAGTCATAATTTATATGTGGAGTTGCTGATTTTGGCTAGCATTGGGAATAGACCTGTCTATTTGTTGGCAAGTTTGCATTTCAGACAGGAGAGGTGGAGATTTATCATATCTAGCTAAACTTTATCATTGACTGAATACTCATAGATGATATAGCAGTGCTTGTCATACTGCTTTTTTATTGTTGTTGTGGTCTTTTTGAGGGCCACTTTAATTTCAGTATAGATTTTTTTCATGGTTGTGGCAAAGTCTATGGAGGTGGACATGGAGGTGTGTGTACATTCAGTTTGAGTGATGTGAGGGTGTCATCTATAGTTCATGAAGAAGAATGTCTTGCCTGTGGCCAAGTGAATTCTGTTGTTATGTTAAAAGACAATAAAAGCCAGCCATTCTATCCAGTCATCTTAGTGATAGTTGATAAAGAGATGAAGGCATTTCTCCATCTCTTAGTTTACCCATTCTGTTTGACCATCTGTCTGAGAATAATAGGTGGTCAATGTGTTGCACTTAATGTTGAGAAGTCAATATAGGTCATCTAGGAATTTAGAGACAAATTGAGATCCCCTGTCTGAGATGATGACTTGAGACATGTCATACTTGGTATATACCTTGTCGCATAGGATTTTTACCTATCCTTCCAAGGTTAATTCTGTCAAGCATATAATAAAGATGATCACTTTGGAGAAGTGATCAACTATGATGATTATAGCATTATAGCTATTGCAATCTGATAGTCTGGTGATCATGTTCACTGAAATGTGGGTCCATGGTGATGATGGAATCTTATTCAGATGAAGCAGTGTGGCCCATGGTTGCATGAAGGACTTGCCTCATTGGCAAGTTTTGCATGCCTTCATATATTATTCTATGTCTTGGTCTATTTTAGGCCACCAGTATTCCCATAGGACTAGTTCTTTTGTCTTGGTGATCTTTGAGTGGTCAGTAGTCATGTGGTTATGGCAGATGATGATGATCTTATCACAAAGTGTCTGGTCTCTAGGAATATAGATCCATCCATTATAATAGATCATCTCTTCTTCCTTCTTCATGCTCCACTCATGGTTGAGTGATAGAGCCACTTGTTGGTCCCACTTATGGGTGTCTCATGTGGCACTCTTAATGCACTCATGAATTTCCTTCTCTGTTGGCATGATCATTGCATGGAAATATTCTGGCTTTAAGATTACAACTTCCTTATTATCATCTCCTCTTTGGTCATGATCTGCTCTTCTGCTCAGCAGATCTGCCTTTTTGTTGGCTGCACTAGCTTTGTAGTGCAGTATATAGTCATATTCTGATAGTTCCATAATCCACTGGGCTTGCCAGTGGTTCAGCTTCTATAGTACTTGAAAGTACTAGAGGTTTTTATTAAGCCCAAACTCCACATGACTATTACCACATGATAAACAGTTCGGTACCTCGTACTTCGGGTATGTCCGACTGAGTTCACTGATGTGATAACAGAGGTGTGTGGTCAAGGCATTGCAAGTCACTCGAGATAGGATGGTAGAGAATAAACTTTAGCTTGAAGCTGGGGTATTACAGTGAGAGCTATACTATTTATATACTGTTCTGTTATTGTACTATAAATAAATGTTCACAAAAGCTGTTGTCTTGCTGTTGTGCTGTTTCCCCTGCTGTTGCCAGTCTCTCCACAAAAGCTATTGTCCTGCTGTATGCTGTTACTGCTGTGCCACAGTTTGAGGACAAAAGGGATATTGTCTCTCCCTTCACAGCACACAGCATCATGCTAGGAGAATGACCGACTGGGTTGTTGATCAAGCTTTCCCACAGTCCTAAGCACCAGCCTAAGCACCCTGACTAAGCAGAGATAGGGGTCATTTCTGAGAAAAAAGAAAAAGAAAATAGGAAAATCGTAATATTACCCCCTCCTTAAGACCATCATCCCGATGGTTAAGTTAGGGTAAAACCCCCCCCTTCCCAGAAGGAGGTGGCCGATCTGCTGGACCCATTGCCGTCTGGTTGCCAGGCTTTAAATGAGTCGAAGGCATGGTACATTGCTCTTCGCTATATGTTCCCACCATTTCTGGCTCATCCATCATGCTGCCATCTTCATCGTCCTCTTCTAAATGGCCTTTGTTGCTTGCAGGTCAGTTGATGTATATCTGGCTAGACATCATCTTCCTTCCTTTTGTCGCCATATCATGTTGAGCAGATATAATATTGAATATGACCACCTTGATGTCTACTTTGTTAATCCTGTGTTTGTAGTCACGAATGGCATCGTCTGCATTCATATATTTTTTGTTGACCCATTGGTTTGACTCTAGTCCATAGCCCTTCCAGCTGACTAGATAGTCAACAGTTGTTTTCATGCCTCTCCCTCATGCTTTCACTTTTCGTGTTTTGTGGTTTAGTACCTCATCGACTTCGTAGTGTTCTTCATCGTCGATGAGTTCTGGTGGAGGTGGAGGCAGTTGTTCTTGGTTTGGGAAGGCTGGTGCCATGTATGGTGTCAACAATGTTTCGTTAAAAACATTATGAATTTTCCAGGTAGCTGGAAGTTTCAGCTTATATGCGGATTTGCCGATTTTAGTGATGACTTTGAAGGGGCCTGTCTGTTTGTCTGCTAGTTTTTGTTTTGGCCTTGGTAGATGCAGATTCATGATATCCAACCAAACTTTGTTGTTGGTTGAATATTCATGTGCTGCCCATCGGTGCTTGTCATACTGCTTTTTCATGCTTGAAGCAGCCTTTTCGAGGGTGGCCTTTGTTTCTTTATAGATCTTTGTCATCATTGTTGCAAAGTCCATTAAAGTGGGTGTTGTTGTGTGGGTTCATCCTGTTTGCACAACTGGTGGGTTTCGTCCATAATTTACAAAGAACGGTGTTTTACCTGTTGCAGTGTGAATTCTGTTGTTATGTTGGAATGCTGCTAATGCTAGCCATTCCATCCAGTCGTCTTGCCAGTAGCTGATGAAAAGTCATAAATACTTTTTAATTTCCTGGTTGGCCCATTCTGTTTGGCCGTCTGTCTGTGGGTGATATGCTGTCAAGGCATTCCTTTTGATGTTGAGGAGGCGATACAAATCGTCTAGGAATTTGGAGACGAATTGTGGTCCTCTGTCCGAAATCACTACTTGGAGCATGCTGTACTTCACATAAACCTCGTCTTGTAGTATTTTTGCCCATCCCTTGGATGTCAATTCTGTGGAACAGGCGATTGGAATGATCACCTTTGAGAAGCAATCGACTATGATGATAATGGTGTTATAGCCATCACTTTCAGAAAGGCCCATTATCATATCCACCGAAATGTGGGTCCATGGTGATGAAGGGACCTCATTTGGATAGAGTGGGGTGGCTCTGGGTTGTGTTGAAGTTTTGCCTCATTGGCAAACCTCATAAGCCTTGACATATCGGGTGATATCATAATCTATTTTGGGCCACCAATATTTCCTCAAGACCAGTTTCTTGGTTTTAGCAATCCCAGGGTGTCCAGTGGTCACATGATCATGATATGTGGCGATGATATCACCACGCAGTTTTTGATTCCTTAGGATATAGATTCATTTATCATAATGGATCAGTCCCTCTTCCTTCTTTAGCTCTCGCTTGTGGTTGAGTGATGGGGCGATTCTTTGATCCCACTTGTGAGGATCTCGAGTGGTGCTTTTGATGCATTCATGCATCTCTTCTTCTGTGGGCATGATCATTGCCCAGAAGTGCTCCGATCGTAGTAATATGACCTTCTTGTTGTCATCTCCTCCTTGGTTATAATCTGCTCTGCAGCTGAGGAAGTTGGCCTTCTTGTTTGCTACTCCAGCTTTGTGATGGAGTGTATACTCGTATTCTGATAATTCTGTGACCCATCTAGCTTGTCTGCGATTAAGCTTTTGGGGTTGTCAGAAATATCAGAGGTTCTGGTGATCTGTCCAGATTTCAAAGGTGTGATTTGCTCTGATGAGGTAATGCCACCATTCAGCAAGTGTGAGCATTATAGCGAGGAGTTCTTTGTCGTAGATTTCATAGTTGTGCTCAGTTACTGTCAGTGTCTTTGACATAAAAGCGACAGATCGCCATTTGCTATCTTGTTCCTGTGATAGAATGGCACCAATTGCACCTTCACTGGAGTTGGCTTCCACTCTGAACCTTCCATCCTGGCTTGATATCGCCAGGATGACATCTTCAGCTAATCAGCGTTTTAAGTTGTCAAATGCTGCCTGTTGGGAAATTTCCCAGCTCTATGAGGAATTTCTGGTTAATTGCATCATTGGTCGGACTACTTTGCTGTAATCCCGGATGAATCAGCAGTAGAAGTTAGTAAATCTGAGGAATGATTGTAACTCCTTCTTCTTGGTCGGTTCTGGCTATTCTGTTACTCCTGCAATTTTGATAGGGTCCATTCAGATGCTTCCTTCACTGATAATGACTCTGAGGTATTCTGTTTCTAATACCTCGAATTCGCATTTTTTGGCCTTGAGGAAGAGTCGATGCTTTCTCATTAAGAATAGCACCTGGTGTACCAACGTTCTGTGCTCTTCCTTGGTTTTGGACATAATAAGTATGTCGTTGAGGTAGATTGTGACGTTCCCTGTGGCGATGAGGTCCTTGAAGATGTTGTTCATCATCCATTGGAATGTCGCCAGTGAATTTGTTAGTCCGAAAAACATGACCGTCGGTTCAAACAGACTACGGTTGGTTCAAAAAGTGGCCTTCCATTCATCTCCTTCCTTGATATGCACATTGTTGTATCTCCACCAAACGTCCAATTTGGTGTAATATTTCGCACTCTGGAGTTTGTCCATTAACTCTGAGATTAAAGGAAGCAGATAACGGTTTTTGATCATCATTTTATTGAGCTTCCGGTAATCTTGCACTGGTCGGAGTTTCCCATCCTTCTTTTTGACAAAAAAGAAGGGTGACGCCATTGGTGACTTTGATAGTCAGATTCTCCCACTAGATAAGTTTTCTTCGAGAAACTTGTCTAGTTCTTGTTGTTTGTTATTGCTTAGCAGATAGCACTTGCAATCTAAGTTGGCATTGGCATTAGGAATTAGTTCGATAGCATGGTCCCAGGGCTTTGCATTGGGTAATTCATCGAAACTCTCCTTTTCAAATAAGTCCTGATAGTCGCATGCCCATTCAGGTACCATTTCTTCAAATGTCCTTTCCTCTTTGTCAGCATTGACTCTTGCTGCTAGGTCATTAGCATGGTGTATCGCACAAATGCTAATGGCCCTTTGGAGGTCGACAGTGAGAATGGTCTCACCATCTTCTATTTCTTCATCCCATCGGTCCTCAGGATCTTCATCCGGTAATTCAAATGGAATTTTCCAGCAATGGCATCGAGCAAAGATGATGTGTCTAGTTTTCCAATTGATTAGCGGATTGTGTCAGATCAGCTAGTCATGACCAAGGAATACCTCTCTGGTTCCTAGGTCGGTAACTGCTAGATCAATTTGTTCTGAATGATCACCAATGGTGAGCCTAAGCTCTACATATTCGGTGATCAGTCTGGCTTGGTTCCTTGTTCCGTCCATGTTATAGACAGGAATGAGGGCTGCTGTTGCCCGAGTGGGCAATTGATGCTTGTCGATGAAAGCCTGATTGATGCTACTCCCTGTGCAGCCACTGTCGATCAAAGTGGTGACTGCATGGGTTGATTGAGATGTTAATGTCTCGATCTGTGCTTTGGCTAGTAAATCTTTTTCGATAGATTTGGCTCTTCAGATGAACTTTCAGGATCCATGTAATTCATCGAGCCATTCTAGAGTGCGGCATTGTTCTGCAACTCACATGCCAGTGATCATATCGTCGATTATTTCCTCAGCTCAGGACTTGTGTATCCAGTTCTTGAGTACGGCCTTTGCTGCTGTCTCGTCTTTGGCATCCTTGATGGCCCACCAAGTCCATTCGGTATCGAATGGCTTTAGCCAATCTGGAGGGTTCTCTACCCCTGTTTGGCCCAAAGGCAGTTGAGTCTGTTTTATATTTTTAGTTTAAGAAACTCTTGGCAAAGACACATCTTTGGGGCTCTCTGCCCCTCTTCAGCCTTTCGTCGGCGCTTGAGTTGTAGGTTTTTTAGATAGTTCCTTAAGCGATTCTGAGTGTTGGATAATAAGGTCAGGTATATTTGAATGCATGTATAATTTAGTCATAGAGGGTGATACTACAGAAGATAAAATATCAATCTGTCCAGCAGTTTGTGACCTGTTCTCCAGTCGTTTGGCCGAGTCAGTGGAATCACTCACTGCTCAGCCTCACCTTTTACCTCCTTGAGTTTGTCGTCTTCTCCAAGGTTATCGTCTTCCTTCATTAACTCGGCGATCTGTGCCCTGATGTCCTCCTGCATGTGTTTGTTCTTCTTCTCCAGACAGTTTCATGCCATGTGGTCTGGTTGGCCACAGTTGAAACACTTACCCTCCTTCTTGAGGCAATCCACATCGATCTGCTTGCCCATTCTGGTACTTGGGCCCTTACCAGTTTGCTTCCCATCGTTTTGAGAAGTTGGGGCTGAACTGCCAGGCCTGGCAGACATGGTCGCATGGGAGGTTGAGGGCTTCAAGCCCTGTCCCTGGTACCTGTGTTGGTCCCACAGGTTTGTCGCCTCTGCCTTCTGTTGCTGTTGTTCCTGCCACATCAGAGTGATTCAGGACTTCCAATTGTCGTAGCCGACCGGCATGCTATGACTGAGATCAGAGATGGTTTTCAAGTAATGAGGTGGCACTCCCCACTTCATATACTTGACTATCTGACCTGAGTCTGCTGTATCCTCCCATATTCCGGCCAGTTTTCCGAGCTGCTCCAATTCGTCAAAGTAGTCAGATGCCGCTTTGTCACCCATCTTGTATTCCTTCATCTTTGATTTGTGGACTTCTTATACGGCAGGGTCTGTAAACTTGTCATGGATCATCTGCTTTAGTACTTGCCAGACAGAGTACCGATTATGTTGTCAGGTGGTCAACCAGAAGTTAGGGGCCAGTAGTACTCACCATACTTTGGCTTTGTCTTCAAAGTAGGTGGTGGCGTAATTTACCTTGTACATGTCATGAAGGAAGTACGAGGCAAAGACTTGAAAGTATTAGTTGCAGTCCATAAGAAAGCGGTTGATATCATTGGAAGCCCCTTTAAAGGGAAGAGGCTTCCGCCCGAGTGTCAGTCTGACGTTTAGTATATGTGCCTTCGGATCAAGAGGCGACATTGGATTTGGGAGTTCCCCTCTAGAAGGATCAGCCCAATCCATCAGGGGTCCTGAAAAAGAATGCAAGGACCTGTCATTGGCTATGGGGCTTCTTGGAGTTGGCAGTCCTTCCTTTCAGATGATCTGCCCATCTTTGATGGTCCACCCCTATGCCATTGCTTCAGGGTCATCCTTCTTCTCATCGGTAGGTACCGATCTAGTTGTCTCATCAGATGGCAGTTATCCTCCCAGTAGTCAGCTTCCTGTGCTGGTCCAGGGATTTAGGTGATAAATCCTCGGCTGTGCATAGGACCAGGTCAGCTGAGATGCCATACTGCAGATGGCCAATGTGGCAAGCGAGTATCTTGATGTCGCTGTTCGAATTGAGGTTGCTGTGTTTGCCATTTTGGGCGGCATCATGCTTGGCATCCACAGTATTGGTGCTTCTCATTTGCTGAACCTTGGTCAATACAGTGGCATCGCCATTATCTGATAATGTAAATATTGCTGATTGAAATTAAAAATAGTGTGCTCCATCACAGCATACTGTAAAATCTCTTCCTGTTCAATGGGATCAGCGGCAGTGTACCTTCATCCTAAGGACAATCATAGCCAAAGATCGTCCCTCCACAATTTGGCTATCTGCTCCTGATATAGATGAATAAACTTCTCCTCCCATACCTCTCGTTCTTGTTGTTTCTTCTCCTGTTCTTAGTGCATGGTGATACTGACGATACTTCTCCACTCAAGGATGGGGTCCACTGCTCGGCCTCCTTGGTCCTCCTTCTTAGCCTTGTCGTCCCCTTCGACCCCCTTGTCAGTGGTCCCCTCGAAGAGGGAACTGCCTTGCTGGCCAAAGGTTTCCAGGGCAGGTAGGCTGGGGCTGAGTGCTTGACTCAGTGTCGTCGGATCTGGGTCGAGGAGTAGGCTCCCGGTTGGGCTGCTCCTCTTCTCCTTCTGCTGGCGGCACCACTGCTCGGCAATACCGGCAGAAGTTCCTATAGAAGCGAGGGCAAAGAAAGAGAGCAGCGATAGGTCTATTGAGAACCCTCCTGAGGACCCTGGTGGGGTCAATATGTTCATTGTCACTCCCGATTGATCCAAGGGCTGGCAGTATCCCATCTCCCCAGATGGAGATATTATCAGTTTTGGCGATAGTGTCTGTCCTGTATGATAGTGGGCGGTCATCATCAAGGAATGGTGACTGCCAGCAGTGGTAGTCGTCGGCATGGATAGTCTCAGTGAGTGACTCTGTCCAGGGGTCGGAGTCGCTGGGGGGAGAGGCTGGTTCCCAGAATGAAAAGTCAGAAGCATTGAGAAAGTCAGTAAGGGACTGGGGGGTTGGCCGTATTGGGTTTGGTACCACTGGACCACATCTTGGTAGGCATGGGGCTCCTCCTCGCTCTTGTTCCAGTCTTCCGGCCGCTCTTGATGCTGCTTGCCAATAGTGGACCTCGTCTCTGTTGGTGTTGTCAAAGAAGGGGTCAGGACTACTGACCCTTGTTCCCCTTCCACTGCTCCTTGTGGTACTTCTGGTGTCTGGAGCCATCCAAATAGCATCCAGGGAGTCTCTAGCCCGGTGCCCAATTCCAGACTGGGCAACGGTTGTTCTTGATGCAGTGATGCTGTGCTTAGAGGAGGGGATGGGGGTGTCAGATCAGGTTTGTCGAAACCCTGTAGCCCAAGGGTTTCCAGGGTCTCAGATGATTGCTGATGAGGGTCTTGGAGGGTATTTGTATTGCCGCTGCTGCTGCTCCTCTTCCCTAGAATGCCTTTCAGTCGAGCGCTCAGGCTCGTCTTCTGTTTCTTTGGGGTGTCAGATGGAGTTTTGGACAGAGGCAGGGATGTCATGGAGAGGGAGGTCTGGTGTGACATTTCAGAGGATTGTGCGAATGCGCTGGAACTCTTGGTAGTGTTGGATGGCCCAGGCAGTAATAGATTGGCATCCATGGCACAGCTGTATGATCATCAATAAACTAATCAAGGTTCCTATGATAGAAGCCAAGAGTTTGAAGAACTCATGAGTAAAGTTCGGGTCTGATGGATTTAAGGCAGAGGGCATTCAGTTTCTCAGCACGGTTGGGCCTGAGAAAGGGAAGCAAGAAGCTTTGAGCTAATTGTTAAGCCCAAACTCCACGTGACTATTACCACATGATAAACAGTTCGGTACCTCATACTTCAGGTATATCCGACTGAGTTCACTGATGTGATAACAGAGGTGTGTGGTCAAGGCATTGCAAGTCACTCGAGATAGGATGGTAGAGAATAAACTTTAGCTTGAAGCTGGGGTATTACAGTGAGAGCTATACTATTTATATACTGTTCTGTTATTGTACTATAAATAAATGTTCACAAAAGCTGTTGTCTTGCTGTTGTGCTGTTTCCCCTGCTGTTGCCAGTCTCTCCACAAAAGCTATTGTCCTGCTGTATGCTGTTACTGCTGTGTCGCAGTTTGAGGACAAAAGGGATATTGTCTCTCCCTTCATAGCACACAGCATTGTGCTAGGAGAATGACTGACTGGGTTGCTGACCAAGCTTTCTCATGGTCCTAAGCACCAGCCTAAACACCCTGACTAAGCAGAGATAGGGGTCATTTCCAAGAAAAAAGAAAAAGAAAATAGGAAAATCATAACAGTTTTAGTGATCAGTCCAGATTTCAAAGGTCTAAACCAATCTAATGAGATAATGCCACCACTTGGCCAGGGTGAGCATTATTGCAAGAAGTTCCTTGTCATATATTTTATAGTTGCATTTTGTGATGATTAGTGCTTTGGATAGAAATACAACTGAGTGCTATCAACCTTTTTATTCCTAAGAGAGAACAGCACCAATAGTGTCTTTGCTTGAGTTAGCCTCAATGCAGAACCTTTCATCCTGTGTCAGAATAGTTAGTATCACATCCTCTGCTAGTCATCATTTGAGGTCATTGAATGCCACTTGCTGAGATGAGCCTCAGATCTATAGGGTATTACTGGTCAGCTGGATCATTAGTCAGACTATCTTACTATAGACTCAGATGAACTGCCTATAGAAGTTGGTGAAATCCAAAAAGGATTGTAACTCCTTTTTCTTAGTGGATTCTGGCCATTTGGTTATTTCCATCACCTTGACAGGATCTATTTGAATGCTTCTTTCACTGATGATGACCTTAAGATACTTGGTTTCAAGTACCTCGAATTTGCACTTCTCAGCTTTGAGGAACAATCAGTGTTTCCTCATTAGGGCTAGTACTTGATGAACTAGCTTTTAGTGTTCTTCTTGTGTTTTGGACATGATGAGAATGTTATCCAAGTAAATTGTGACTTTTCCAGTGGTGATAAAGTCTTTGAATATATCATTTATCATCTATTAAAAGGTTGCTGGCAAGTTAGTGAGGCCAAAGAACATGATCATGGGCTCAAAGAGCCCTTGGTTAGTGTGGAAGGTGGTCTTCCATTCATCACCTTTTTTGATGTGCACATTGTTGTAGCTCCAACAGACATCCAGTTTGGTGTAGTATCAGATGCCACAGAGCTTGTCCATTAGTTCAGAGATCAATAGAAGTGGATAGTGATTTTTGATCATCATCTCATTAAGCTTTCAGTAATCCTGCACTGGTTGGAGTTTTCCATCCTTCTTCTTGATGAAGAAGAAGAGGGATGCCATTGGAGACTTTGATAGTTGAATTCATCCACTGGAGAGATTTTTCTCCAGAAACTGATTGAGCTCTTGCTGCTCATTGTTGCTAAGAGGATAAACCTTGCAATCCAGATTAGCATTGACATTCAGAACTAGCTTGATCATATAGTCCCATGGCTTCAGGTCCAGTAATTTGTTGAAGCTTTCCTTGTCAAATAAGTTTTAGTAGTTTTGTGCCCACTCTGGCATCATTTCCTCAAATGTCTTGCTCTCCTTCTTTGCATTGGCCTTCATGGTCAGATTGTTGGTATGATGCATAATCTGAATATGAATAGCCTTTTGCAGATCTATGGCAAGAATCATCTCACCATCCTCTATCTCTTCATCTCACTGGTCTTTGAGATCTTCATTGGGTAACTTGAATGGAATCTTCCAGCACTGATATTAGATGAATATGATTCAACTGGTCTTTCAGTTGATTAATGAATTATAACAAATCAGCTAGTCATAACCAAGAAAAATTTTCTTGATTCCTAGATTGGTAATAGCCAAGTCGATTCTTTCAGAATGATCTCTGATTGTGAGCCTGAGCTCAACAAACTCAGTGATTAAACCAGCTTGGTTCTTAGTGCTGTCTGTGTTATAGATCAGTATCAGGGCTGCAGTAGCTCAGGTAGAAAGGTAATATTTAGTGATAAAAGCACAGTTGATTGAGCTGCCAGTGTACCTGCTATCAATCAGCATGGTGACTGCATAAGTGCTTTGAGATATAAGCATCTCGATTTGAGCTTTGGCCAAGAGGTCTCAGCCTGGAGTTTTGGACTGTTGAATAAACTTCTGTGGTCCTCAGAGTTCATCAAGCCATTCTAGGGCTTGACAATATTTGGCCTTTCATATTTCTTTTATTATCTTGTCAACTACTTCTTCAGCTCAGGTCTTGTGAACCCAATTCTTGAGTATGGCTTTTGCTGCAGTCTTGTTCTTTGCATCCTTGATGGCTTGCCAGGTCTACTCAGTGTCAAATGGCTTGAGCCAATTAATGGAGCCCTCTGCTCCTGTTCAGCCTATAGGTGATTGAGTTTTTTCCTTAGGCGATTCTTGTTGTTGAGTGACAAAGTTGGATATATTCAAATGCATGTATAATTTAGACATACAGTTGACTATCTCACAATGCATGATGTCAAAATGCATAATTCTGACAATGCATATGGATTGGGCTGGAACGCAGTTGGGGAGCAGAGAAATGGGCTAGAAATGCATATCGCATAATGCATATGGTTCTAGTTAGGAATATGCATTGTCAGATTGAAAATTATAGTAAGCTGATATGACATTATGCATATATTAGAACAATAAAGAACATAATTTGTTTGTATGGACTATGACAAATACAAAAAAAATTATTGTAAAGCGATGCAGCCTATATCTCTATAAACATGCCTCCTGAACCAACATGAAAACCATGTGCTAAATCTGGAAATCCATATGAGCATACAAAACAGAAGGAGAAAGTCCCAATATACACATCATCAGCTCAGCCTCCAAAGCAGATCTCCTGCTCACACCTCACAACAGGAGACTGGCTCGTAGTATTCAAACATGTTGATAACCATCCTTTCCATCAACATGCTGACATTGTGGCACATTTCACAAACCGAAAGGAAGGTGCACTGCTCTTTACTCAATCAACTCTTTCACAGAAACTGGCATCTTGTACAAAAATCGAACAGCATGCAAATGAGAACCCTAATGCACTATCATCTAAAAAGTCTCGTATTGTCACCCAACCTGATGTGGAGCATGCTGTTGCATCCTGGTATCAGAACATGCAGCTCTGAGATGAGACTGTAACTGATGCAATGCTGATAGAGAAGCGAAATCGGATTGAAAATCTGATGAATATTCCAGAGGATCAGTGTTTGAAAGGAGAGGGATGGTTGAGGTCATTCTGCAAGGCATGGAAGATTCAGGAGGTTCAGCAGCATGGAGAAGCAGGCTCAGTGGATATGATGGCAGTGGAAAAAGAACGTGTGCGTCTTCACAGTATTATGGTGAAATATGCGATGCGGGACAGATGGAATATTGATGAATCCAGTCTTGTCATCTTTGCCATCCCAGATCATACCTTGGCATCTAGTCCTATGAGTGGACAAAAACAGGACAAGTTCCGCATCACCATGTGTTTTGCTGTGAATGCAGATGGGAGTGAGTGAATGCCAGTTGTTTTCATTGGCAAGTCAAAGCAACTACGGTGTTTCAAGAAAAAGAGTCCAACGGCAATGGGATTCTATTATCGGAATAACAAGAAGGCCTGGATGATGAGCAAAATATTTATGGAGTGAGTGAAGATGTTTGATTTAAAGATGAAGAGGGAGATGTAGCAGGTTCTGCTGACCTTGGACAACTTTCGAGGGCATTTCATCACTTATACACCCTATAACACAAAGCTGGAGTTCTTCGAGCCCAATATGACTCCATATGTTCAGCTGCTAGATGCTGGTATTATCTGCTGCTTCAAGGCACATTATCGGAATGCCATGTGTATCCATGCACTTGATCTCGATGATCTTGGAGAGTCTGAGATCTTCAAGCTTGATCTCCTTGAAGCTATGACTATTGCTTGTGATGCTTGGGCAAATGTCAGCAGTGAAACAATAGCAAACTGCTAGAAACACACTGATATAATGCCTGACAATGCATCCAAGTCACAGTCTACCACACCATCCAATGATTTTCAAGATGCCTCACTCCTCAAGTCTGCATGGAACCTTGTTTGTGACTTTGCCTCAACAGACAAATACACGCTTCCAGGGATCGAACAGGCATTGCAGAATCTGCTTGGAAACCAATATGCTGATGCTGACTGGCATCCTGCTCTTATGGCCGTTATGAATGCAGAGAATGACATTGGTAAAGCACTGGAGGCAGTCAATCAGTTGGCTTCTTTGTCACAGTCAAAAATGAACACACCTCCCACCCAAATTGCCCCCATTCAACAGCTCTAGACAGCAGAGATAATGTTGAAGGACCATCTTGTCGAATTGAAACAATGAAATCGCATGTTTGGTCCCATTCCAACCATTGAAGAGATGGTTAACTCTATTGCAGAAGAGTATACTGAAGATCTTGAGGCGATGCCAACAGATGAGGAGATTGTTGCTGCTGTCAAGCATGATATTGCAGTAGAAAATGGGGAAATAACTGTCATTGATGATGAGGAGGAGGAAGAAGAGGAAGAGGAGGGTGAGGAAGAACAGACCTTGATAACTACAAGGGAAGGATTTGAGCTTATTCAAAAGCTGAAGGCATTTTGTGTTTCACAAGGTGACCAGGGTGGATTAGTACCACAGCTGAGGAAGTTGAGAGGGGCATTATTCAAGGAGATGCATGGAAAGCTGACCCAAAAGCCACTGACAGCATTTTGGGGAAATGACGACATTGTCATATAAAGTCATATGTCACATCACGTGCTATTTTGGTTCTGCATAAATCTATAAATGCATACAGTTTTGGTGTCTCCTGACTATATGCATTGTGAGATAGTCAACTGTATATGATAATGTCATTATCTATTTTGGGCCATCAATATTCCTATAAGACCAATTTCTTGGTCTTGGCAATGCTGGGATGTCCAGCTGTAGCATGATTATAGCACATGGTGATGATTTTGCTGCAGAGTCTTTGATCTCGAGAGATATAGATCTATCTGTCATATCAGATGAGACCTCCCTCTTTGGTTATTCCATGCTCATAATTAAGTGATAGGGCTATGCATTGATCCCATTTATAATTGTCTCATATAGCATTTTTGATCTGTTCATAGATTTCTTTCTCCATCAGCATTATTATAGTCCTGAAGTGTTTGAGCTATAATAATGTCACCTCTTTATTATTGCCTTCTTGATCATGATCTGCTTGGCAACTAAAGAGATCAGCCTTTTTATTTGCCATCTCTGCTTTGTGATGGAGTGTGTATTGATATTGACTCAATTCAGTGACCCATCTGGCTTGTTGCCAGTTTAGCTTTTGTAGTTGTTGAAAATATCAAAGGTTTTGATGGTTGGTCCAGATCTCAAAAACTTGAATGGCTCTGATCAGATAATGTCACCATTCTTCTAAGGCAAGCATTATTGCAAGCAGTTTCTTGTCATAGATCTTGTAGTTTTGCTTGATGATAGTGAGCACTTTAAAAAGAAATACAATGGAGTGCCATCTTCCTTCTTGCTTCTGAGAGAGCACAGCCCTGATCACATCTTCACTGGAGTTGGCCTTGACTCAGAATCTTCTCTCCTGTGTTAGAATGGCAAGAATTATATCCTCAGTGAGGCATCATTTTAAGTCATTGAATGCTACTTGTTGGAAGAGGCCCCATATCCAGGAGACATTGCCAGTCAGTTGCATCATTAGATGGACAATCTTGTTGTAATCCTTAATGAACCATTGATAGAAATTTGTGAACCCTAAGAATGATTAAAGTTTCTTCTTCTTGACCAGTACTGGCTATTCTGTCACTCCTGCCACCTTAATAAGGTCCATTCAAATACTTCCTTCACTGATAACAACTCTAAGATACTTAGTTTCAAGCACCTCAAATTTGCACTTTTCTGCTTTGAGGAATAATTTGTGTTTCCTCATGAGGGCCAATACTTGTCACACCAGCCTCCTATGCTTCTTCTTGGTCTTCAACATGATTAGAATGTTATCAAGATAGATGGTGACTTTTTCAGTGGAGATAAGATCTTTGAAGATGTCATTCATCATCCACTGGAACATTGCAGGAGAGTTGGTAAGCCTAAAGAATATGACTGTTGGCTCAAACAGTCCCTGATTCATTCTGAATGTGGCTTTCCATTCATCTTTTTTCTTGATATGGACATTATTGTAACCCCACTGGACATTGAGTTTAGTGTAATATTTAGCACCTCAGAGTTTGTCCATCAATTCTAAGATCAGTGGAAGAGAATAACAGTTTTTGATTGTCATCTCATTAAGTTTTCGATAATCTTGGATCAGTCAGAGCTTGCCATCCTTCTTTTTGATGAAGAAAAATAGTGAAGCCATCAGAGACTTCAACAGTTGAATTCATTCACTGGCCAAGTTCTTGTCCAGAAACTTATCTCTCCTGTTGCTCATTGTTGCCAAGAGGGTAAGTTTTGCAGTCCAAATTGGCATTAGCATTCAGGATCAGCTTGATTGCATAATCTCATAGCTTCAGTTCTGGTAGTTCATCAAAACTCTCCTTCTCAAATAGATCCTTGAAGTCTCATGCCCATTCAAGCACTATTTCTTTGAAGGTTTTCTCCTCCTTGCATTCATTGATCTTAGCAGCCAGATTATTGGCATGATGGATTGCTCGAATGCATACTTTGCATTGAAGGTTGATGGTGAGAATGGTTTCTCTGTCCTCTATTTCCTTGTCCCATCAGTCTTCTGAGTCCTCATCAGATAACTCAAATGAGATCTTTCAGCAGTGGCACCATGTGAATGTGATTCTTCCAGTCTTCCAGTTGATTAATGGATTATGATGTATTAGCCAGTCATGACTAAGGAAAATTTCCTTGGTCCTGAGATCTGTCATAGCTAAGTTGATTCATTCAGAGTGGTTTTTGATCATGAGCTTGAGCTTGACAAATTCAGTAATTGAGCTAGTCTGATTCTTTGTCTTATCTGCATTATAAACTGGGATTGGTGCCATCATGGCTTGGGTTGGAAGTTGGTGCTTATTGATGAAAGCATGGTTAATTAAGCTCCCAGTGCAACTGCTGTTGATCAAAGCAGTTACTGCATAAGTGAAGTGAGATATAAGGATTTTGATCTGGGCTCTGGCAATTAAGTCTCACTCTGGAGTTTTAGACTATCAAATGAACTTTCATGGTCCTCAAAGTTCATCAAGCCATTCCAGGACTTGGCATCACTTAACCTTCTTTATTCCTTTTATCATGTCATCGATTACTTTTTCAACTTGAATTCAATGAACTCAATTTTTAAGGATGGCTGTTGCTGCTGCTTCATTCTTGGCATCTTTGATGGCCCTCCAGATCTATTCAGTGTCAAATAGCTTGAGCCAGATAGTGGGGCCTGCTGCCCTGGTTTGGCCCTGAGGCATTTGAGCTTCTTTTTGTGATTCTTTGGTGTGTTCATCTGGTAACTATGATATATTTGAATGTATGGGTAGTTTAAGCATAAGAGTAACTACAGAGATACTATTAGTCTGGCTAGCAGCTATCATTTGCACACCATAAAGTTCTTTGGCCAGTCCAGTAGAATTGCTCACTGGCTGGCCTCATCTTTTACTTTCTTGACCTTGGTTTCTGTTCCAAGTCCCTCTTCCTCTTTTTGCAACTTGGCAATCTGTGCTCAAATGTCTTCCTGTGTTCACTTTTTCTCTGGGCAATCTTTGGCCATATAGCTCTTCTGTCCACAGTTGAAGCATTTTCCTTCCTTTTTCATCTGGTCTATGTCTATTGGCTTCTCTGCTCCTGTGTACATTGTTCTGGTTTCTGTCTTCTGCATGCCATAGGCAGGGGCTGTCAAGGATCCCAATGGTTTTCCAGCAGTTGTCTCTAATGATTTGGAGTTATTTTGGGTTGGCAGTGTTGACTTCTTCAAATAATCTTGCAGCATCAATTGTTCTGCTTTCTGTCTTTGCCATTCCTTATACATCTCAATGATTCATTCCTTCCATTCATCATACTCTACTGGCATCAAGGCTTTGATGCTGATGACAGAGATCATCATGATGTACAAGAAGAGAACTCCTCTCTTGAGGGCCTCAACCATGCAGTCATTATTAGCTGTATCATCTTAGATGCCAGCAAGTTTTGCAAGCTATTCTAGCTCATCAAAGTAGTCTATTGCCACTCTGTCTTCCATCTTATAGTCCTTGATCTTCTGTTTGTGTACTTCTTAGACAGCAGGGTCAATGAACTTGTCATATAATATTTGTTTGAACACTGGCCATGAAGGATATCAGTAATACTTTCAAGTTGATGATCAGAAGTTTGAGAAAATGAGGATCTATTAGATTTTGGCTTTTTCTTTGAGATACAAGGTGGCAAAGATAACCTTATTCATATCAGTCCTGAGGTAGCTGATGTAGACCTCAAAGTATTGTTCACAATCAACCAGAAATCAGTTGATGTCATTGGAGGCTCCCTTAAAGAGGCAGGGTTTACAAAGTAGATCAGATTGGCATTGTAGGACAGCAGCATTTTCAGACAGTGCACTAATTGAGTTTGGCCATTCTGAGAAGGGCAGTCAATTCTATTTGTTGGGGGGTCATGAGAAGGAGTGAAGGGAGTTGTCATCAGCAACAGAGCTCTCTTGTGGGGGGGCTTCTTTTTGGACAATTACTCTGTCTTGAATAGTAAACCCAAGTCGAACTGCTTCTGGATCATCCCAGATCAGATCCTTCCCTGCTCCACTCTTGCTTGCTTCATCAGATGGGGGTTGAGCCTCTAAGATGCAGCTTTCTCAGCCTATCTAAGGGTTTCAATATAAAGTGAGCAGCTGCTTTGGCTGAGGGCAGGATCAAGACAGCTGAGTTGCCATTGACCCAGAAGATAGTGCTGAGTATGAGAATGTACTTTGAATTGACAGTGCTATATACATAGCTCATCTTAGGATGACAGAGGGTGACCATGGTATTGGTCAGATAAAGGGTGCTGATTGATATTTCTGTTATATTGTTGAGCAGCATATCTTGTTGCTGCATGTCTCAAAACTTCTACTTGTTTATTAGTTTTAGAGTGAAGATATAATTGTCCTTCTTGTGATGCCAACCAGTTAGCATTGTGCCATAAAAAGTTTACTCTCTTTTTATACAGCTCCTGATACTCCTGTACTCTTGACTGCTGAATTTTTTCTTTTAATGCTTCTTCATCTATGTCTTCATTTAGTGCATATGTGAGTTCTCCCCCAGCATAGAGTGGCTTGCTGCTTTCAGTCTCCTCATCTTCCTCAAGCCTGGTGTCTTTCTCTTTCTTGAGGAGAAAAGTGATGGGTGAGTCATAAAAACTCTCCATGTCCTCTTGCAGTCATACCATCAATCTGCTACTCTGGCTGGATACTTGGATCAGCAGTGGGGTCTGAGAAATCTGAGGCATTGAGATAGATAAAAGTGAGTCACCCTCCAATATCAGAGTCATACTGATTTCTGCTTGTTGCTCTTGTTACTGTCATTCACTCACGATAGAGCTGGACATTTCTTCAGTATCTACTGTCAAGAAGCTGCCTGACCACTCTGCTTCTGAGGAAACCTTGGAGGGCATGAGCAGAGATGTGAGCTATATTAGGAACTTATAGTCTGTAGTGTCCAAGAACAGACTCGTCATCTCCAAATATAGTGTCAGTGCTAGAGGTTTATCAGGAAGAGGGATATTGGGGGGTTGAGAAGCACAAAATAATTCTTGGAGTATTGTCCTGGACTGTAGGAGGGACTCTGCTGCCTCTCCTTCTGGCTTTATCAGCTGTGAGGACTTCCAGGCTGTCCTAGCAGTTTGGAGCCCAGGGGTCAGAGTTGGTGCTTAGTTTCCTGAAAACTGAGATTGAGAGAGACTGGTCAGCCCATACTAGCATGAGGACTGATGTGACCTCTAGTCAGAGTCCACACCAGTTGGAGACATCTGTCTTTTTCAGGTGCCTCCTCTTGATCTCTCACTGCTCCTCCTGATGCTGCCAGTCATATTCAGCAGCTCTTCTCCTCTGTCCTTCAAGGATAAGATGCTTCTCTAGCTCACTTCAAGAGGGCTGGAGAAGGTCTCACTGTCTTCACTCTTTTTGATAGAGGGCTTTATCATAGTTGAATGGAATATTGAGATCTCATGTGGAGAATAATCAGTGGATGATTTTGTCTCAACCTTCCCAAATTCATTGCTCATCATTGAGCTGGTCCAAAGAGGACTGCCCCAACCCACCACTCATTCTGACAGAGTGCTGAACTGAAGTGGGGGGGCTGTGAGTGTTACGATTTTCTACCTTTTTCCTTTTTTTTCAATCTCTATTCATGCTTAGTCAGGGCACCAGAACAGGCACTTAAGATTGTGGGACAAAAGCTTAGTCATTACAACTGGCCAAGTCTGTCATTGTCTCTTGATGCAACAGTATTGCCTGATAATACAACCAGCCTTTTATATATAGTAATGATACTCTAGGACAATGAGCACAAAAGACAGAGAGATACATAATAAGTATGTAGTATTATTAGCAGAGCCTTGTACAGTGTTTAAGGAGCTCACTCTTGCTGATAAATTTTCAGCTTTGAGCTAAAGTTTATATATTCTCATTCTACTCTCATGCTAATTACACAACATCTTGAAGCACAGAGAATCAACAAACAACACATTAAGTGAACTCTAACAAAAGGCTCGAATATGAAGCCATATTAGTTTATCACATGTTAGTTGATCATGTGTGGCTTGAGCCTAACAATTAGCTCAAAGCTTTCATCTTTCCTTTCTCAAGCCCAATTGTGCTGAGAAACTGAATGCCCCCAGCAACAACTGTAGATCTCAATCACAACTTCTTCAAACTGATAGCTTCCATCATCAGAATGCTACTAGGTCTTCTAGCCATCATCATCCTTTGTCACAGATGACAATCAGTAATAGCTTGGATAGTCAGACACTATCAAGCATTTCAGCAGGTCCATGCTATACTATGAAATATAACCCCAGACCTCCCTTTTTATGACATCCCTGCCTCCATCAGAATATCCTTCCAGCTGTAAGAACAACCCATATCTGAAGCCAGATTTAGCAACCCACCTTCAAAGAGCCTTCAGGAAGAAGAGAGACCTCAATACCTCTCTCAATGATCCAGCAGAAACAGCAATCCTACTCTCACAGAGTTCTGAAACTCTTAGACAACAAACATCATCCAGAAGCTCTAAGAGGTCCCCAACAATGTCTACCATCCAAACTCTCCTGCCTTCAGCCATCCCACCTCCTTGAACATCCTATGGATTGAAAACCATGCTTAGGACTCTCTTGATGCTGCTCAGATGGCTTCAAGATCTCAATCAGCCTTTAACTCCTCCTACAATTTCCTCTATACTATCTTTGAGCCAAGCCTATCTATCAGCAGGCTGAGGCTCAATAACCCCTATAGAAGAACCATCCATCAGGATTTTGCAAATATGGAGCTCGCCATCGCTGTGGCAGAGAACCCCTATAACCACCATCATATCAGGAGCCAGCCAGAAGAGAGAACAGCCAGTGCAAGAGGAAAAATTGCTCAAGACAGAATCATATGATGAGTCTTTCTGGATTAGAATCTTATGGTCCTCTTTTACTACAACAGCACAGTATGACAGCAGCAGGAGAATCAGGCCTGCCATGCAGAAATACAGTGAGCCCAAGAAGAGCTCACTGACTATGTCCAGAAGGAGGCTCAGCGAGAGTATGAAGAAGCAGAGTATGATAGACAAGAGCGACAACAGTGATGAAGAGAAGAGGTCAAGAGATTGGGATCAGCCTCTCCTAGCTGGTATGAGCTTCAAACCAACTTCTCAGGGTCTTCTTTCAGGGAGCTCAACTCAAAATCTGATCCATAGGCAGAACCAGGAAGCACCATCACCAGAAGTGAAGCCATCTAAAGAGACAATACTACAGAAAGAAGCTGCTCTCTCTTTCTCCAATATTCCACTAGAACAGACACTATTTCCTCCAATGCCAACTCTATTCTTGGAGCTTATGGGCTCCAGGTACCTGACAACACCCATGTCTCTGACCACACTCTCTGCTGATTCCTGAGAAGTAAAGTTGCCTATCAGTTCCTCAATCCCGAGTTTCAAAGAAACTTTAGCTGCTATAGCTAAAAACTGAAAGAGGAAAGAGCACACAGCAGAATGCAATACAGTCGACTCCCAAATGTCCCTGTCCAGCCTATGACTACCAGACCCAACCCAAACACAGTTGGATCCAGTACTAGGAATGACAACAAGCTCTTCAGCAATATTCAGGCTGGCCATCCTATCCATCTACAACCAGCCTGTCAGTTCCCTCCTAGAGGAAGAGGACAGCAGAGACAAGAGCAATGAGGAAGACAATGAAGGCCCTTTCAGCACTAGTTGATTTATAGAATATACAGGTGAAGACACTGACAAAGAAGCACTAAAAGCAGAAGTAGATAGAGAGAGGCAGAAAGAATATCAGGAGTTATATGAACAAGGAATGCTCTTTTTATGGAGGGACACCCACTGGAGGGTTATGCCCTTAGGACAGAAATACAAGTATGCAGATGATACTGAAAAATCAGACATTTTACAGTATACTGCAACCAAGTATGCCTGAGAAGAATACAGCTGGCAGCACTCAGAGGACCTGCTCAAGCTGATTCTCCCATACCAACCACAAACTCAGCTGAGACCAATGCTGCTATCTCTATCCATCCTATCAAAGCAGGCCATATACATAGCACTATCCATCTGAAGCTAGGCCAAAACATCGAATCCATCACTCCAAGAAACAGTAAGCTGATTCACTAGAACCCAACCTCAGCTGAATCCTTTAGTGCAATAGCACAAAGGATTCTGAAACCTTTAGACCAGCAAAGATAGCTAACTCCTTGGTGGACAGCTATCCTCCAATCAAGCAGGATCAAGTGGCACAGAAAAAGAACTAATATGAGATGACCCCAAGGCTATTTGTCTTGGGTTCACCATATAAGATGGGGTAATCATCTAAAAGGATGCTGCTCCAAAGAGAAGCCCAGTCACCAATGACCACTCCCTTCATTCATTCTCTAAACCCCCACATGAATGGAATCGACCTCCATTCTCAGAATGACCCAATCCAATAGAGGCCTTACCTGAGAATGCTACCATCTTACAATGCCAGCCTGACCTACTTCAAAAACCTCACCCTTTCAAGGAGGCCTCAGATGATATTGATCGATTTCTGGTTGATTGTGAACAATACTTTGAAGTATATGTCAGATATCTCAGCACTAACATGAACAAGGTTGTGTTCACTACCTTTTATCTCGAAGAAAAGGCAAAAACTTGGTGGATCCTGATCTCTCCAAACTTCTGATCTATGACTCAGGAACATTACTGGTATCTCTCTTGGCTGGTGTTTAAACAGATGCTGAATAATAAGTTCATTAATCTGGCAGTACAAAAAGTTTACAAACAAAAGATCAAGGAATACAAGATGGGAGATAAAGTGGCTACAGACTATTTTAACAAGCTGAAACACCTTGCAAAGCTCACTGGGTTCTGAGATGATGTAGCAAACAATGGATAGATAGTTGAAGCTCTCAAGAAAGGAGTCCCTCCCTTATACATTATGATGATTTCTACGATTGGTGTCAAAGCATTGATGCTAGTCAGATATGATGAGTGGAAAGAACAAATCATCAAAATGTACAGGAAACAACAAAAGCAGAAAGCGGAATTGTCAACACTGCAAGACTACACCAAGAAGCCAACCCCACTAATTCTGAACAAGTCAGAGCAAACTGCTGGGAAATCACTGGGACCCTCAACAGCCTCTGCCTATGAGACACAGAAGACTGGAACTACCTGTTACGCGCATGCCGCCGGCCTCCATGTCACCTCAACCAACCACGAATTCTATCACGCTACCCACTGGACTCCGGCCGCTTCCCATTACCTACTAATTTCATTTCACCATTATCATTTCACATCTGTATTTCACATTGTAATACCTAGACCCCGAACTCGGTAGCGAATATTCACACCGGAACCTAATGGAATCCGACTCGGAATTAGCTACCATTAGTATATAAAGCCATGTATATCACCGTAACTACTCAGTTCGAATATCAACTTGGATAAGCCATC